>NC_133666.1:285043209-285355709 GCF_037893015.1 Macrotis lagotis
GATAGGACAGCTCAACTCCATGAAGTGTACTATATCCTTTTTACATCCCCCCATCGTATATTTACTGTTCTCAGAAAATCAACTGGAGTGCATTTGACACGTTTGTTCATATTTCCAGTTATGGGAACTTCTCTCCAGACCTAGGGAGGCTCCAAAACTTCCCTTCACAATTCTTAAACAATCTCCAAAGTAAGTCTTTTATTAAGAATTAGCAAATACTCTCAAATACAAAGATAAATTAATTCAATAAACAAATGACATTCTACTTAGTTTATCTTGGGTTCTAAACTTGTCTGTTGCTATTAAGGGCTCGTCCCAACCTAAACAAAAATTTAAAATGGAAGTAAAACCTATTAAAATCATATTATAGAGGAAAGGAAAAAGATAAGCATTCCTCCTCAGGAAGAATCTCTTAATTTCAGACCAGCTACCACAACAAACAATTTTCCCTTCTCTTTTCTTCCTCTATTATGAACTAGTGGCTTAGGATGTTGAAAGTTCTCCGTTGAGACTTCTCCTAGGGAGAAGAAGGGATGAGTTGGGGAATATTCCCCTCCCTAGAAAGCAGCGGCTCCTGGCCCTAATGTGGATACCTAGGTGAGCCTAAGACTGGATCTCAAAACCCTGCCTCCCCTATCTGCTTTGAGTTCCTTTTCTTAAGTTCAGGTACCTAATGAAGAATCCTGAAATGGATATTTCTACCAATCTATGAGTTCAAGAATTGCATCCAGTGCTAACTGGTATGGAACTGTCCCATTGGAGTTTAAGGAACTTGGGATAAGCTAGAAGTCACCCTCTCACCCCCCAGGTGTGAAATGAAACTGTGTTCCTGAAGTGCCCCTGTTTTTCTCTGATGTATCACCTGTCAGTATATTTAATAATACAGTGATACAGTGATGGAGGTCTAACATATCTACTTATAGATTTTCCTGCAGCATATAATACTCATGGTAGTTTAGATTTGCTTAGTGGTAGGACAGCAAGTTTAATGACAAAATTAAGCAAAGAAACTCAGATGAGTCTTGTATCTGTGTTTATAATATGTATGTATGTATGTGTGGGTATATATACATATGAGACTCTCGAAGAAGAATTAAGCCATTAAGATTGATTGAAATCAGTCCCTCTGATCCAAGATAAGGTCCTTTAGTATAATAAAAGTTTATGAACCCAGATCTATGTCAATTTGATGGGGGTATCCTTAATCCCCTTGGGCCAGTGGTACTATTGTTACTCTCAGACTTAACATATTGAAGGGACTTAGTATTTGTTGAATTGAATCCATTGCTTTCTTTGATCTACAAGGTTTGTAGACTGACTTTTCTTTCTCTGTGAACCAGAAAAATCTATATATTTTTTTTCATCCAGACCTGTGATGTTCAAACATTTTAGGTTGTGGAATTCTTCAGCGATGTGTTTATACCAAAATTCCAGGCTCTTGAAACTGGAGTAGAGGGTAGAGGTAATGAGACATGTATAACTTTAATATGTCTATACTTTATGAAAATCAGCAATTCCCATGTAAGGCAATGTAAGACCACTGATCTTAAAACTATTAAGTGTTAGATAATTACACAGTATAAAATATGTTTTCTTTTTCTGTCCTTTAGGATGTTATTGTCACTACTTTGAAATATGATTTCCCCCCCTCCTTTTTAGGCATTATATAACACAACTCTGAATGGTAAGGATTCAGTTCATCACTGGAATTGGACCTCAGATATCCCTTTGGAGTGTATTCTACATTATGTGAAAATTAGATATTACATTGATGAATTTAATTTTTTTGGTCAAAGAGAGTGGAGTGAATGGAGTCCACTAAAAAATATTTCAGGTAATCCATGTATTCTATTTAAAGTAATTGACAGACTGATCTTGTTATCTCTTATACTTTTTGTTTCTTCCTTAAGGATTTGATTTCTCTCATCACACTGAATTTGGATTAATGTATAACATGGAAACAAAATAAGACTGACAGATTGCTTTCCATGGTGGGGGGGAGAGTAAGATTGGGAGAAAAATTGTAAAACACAAAACTCAAATAAAACCTTTAAAAAATATAAAGTAATTGACAGATCAGTTATGATGGTGGTTGGGGGGGGAGATTCAACGTATAATTTAGTGTTTTGAGGCACTTAACTTTTGTGAATACTTTGCACCTTCATTGAGATGTTAATTGCTGTAATGAAATTTATTTCAATTGTCATATCTCTTTATCCCCAGTAAGAAAAAATAGGTCTGAAAATTAAAAGAAAAATCATTTTACAATATAGTAAATTTTTATGCTTTTCAAGTGTAAACTACTTGAAAATTACATGTTATTTTCAAAACAATAAAATTAACACATTGATTTTAATGTGAAATTTCAGACTCTTAGTTTTACATCTATATTAATCCTTAATTTCCCATTACAGAAAATACTTTGATGGTGAATTTCTGAACCACTTTAACTTTGAGTGTTCTTTTTCCTCCTAGGTCCACCCATAAAAGAAAATTATAAGGCTTTTCCTGAAGACAGAGTGGTACCAGTAGGTTCAAATATGACATTTTGTTGTGTTGTTCAGGAACCTGTCTTAACTGCCAATTTTGGAAATGAAAAATGTCCTTTTTTCTACATTGATAATAAAAGTGTTGCAATCCAGATCAATAATATTACTGTATCTCCAAGTGGTGGAACAAATGTGGTTTTTACAACAAAGTCATCTGTGTGTGGAACAGTTATATTTGCAGGATGTAAGTTATGTCACACTAAAGGAATCATTTTTACTAACCATATTTATTTAGTTTGTTAGTATTGGTGCTCTTAGACAAGTTCTGAAATTCCCTTTTTTCCTTGTTTCCTTAATGCTAATGAAACTATATCTTGCTATGTAAGACTTGTAGGGTCTAATTGTTATGATTTTAGATGGAATTATTAACAATATATTCAGTCTCAGTCAACTTATATTATTACCCCATTTATCTGATACCCTAAGAAAATTAACTGGTTCACATAACTAGAATTTTTTCATGGAAATCTAAAAAAAGTGAGAAAATTCTGACAATACCTTATATACGTCCCTAACTCTTTCAAAAGAAAATAGAGAATGTATGTTATATATAATGTTAGAATTGTACTACATGACCTCTAAGATCTGTTCTAGTTCAAAATTGATGAATGATCTGTTTCTACTCTCCAGAAGTTTGCAATTTAAGACTGCAGTGCTGCAGGTAATATGTTTGAACAACAAAAATAAGAGTGAAAAGAATAAACTAAAAATTGGAGAGGAAATGAAGTAATTTAACATTTTTAATGATTTTGTCATCATTGTGAATATTGTGTTTTAATCTAGTGAAAGGATCTTATTCGGGCAAAACAGTAACCTCTTCACTAATTTCTCCTAGCTTGCCTTTTTAAAAAAAGAAGTTATGCTTACTTTTTGTAGTTTTGCTGTCTCTCAATTTTCTGTTAGCTATCATTTTCTGTTGCTTTTTATCAGAGCCTTTCCAACAATTCCCATCCTCATATTATCATATTATCTATGTCTAATCTATTATAATATGAGAGACCAGATAAAGATTATTAGAATATTGTATTTAAAGTAAATAAAAGCAGATCCAGGGTAAGGTCTTAAGGAACATTTATGAGTAAAGAGCATTAGCTTACTCTGTGGATTTTGTCTTTATTTTAACTCCAAAATATCTTTGGTTACTTCTTGATTTCTGTTTTCTGAATAGTTGTGGTTTCCAGATAAATGTTTTGGATAAATAAGATGTTATTCGCCATAGGTTTCCTTTCTGGATAAAATGAATAAGCATTTTTTCTTCTTCTAGGGAAGGGGCAGAACACAAACTCTTAAGCCTAAAGAGCATACCTGTTCTTTTTTTTATTATTTCTAAGCATATTCATCATGTTAGATGTGAGAAAATAGATGCATTTGTCAATTACCCTGTATAATTTGCTTCTTTAATCAAGGGTAGAGTTTTTTTTAATAATAAACTGAGCAGAGGTGAACTATGTGATCTTCTTAAAAAGTGTATGGTTTCATACTAACCAGTTGTAGTTATGATTATCATTGTCATCATAATCACTAATTCCCTATATTATCATACTTATTTAATGCTGAACTTAGACACAGGGGACTTGAGTTCAACTCCTACCTCAAAAAGTAGCACTGGGCAGATTAGTGATGCAGTAGATAGAGTGCTGGGCCTACAGTCAGGAATACCTGAGTTCAAATGTGACCTTAGATTCTTACAAGTTGTGTGACTTCTAGACAAATCACTTAACTCTGTTTTTCTCAGTTTCTTTATTAATAAAATGAGCTGGAAAAGGAAATGGCAAACCATTCCAACACCTTTACCAAGAAAACCTCAGATGAGGACATGAAGAGTTAGAAGCAACAACAAAAGCAGCACTTTAGTATTTTAAAAGTTTTTGGTATAATGAACTATGAAAATATCAAGTCAAATTAACAAGTCTTACTATGTGCCAAACACCTTGGTAAGAACTGAGAATAGAGAAAAAAACAGTCCTTACCTTCAAGGAGCTTCTATTTTAATGGAGGAAGACATAAAAAGAAACTGGCAAAAATATATTGCAGCGATAAATGCAATTCTTGAGTTCTTTGAATACAATTGTTAACTAATATTGATATGGGAATGACAATTTCCATTTTTAGAAGTTAAACAATAATTACTAAATAAAACACAATTATTAAGATATTTTGTTTTAAGTGTACTTCTTCAAGACATGAATATAAGTTTTTGTAATAATAATAACTATGGTTTTCTCTTTATTAGATCCACCTGATATCCCTAGAAAGTTGAACTGTGAAACACGGGATTTGAAAGAAATTATATGTAGCTGGAATCCAGGAAGACCGACTGGGTTGGTTGGCCCTCGTGATACAAATTATATACTATATGAAAGGTAAGGTTTACGATTGAAAGGTTTAAAACTGTGAATGTTAAGAATAAATCAATCATTTGATTCCCTTCTTCAAACCTTCTTTCAAATTTATAAAGTTGCAAAATTCAAATTAAGCATCAAATAAAATTTTTTCCCGGTCCCATTTTTCCCTTCATGTGTATGTGTGTATATGTGTATGTGTGTCTCATACTATATGCTATATCACCTTTCTGAAATGGATAGCCTGTTTTATCATTGGTCCTTTGAAATCACAGATTATTGTATTGCTCTTAGTTCTTAGGACTTTCAAAATTGTTTTTATAGTGTTGTTATTATATGAATTATTTTCTTGTCTCTACTTCATTCTTTCCAGATTTTTAGAATTGTTCATTTTTATATATTGATATTCTATAAATCATTCCTCTCGTTCTGCTTACTTTACTCTGTATCTGATCCTATAAGTCTTCTCATTTCTTTTTGAAATCTCTGTTTTCTCATTTTTGCATCCCAGTAATACTCTACCACATTCACTTAGTGTAACTTAGTCACTCTTCAATTTATGGGCATCCCTTTAGTTTACAGGTTTTTTGCTTTGAGAGTAAATTGTTAATACAGAACAATCTACTCATTTCATGATTGCTTCAGGACAGGGAAAAGAGCCAAAAATTTGAATGCAAATCCTGACTCTGCCTGTTTGATCTCAGGCAAGTTGTTTAACCTTTCTAGGCCTCAGTTTCCAGATTAGGGTGATGTGGCAGTTGGCCTAGGCCTCCTAGGTCCCTTTGAGCTCTTAATCTGTGACCTGAATATATGTGTTTATTTTTAAATGTGTATATGTACATGTGTGTATACATATAAAATGTGTACGTACACATACAATTTGTGTATATATCTATAAAACACGTGTGTGGACACACAAAATGTGTATGCGTGTATTTTACATGTGAATGCATGCGTATTCATATATAAAATGTGAACATATACACATAAATGTGTGCATATATACATATAAAATGTGTGTATACATCAAAATCTGTGTACACACATATATATAATATGTGCATATACCTATAAAATGTGTATATATACATAAGTAAAATGTGTACATGTGTGTATATACAGAAATCTATGTACTTACACATGTGGTCTTGTGATGACTAAAGTCAGTCAGACAAGTAAATATTAATTAAGCTCCACTATGTACTAGGCATTGTGCTTAGCTGTGGAGTTAGAAAAGTAAAAGATAGTCCTGCTCCTGAGCCAACAGTCCATAGCAAATACGTACAAATATGTTATTTTCAAGATAAATAGAAAATAATTATGAGAGGGAAGGCACTATAATTAAAAAGGAGTGGGAAAAGCTTTCTGTAGAAGGTGGGATTTTAGTTGGAACTTTAAGGAAGTCAGAGAAACCAGGAAATGGATATGAGGAAGCTTTCTAGGATATGAGGCGGACAGCTAGAGCCCAGAGATTAAGGGTCTAGTTTATGCAACAGTGAGCAGGCTAGTGCCCCTGGATCAAAGAATGCCCAGTGGGATGTAAGTTGAAGACTAGAAAGCTAGGAGGTGAGAGCAGTGAGTTATGAAGAGCTTTGAATGTCTTAATAGGATTTAGAATTTGATCCCGAAAGTGATAGGGAAATACTGAAATTTATTGAGGATAGAGATGATGTGGCAATGACTGAGAATGACCCTAGCTTCTTGAAGGTTATTCCAATATAGTATAGTCTCTTTCAGAATCTATCAAACTTGGAAGGCTCCAGGAATAGATTAAGTATTTGCTGACAGAGGACTGATTCATCAGAAGGCTGATTTCCAGCGTGTTGTTTTGGCCACAACAATACTTGAAAAGGCAGTTAAGTGGAATGAGAGTTGGGGGCAGAGGGATTTTACAATCTAAATTAGAGGAAGGAGTATCCCCACCAGCACATATTAATCCTAAAAATTAATTATTTATATAGTAAGTAATATTTCCCCTAATGAATAGCTCATAATATTGTTAAAAAATGGAATGATGTGGTTTGGGAATGCATAACACATTTTTTTGTGATGTGATCCTGAGAAAATTGCCATCTTTCCAAGTTTCTTCATCTATAAAATGGGAACATGCCAGCTCACAGAGTTATGATATAGATAAAGTGAGATGAAAGATTTAAAAACCTTTCTTATTTTAGGCATATTATTAAGCTAATTTTCTATGAGCATAAATCATCTGAGTGAAGGGAGGTTGCCTGGTAGTATGCTTTGTGTAAGGGAAAAAACTATGTTAAGGTTAGCAGTATCAGAAAATTAACAAAAAATAGAAAAATTCACATACAAATAATCAAGTTTTAATGCTATTCAACTATATTTAAGCAGTGGATGAGTGATCTAGTCTGATGTCTATATGGCTTATGGAATGCAACTCTTTACATTCTTTTTAAACCATATATCTTACATTTTTGTATACATACTCAGGCAGAGCCAGCAGAAATTTATTAAGTGCCTACTCTATGCCAGATATTATGTTAGACACTGGAGATTCAAAGAAAAGCCAAAACCAATCTCTGATTGCAAGGAACTTTTATATATTCCCAGAGGCATGAGCAGTTTTTAATAGAATAGCCCCAGTCACTAAAAAAAAATATATTCATGAACTCTTTATATACACTATATTAATTTTTGAAATTATATCAGTTGAACGATAGTCCTTCACTAAAGTCCTACCCTGATAGTTCATTTTGGTATGGGAGTGACCTGGTACTCTAGAAGACTTGGTCAGTAAACATAAACGCCCTTTTAGAACATGAGAGACCAAGTCTGTTGTCAAGGACCAGCCTAGCTAAATTTTGAAAGGTCATTAATTCCTACAATCTTATACCACCTTAGCTTTCCAACTTTTTGCCCTACCCTTATGTGGGATAATGTTCTGTGCTTTGGCACATTGGACTACTAGGGAAACTAGGACAGACTCTCTGGTCCCCACCATTCACTGCTGTACCCTACTGTCTTATTGTTCTTGATGGAGAGGTCACCTTGTTGCTTGAATTCCTGCATATCCATTAAAGCTCAGTTAAATGCCATCTTCTTAGAAAACCTTAGTTGGTTGCTCAAAGTCAGTAAGAATAATTTTCCCCTCATGAATTTTATATAGCACTTCTCAGCTATAAATTGTGGATTATAAATAACCCACTACCTCCCAGGGTGGTTGTGAGGATCATTAATTTATTTAGATATTTATAAAGGCTATGTGCTGGCATATAGTAACCACTTAATGAATTCCTCCCTCCCTTTTTTTCTTCTTCCTTTCCTCCCTTCCTTTTCTTTATTTCCTTCTCTCCTTCCTTCCCTCCCTCTCTTCCTTCCTTTTTAATGACTTAATTTTGAATTACATAGTTAATTGTGTATATCATATCCCCATGATAACAGGAACTGTAATCTTTGTATTCTGGCAGTGCTTGTGTTCTTTTTCATCTTTTCTTGGAATATAATAGAAGTTTTTAATAAAGCATTAAAAATTGCCTGTTATTTCAAAAGGATGACATCTATTGCTTGATATTGAAATTTGTTATATCTTTGGTTATAGGGTGTCCTAGATATAGGTTGTGTTCCTATTGTATCAAAAACATCACTTTTACAGTTCTACATAATTAATAATGTATTCCACGTCTTAAAACTATCTTCATAAAAACTTTTAATAGAAGGTATTTAAATCAACAATTTTAAAAAAATATTTTTTTTTCAATTAAATTCAACAAAAATGTTAAGTACTCCTTTACCAATCATACATCTCCTGGATATCTTCGTGTTCCATTTCTTGTTCATAAGTTATCACTAATAATGTAGTTCAACGTACTTATCCCATGTTAGTTTTTTTCTGACCCATATACAGTTTTCTTTGGAGGTTGTAGTCCATGATTCACAGCAATGTAGGTTTATCAGAATCATATTGCTATATGCTTTTTACATCAAGGAGAACTTTGGAATCTTTGAAACTGTTACACAGTTTTACAAATACAAGCCAGCCTGTTCTCTTCTTCCTACTCAGTTTTGTGCCTAACTTATTGTTTATTTACACTGCTTGTCCAACATAGATGTAATGACAGAGTAAATCAATGAATGCATATTTAGCTATATGTTATAATTTAGGAATAGGCTTTCTTCATCTATTTGATTTTTCTGTATACGTTTTAGACCATTTTATTTGATTTGTCATGAATTTTATGAAAACTTACTGTAGTACTCTGACACTTGATGCTATCAGAACATTATTCATAAATAGGAACATTTGGAGGACATCAACATCTCTAAAGAATCTCTCATCCAATTGGATTTTGTACAAAAGCATCTATCATGATGGGGCAAATACCTTTGACAAGTACATATTATTCTGTTTAAAGTCTTAGCTGATAATGATAAAGGATCATTAAACAAATTTATTTCTGTAGTTATATGTTAGGGAAACTTATATGGTCTTAACATATGCATGAGTCTTATATGATATTAACATATATTTGTTAAAGGACAATCTTTATGGGGTGGCTAGGTGGCACAGTGGATAGAGCACCAGCCCTGGAGTCAGGAGTACCTGGGTTCAAATCTGGTCTCAGACACTTAGTAATTGCCTAGCTGTGTGGCCTTGGGCAAACCACTTAACCCCATTTGCCTTGCAAAAAACTAAAAAAAAAAGATAATCTTTATGACTTTACTTCCCTCAAATAAACTCAAATGCCTTTTTTATGCTCAAACATATTTTTGCATCATTTATACTTTTTAATAATCAACTGCATGACTTTAAAGATGTCTTTTGCAGAAAATAGTTGCTAAAGCCTTTCTTTTCTTTTCTCATATTTTTGTTGAGGATCGCATTGATTTGATCATTGTAAAGGTTTTACAGAGACAAGAAGATAGATCTATATGTTGGTAGTTGTAAATATATCTTCTCTCTTGCCTTTTTTATCCTAATATCTGTGATTTTTCTTCTACTTAGTATCTTATCATCTGTTATATCTTTAAAATCAAATCCTCCCTCTTCAAAATTATCTCTAAGTTATAAATTTTATCATGGTTTTAGTTCAGCATTCAGGTACTTATAATTATTTTATTGTCCATTAACATCTTAAGACATTTACCTGAATACCTGTCTGTATACTTTATTTGAATTTAAAATTATATAATCATTCTTTAAAATAATTAATTCTTAAGTATTTTATTATTAATTATTTATTGTATTAGTGTTAATTATTTATCTTGATGCTTATTCTTAATAATTAATTATCTGGTGTTAATTATTATTTGATATATCATTATAAATTATTTATTATTAACTAAAACACTTAGTTAAATATTAAATATTTAAAATAAATAATCAGAATAAACAAAAAATTTAACTTTGTCTTTCCAAATGGAAGTAAAGCATGAGAAACTTTATTGGTAGGTGAATACTTATTTTAAAGTCAAACTTGGGACCATTGAATCATATATTTAGAGTTGGAGTAGTTAAAGGCTATTTAAACAATTCCCTCAATGAGATACTAGGATCTGAAGAGGTTAAACAACTTGCCAAAGGTCTCACTGATAAGTAAGTATATAGAAATGGAATTCAGAACCACGCTCTTGCATCCAAAACCAGTACAATTTTCTCTGTACTGTTTCTTAACTATTTTTTGGTATTTTGGCCATAATTTTTCCTAAAAATCTTCATCTGTCTTCTCAACAAAGTCCCAAGGAGTTTCCTATACTGTATAATAGACACAGCTACAGATTTGAATTGTAGGATGTACAATAATGGGTTTTAAACTGTTTATACCAGTATCTATCAGTACTAAAACATTAATTTTTTTTATTTTGACTTACAGATTTTCTGGAAGAAATGTTAAATACATTAGAGATGAAGAACAAATGAATGAAAATCATCAATTAATTTTTCAAATGATAGCTGGTCAGGAAATATACAATTTTACCTTGAAAGCTAACAATCCTGTGGGTAGATCTGAAGCAGTAATTTTAGTTAATGTAACTCAAAGAGGTAATAGTGTTACATAAAATACTTTTTATGCAATTTAAAAGTTGTATTAACATTTTAGAAAGTCAAAAGTATCTTTGGGGATGACTTTTTTAACTAATTATGTTGTTATGCAACATTTCTTGAACATTTTGTGAGAATGATAATTATGAAAATGGCAAGTTAAACAGCATTGTGTCCTGTACTTAGAAAGATGAATATGTCTAATGTGTATCAATAACTAGAACTTGGACTAGAAGTAGTTCAGTTTTGTCAAAATTGAAACTGAGCAGCACCACTGATCTATTCCAAAATGCAATACTTTCATAATTTTCATAATTCATGAATAAATGGCCTACTCATTTTCTACTTCAGTGGTCATGCATATACAATTATAAGGAGATATCTTGCCAGACTCTTTCATGAGATCTCCTTTCAGAGAATAACAGGGAAAATATTGTCTTGTATGTAAATATTTTAGAAACTAGTCCTCAGTCTTCTTTCTTCAGTGTTCGCATTGTCACTTATCCGTAAAACTTATATTTGGAAGTCTATCAATTTGCTCATAAACAGGCCTGTTTTGTTGATTCACAAGGAGCCATAGTCAAGTGAGATAATATTTGTAGAGGGCTCAGCATATCTTAATAAATGATTTTCCCTTCTCTCTCTTCAACCCAACCCCCCACTTTTCTTTTATAAACCATTTGGGAAGATTTAAAAGTATTAGGAATTAATTTGTCTTGACATTAGCAGAAAAAAACCAAATTGAGTTTTTTTCCCTGCTTTCTTTTTCTACCTTTCATTCATTTAATTTTCACCAAAGTTAAATTCTAAAAACCTGAACATTTCACAAACATTTTATAATTAATTAATAATTGGCTTATTCTAATAATGAACCATACCTGAAAATTCAACAGTTGCTCTGCTTTGAAATTATTTCATGAGTTCTTAATGACCCCCAAGTCATTTTTTGGTTTCAGACAGTGATTTTTGAAAAAATAGACACTATATATGCAGATGGGTTACAATTAGTTTGTTTTAGCTTCTAATCTATTACCCAGCATCCCATAGGGATCAAGACATGAAGGATATTAAGGCAAAGACACTTAAGCATGACTATAAAGATTGGTTTACATGTCTATAATTTTACCTGCTTCTCCTCGTGTCTCCCACTATTTCCTATATAAACCCTCTCTCTCTTAACTAAACATATCTACCTATTATTCCCTAGAAGAACTATTTATATTACCACCCTTCCAGCTTTTGCTCAGACTGCCTGCCTTCTTGGAATGCCTTCTTTTCCACTTAAATCCTACCTTTGAAGGATTCTTTAAAGAAACTTTCCCTGACTATACTAACTCTTAGTTCCTCTTAACTCTCATAATACTTATTTATATTTGAGGGTACTACTCAAATTCTTTTACTTTTGAATGTTCTCAGAAATGATACAATATTCTGCATATATTAAAGAAATGATAACTTTATAATGTTTTAGGCAATTAGATATTTTTGTTTCCAATGGTAAACAAAGGTAGGAAAAATAAATGCCATACTTCTATGAATGCTAATGATATTTTATTCTATGTTCACTTTATGTTGTCATATTAGAAAATGTAGTGTCCTTGTTTATTTTTTTACTTTTCAATAATTGTTAAATGATTTCTAAAATTTCTATTTTCAGTTTATCCTCATACTCCTTCAAAACTCATTGTGAGGGACATTAATTCAACCATCATTATGCTTTATTGGCACTTACCTGGCAACTTTGCAAATATCAATCTTTTATGTGAAATTGAAATTAATACAACTTATTCAGGGAAAGAATTGGTAAGTATTTTTCCAGTAAACTTTTATTAGTTATTTTAATGAAATATTTTATTTCAAGCAAGACATAAAAATTAAATTGATGTGATTATTTGGAGAAACTTTGAAGAAATTTATTTTAGTAGATTTATGAAGAGTCTTATGTTTCATTATTCAACATTACAATATTATAATCAGTATTTTAAAGTGCAATCATAGTATTAGATATTATGGCACATAAATTAATGTTTAATGGTTCAACTCTCAACTGTGAAATTAATTAATTATTCAGTTAATAAGCTGATGCATAACAGAAGGAAGAAAGGTTGATAACCAAAGCTTTTAAGTAGGAGTGGGACCAGGAGTCATCTGTAGGACAATTATGAATAAATACTTGAGTTTAAATAATTTATAAAATTCATTTTGACTCAGAACTGTATGTAAAATTTTATTGCAAATGGATTCCACAAATAGTTATGGGACACTTAAAAATGTCTTTTTTAAAGGTAGTCTTGAGAAAAGAGCTAGGTGCTCACAAATAGAATATCATCCTCAAATGCTCATGAGTGATTATAACTTTGTTTTGATCTATGTACTAAAAACTTACATACTGTGATAGTCTTTTTTTCTTTTGCAATTGATTATACCCAAGAATATATATTTGAAAACCTGCTGAAATACTTAAACCTTCTTAGTACCTCCCCTTTCAACTTTGCTTAATTCCTACTTCTCTGGTTTGTAGATAAAGTGAAAGGGACACAGAGCACACCTTTCTGAGCCTAATTTTCTTATAAGCAGATTTCCAATTTGAAATTTTAAAATCTTCAATGAATAATGTGGATGAAATTGCTTTCAGAATGAATTTTAACATGAAAATATGAAGTCTTGTACTTTCAGGTGCTTATAAGGTCTTTGAGAACCAGGTCTATTTTTTATTTTTGTCTTTGGTATCCCTAGTCTTGCTCATAGATTCTTATAAGTAATGTTTGTTTACTGTTGAGACAAAGCCTCTTCCTCTGACTTACTTCTAATCTATATAAGATTAATAAGATGTCTTAACTTTTTGTAGATGGGAGCGAGAAACAAGTTAATAGAGGAATTGTTTGATTTTGTCTTTGTACTCACATAGTAGGTTTATGCTGACTGATATAATATGAAGATTATAAAGCTAAGTTAATTTTTAAAACTCCATTAATTTTTCAAAGCGGAAGATCATTGTTAAAGGATTGGAAACCCCTTCATATTATGTTTCTGTGGACAAGTTGATGCCATATACTATGTATACTTTCCGGGTTCGTTGTTCTTCTACAAACTTTTGGAAATGGAGCAAATGGAGCAATGAAAAGCAATACTTAACCATGGAAGAAAGTAAGTTTTTTGGATAATTTAAGGACTATGTCCTTAAATTACTATCTTTAAAAATTCATATTTGGGATCTGGGATTGAATTTCAGAATTAAAAACCTGTGATTTAAATTTTAAAGGTTGTAGAGAATTTCTTTTTCCATGATTGGTGTAGAACCAGTCATCTCTCTAAGTAAGGTCATTCAGCTTTCCAAGTTTTACATGAAATTGAAAATGGGGTATACACAGAGGAAGAAAGAACAACTACATGAAGACTTTATTAATTCTCTTTAATAATTTGTTTCTTCGTCTGTGCTGACGATCTTATCAGCTTCCATAGTTTTAATTGTCATCTCTATTCAAGGGACTTCTAGATCTGTCTGTCCACTTGAGCTGCCTTCAGACATCCATCACTATTTGGCATTTAAAACTTCATATCCTGAAGACACCCTAAACTCAGCATGTTCAATAGAGAACTTATTATCTTTCCCTCATTTTTCTTTCAGAGCATCCTGTTTCTTTTTTTTTTAAATTTTTTTTAGATTTTTGCAAGGCAAATGGGGTTAAGTGGCTTGCCCAAGGCCACACAGCTAGGTAATTATTAAGTGTCTGAGACTGGATTTGAACCCAGGTACTCCTGACTCCAGGGCCAGTGCTTTATCCACTGCTCCACCTAGCCGCCCCAGAGCATCCTGTTTCTGCCAAAGGCACCACTATACTTTCAGTCATTTCGACTTGCAACCTTCAAGTTTGCAACCTTTAACTATCACTCTTCTATATCATATATATGTAATAGTGGGTTTGCAAGTTGCATCAATTTTACTTCTCCAAGATACCTTGTATTTTTCCCTTTCTCTCCTCACATGGTTACCTCCATAGTTCAGATCCTTATTACCTCTTATCTTGACTATTTCAGTAGCCTTTTATTTGGTCTTCCTTCCTAAAGTATCCCTTCTCCAGCCCATCTTCCTCAGCTATGGAAGTCATATTCCTAAAACATAAATCTTACATGTTATTCCCTTCTCTGTAAACCTGAGTGACTTCCTATAACTCTAGGATCAAATCCAAATTCCCCTCTGACATTTAAAGTCTTTTACAACCTGGTTCAAACTTGTCTTTCCACTCTTGGTATATTTCCCATCCCTTCATACTCTGGTTCTGTCCAGTTAGCCTTACTGTTCTTTTTGCACATCCCTATCTGGCTTTTGCCCCAGACAGCTTCCATTCTGAGAATTTCCTCTCTACTCCTCTCTTCTTTGAATCTCTAATGTCCTTGAAAACATAATGTATCAATCGGAAAGTATTTATTAAGCAATAACTGTGTGTTGCTCGGGATACATAGAAATTAAAAATAGTGATTCTGCCCTCAATAAGGGAGATAAACTTGCAAAGGACTCTGTATGCAGAAGACATATACAGTGAAAATGGAAAGAAACACAAAGAGGTGGCCTCTTGCACAAATGAGGAAACAAGGAATAGAAGTGAGGAGGGGAGTATTCCAGGTAGGAGAGACAAGGTGAGGAGTAAAGTATAAAAATCCTAGAAAGGTGGGGAGTGACCAATTAAGCTACACAGAGCCTTACTGTAACAAGCATGGAGCTGAGTGGGGAGAGCTGGGGGCAGCTTTCCAGGTGTGAGATAAAAGAGGGAGTGAAAAGGAGGCAAAGACAAGATGTTGTGTAGATGACTGCAGCCTTATGCAGGAGGCCTTTCCCGATTCCTTTCTTTGTGCTTTGCTTGCCCATCAAAATTATTTTGTATACATTTTCTGTGTGTTTGTGTAAATGTATATGTGCATGTGTGAATATACACACATTTTATCACTCCCATCAGACTTTAAGCTGCTGGAGGACAGGGACTGTTTCTTTTTTGTTTTTTTATTCCTAGTACATAGCATAGTGCTTGCCCCATAGTAGACAATGAAATATTTATATACATATATTTACTAATTTCAAAAATTATCCAATAAGAAGAGCTTCATCTATAGTATATGAACAAATAGAATATATAATATAGTCATTTATATCTTATTCTAAAAAATATAAACCTTAATTGAATTTTTGCCTCATCACATAAGAAATAGAGATAACTTAGGATTGTAGCCAGGCACAAAAAATAATTATGCCTGCAAAAACACAGATCTTGTAGAAGAGAATCTAAAAGAAATGATATCTCCTTTCTTAAGTAAATATTTCCAGCTCCAAGAAAAGAATAGTGGAAGTGAAGGAAAAGTCATCTACTTCACTGATTTCATATACATACATACATATATATATATATATATATATATATATATATATATGTGTGTGTGTGTGTGTGTGTGTGTGTGTGCACATACACATATATGCATGTGCATACATATGTGTGTGAATATATATGTCTACCTGTATATACACTTATATGTATATATGCTGTATTATATATGTGTGTGTGTGTATATATATGTGTGTGTGTGTGTGTGTGTGTGTATATATATATATATATATATATATGGAGAGAGAGAGAGAGAGAGAGAGAGATCTTGATATCACCTTTACCTGAGTCCTTTGTAATGTCACTTTTAGATTTTTTGGAGTTTAGAGGCTTCCCCTTCTCAGCAGAGGCCCCCACCCAACCATAGAGCTTAATATTCTAGCTACATATTCTGCCCGGTCTCCTTAGAATTTTTTTAATTAAGAATTCCAGGTTAATACACTTGCTATAGTGCTGATTAGCAATTTTATCAACTGAAAGAAAATAAATGTTTTCAAATGCTAACTTAATATCTTTCCTAGTTCCTTCAAAAGGACTAGATATCTGGAGAGAGTGGAGTGCTGATGGAAAAAGTATAATAATATACTGGAAGGTATGTATCCATGTTTTTTCCCTTGAATGCTCAAATAACTTTTAATTCTAATAAATTGCATAATTTACTTTGGATACCATCTTGAACAATCTTCCATTGTACATTACCGTGTTGTTGAGGCTCTAACTAAAAATCACATTCCTCTTGGTATTTGTCAGATTTTCTGATAGTGTAGTCTTTCTTAATTTCTCTCATTTTAGAATCCTCTGTTGTGTTTTCTGTTTTCTTAATTTTCAGGCAGCAAGGCACTTAAATGACTCAGTAGGAGTTGTGAAATGATCCATTTATGTATACTTATATCAGTATTTAAGCAGTTAGATGACAAGGTGGTTAGGATGCCTGACCTGAAGTCAGGAAGACTCATCTTCCTGAGTTCAAACCTAATCTCAGATACTTACTAGTTTATGTGACCCTGTTTGCCTCAGATTCCTCATCTATAAAATGAACTGGAGAAGGAAGTGGTAAAACTACCCCCAGTATCTTTGCCATGAAAATATCCATGGGATCATGAAGAGTTTTGACACAATGGAAATGACTGAACAACAGATATCAGTATTTCATATCATGATACCTTCCATTGAAGCAGGTTATCATCCCTCTAATCTCTTAGCTAGTCTTGGAGAATTGTCCAAAATCTATTATTCTGTGGTCAAAGAGTAAAGTACCTCACTAAACTTAGTTTGACCCACACCAGAAAATTTTCTGGTTTGTTAGACCCTGCCAAAGCTTATGGTCCACCAGAATATCTTCCCTCACAAATACTGGACTTTGAAGGGAATGAAGTAGAACTTCAGTGGAAGATTCAGGTAGAGAACTAAAAACAAATGGTTTTCTTCTATTTTTACACACAAAGAGGTAGGGTTGTTTTGATTTTTGTTGTTTTACTATGATAAACTTGTTGTGAAATTATGAAAAAAGCCATAATTGCTTCAAACTTGATAGCCTTATTTCAATTTATTTGAAGATTCATTCTCCAATTTTTTTTTCTCTCACTATGGCTTATACACCCTATTGTGTTTATCCTGTTTTAGTTAAAGCACAATTTATAAAGATGAGTTTACTAAAGAAGTAATCATTCCTTTGTAAGATGATTTAGTAAAAGATTCCTGTAAATGTTTCTTTATTATTTCTAAAATATTTGCAAAAATTGACTTATATGCAACTTTTCTAAATCATAGCAATTATATTAATAAAGTCAAGTACAAATTTAGAAACGTAACAAGGAAGAGATAATTTGCTTGCTGTTTTAGTATCTTGTTATATACATATATATATATATAAATATATGTATTGTTAATCCTTCATAATAGTTTTCTTAAAACTTTTTTGAAATTAGTCTTTTATTCTTTCAACTCTGTTCTTAACACAGATGAAAAATAGTTTAATAATATTTATGTGGGTTTTCATATATTTGAAGACAGAACCATAGTTTAGCTGTCTTTTCTCCTTAGATTAAAAAAATCTTTACGCCAATTTCTTAAAAGAATTCTCATCAGTTTTTAGTGGGGGAGTGGGATCTATTTTAAATTTACCATAATCTCAGAATCTGGAGATCATAATTGGATTATTTTCCTTTAAATTACTTGTTATTTCTGCTAATCAGTTCAGATAATTGGCTTATGTTTTTAAACAAGTAATTAATCTTTTTATTACTATAGTATTTAATTTATTTAATATTACAAACATTTCTTATTTGTACTTAACTTATATTCCATGTTGAGCCACATCCCTTCTTGAGTTTTCAGTCTTGCACACAACATTTACAAAGATTGCTCATGCCTTGCCCACTTATAATTCATCTAGGTTGCATTGAGTTCTAATCTTCTTCTTTAGTTTAGTAACCCTTATTTCTCCCAGCTCTGTATCAATTAACAAACATTTTCATATTTATTTTCATAATTTCTTGAATAATATTCATAATTCCTTTCTTCATGAACTTTTTTGTTATTTCTAGCCTTTATCTATTATTGAAGCTAATGGAAAAATACTCTACTATAATGTATCTTATTGGTCAGAAGAAGAGCCACAGTACCATTCTGAGATTCCTGATTCGCAGCATAAAGCAATAATAAAACTTGACAGAAATGATTACATTGATTATATCATTAGTGTTGTGGCCAAAAATTCAGTTGGATCATCTCCACCTTCTAAGATAACTACCATGGAAATCCCAAATGGTCAGTACTGAAGACACTAGTAACTATTAACTATAAAATTTTATATTTCATTGGAACAAATGTAAATTTCTTTTTAAATGTAATAGTTAACTGTTTAATATGATTATTTCTGTATTCCTCAATAGAAGTGTTATACACTAAAAAATGATGATTTTTTTCATTTGTTGCACTTCTTGATGACTTTGAAAAGTAGAAAAAATATTTTTAAAAGTTCTTTAAAAATTTATAACATAAAATTGTAACATATATAAACATTTAAATCCCAAAGATTGGTTAAAAATAGCAATTACATGGATGTAATTATTTTATCCATGCTAAAAGTGTTAACATATACCTGAATCAGTTCTAGTGAGATTCTGTATTAAAAATAATGAATAAAAATATTTTTAATGTATAATGAGAAACAGGATTTATTAATGTTGTCTTAAAACATTCTAACTAGTAAAATCACTTCTTGCAGTCTGTTTTGCCTAATGAATGTTATTGAAAGAGCAGAAATGTCTTGACAGTTATATGCAGATTTGATTTTCATATCTAAAATACTAATTCTTAAGAGATCCTCTAGTTCAGTCTTCTAAACTCAAATAGAAAAAGTTTCCTTTATGCTGCATATTGCCTAAGAAGACAATTCAATTTAACGTTATTGCATTGTATTTTTATTTATTTTGTTGAACATTTCTCAACTAGATTTTGAATTACCTACTCTAGTTCATCTACTTAAAACTAAATAGGATCATTCATTATTAGATCTAGTAGACAGTTTGAGATAGCTGAAAATAAAGGTTTAGTGCATTTTGTCATCAACAAGGTATTTCTTATATCTAATGAGTTACTTCTTCAATTTAAATTCATTTCCTATAATTTTTTATTTTGACAAACTATGGTGAATTTTATAGCTCATTTACAGCTTCTTCTCCTCTTCCTCTCCATTAAAATTAAATCATAGGGAAAATTTAGGTGGCACATTGGATAGAACAGAGGCCCTGGAGTCAGAAGGACCTGAGTTCAAATTTGACTTTAGACACTTGATAATTACTAGCTAAGTGACTTTGAGCATCACTTAACCCCATTGCCTCACCCACCCAAAAAAATTAAATTAAATTATAATAAACTTCTGGTATTTGTGGGTAGGTTATCTGTGTTCTGGTTTATTCACGTGACCCAGATTCTCTGTTGCTCAAATTGAGTCAATTATTGTTTACTGCCCTACTGTAACTTGCTCCCTCCTTAATATCCCCTAACTCCATTTTAGTAATTGTTCATCCTCCATCCATCTCAGCTCACTGAGATACTTTCTTTCCATATTCATGACAAGGGGAAACAAATCCTGTGACCTATCTGTAAACAATGAAGGGGTTAATAAGCACAACTATCATGAAGGCCAACAAAACTGAATATAACTGTTAATCTTTCAGCATTTGTAGACTTTCTAGTTCTTCTAGTTCTTTAGAGATAGCTTTCATCACTTTCTCATCATTTGCAAGTTTATTGTGTACTTTTAACTTGAGCTTTTAGTAGGAAGGTTAAACAGAAGAGAAGAAAGCAAAGTAGACCTAAGAGAAAAATAAAAATCACATAGGAGTAGCTAGAAATCACATGGGAGCAGCAGAAAACCAAGGAGGGAATCACCAAGAAAGCATATGAAGGAAGATAGTTTTTTGACCTGGTAAAGATAATAAATATGTGAGTATCTCTTTGAATTGGCTTCTGTTTGGAATTATATATTTCAGGGTTTTCCTTTATTAGTAGTATTGATATATAGTTTGTATTCTCATTTATTATAAACTTTCTGAAATCCAGGAACATGGTTTGTGCTGGGATTTTATCTTATAAAGGACATTGTGGACCTGAAAGAGAAATCAATCATTTAGTCTAGCACAGAAGTTCAGGAAAGTGAATTATCCAGAACAGATATTTTGTTCTCAAAGATGTTGTGTTCTGATTCCACATATTTCTTCATAAGCCCCTTTCCATGGATTGCATTTAGGGATAGGGTGGTATATGGGAGGGAAAACAGAGTCAAACATAATAATAGTTCTTTAGATTCAATCAGTCTCTCACTCCCCCCCCCCCCCCTTGAATTTAAGCCTGTTTTTGCTTGGTCTATTACAGTATTTTCATAAAAGTTTTGGGTAACCAGTGTCTTCCTTAATTTTCTTCCTTTCTTAATTTTCTTCCTTTAACATTTTTCCCACTAACAATGAGTGTCCTCCAAGCCTCTATGCTGGTCTTTCTTATCTTTTATCTCTATACAACTCTATACAGATGATTCTCAGATCTGTTTACTAAGCCATAATCTTTCAACAGACCTCAGTCTCTTAGATATCTCTTAGACATCTGAAACTAGTTGTCCCATTGATAGTTTAAACTCAACATAATATCCCAAACTAAATTTGTATGTGGATGATTGCTACTGACATAAAATACAACCATATTGCACATTCCAACTAACTCACACACCACTATAGTTAGAAAATATTTTTGCTTTGATTTTAAGACATGTCATGGGTTATATAGGTTTTTATTTGTTGACCTGAAAAACTTAATCACTGTTTACAGTATAATGTTTCTAATTATCAGATAGTATATAAACTAATTTTTGGTAAATGATATTTACGAAATGTCAGATTCCTCTACTCCAAGGAATGTCCGTA
The DNA here is from genome assembly GCF_037893015.1 of Macrotis lagotis. Lineage (NCBI taxonomy): Eukaryota > Metazoa > Chordata > Mammalia > Peramelemorphia > Peramelidae > Macrotis > Macrotis lagotis. Next base: position 285,064,906 of record NC_133666.1, read on the forward strand.
AGCCCCTGTATCTAGTTTTGAGTTGTCCTTTAGTCTTCTCCTTTCCCTCCTTCATCTATCTTATCTTTGAATCATTCCTTCAAAACCAGAATTCATTAATTTTACAGTATATTGTTGTATTATGGGATTGAAATAGAGAGCAAAAACTATTCTTTGATCATGATGGTTCAAAAGTTGTGAAATGAAATAATTTTCAGCGAAGATGGTGACTCAAACAATTGTAGATGTTTGTTATAAGCTCTTTGATAAATATTATTATGAGATTTTTAATAATAAAAATCATACCAAAACAAAAATAATTACAAACTCCAGGATCTTAGTTTAACACAATCCCAATGCATAATTTGTTCTGCCTCTAAAAATCTGTTTTTATAGTATTTGACTTGTTAGTAATACATCTCTTTATAACTTGCCTCTTTGTAGAAGACCTCAAAGTAGAGCAGATTGTTGGAATAGAAAATGGCATATTATTTCACTGGAATTATGATCCTAACATGACTTGTGACTATGTTATAAAATGGTGTAACTCAACTCAGTCTGAACCTTGCCTCATTGACTGGAAAAAGTTCCCTGCAAATAGTACTGGAGCTCTCATAGAATATGGTAAAAGTAATTTATCTCAATTAAAATTCTTTAAAAATTAATAGTGTCAGTTGTGAAATTAATTTTATAGAGGACAAGTAAAAATTATTATTGTTCTACATGAATAATTGTTTTGTTAATTTCATATTGTCTGATTTTGTATATGAAGACCTTTGCCAAACTAATTAGTTTAAAACAAAAAATAACAGCTTTTACTTTAACTCATAGTTCTTTAAAGGTGTTTCTAATGTATTTAAATTATTCTTACATGTTGTATGTAGGATCATTGGAGATCTATAACAATAAATTTAGAAACAGTGAATGATAGATAAAGTAAACTCCAAATAAGTAAGTAGAAGGATACAAAGGAATAGAAAAATGGGAATGAATGTTTAGAAATTAAATAAGTCTTTAATATAGAACCCTAATAATATCATCCCCATTATGACTGTACACAATGATTAGTATATAAGACATATAAGGAAAGAGGTGACATGGGAGTTACACTTTTATTCATAACCTCTGGCAGATGACCTTTTTTTTTGCAATCTTTTTTGGACTTCTCTATTCTCATAGGTTTTTCCTTTGAATATTCCTATTCTCTCTGCTAAAATATACTACCCAAATCTATGTGCTTTCATTGTAAGGAATTAAATAACTGTAAGGCGGGGGGGGCGGCAGCTAGGTGGCACAGTGGATAGAGTGACAGCCCTGGAGTCATGAGTGCCTGAGTTCAAATCTGGTCTCACACACTTAATAATTACCTAGCTGTGTGGCCTTGGGCAAGCCACTTAACCCCATTGCCTTGCAAAAACTAAAAAACAAAAAGAAAAAAATTAACTGTAAGGCTCTAGAATTATGATGGTGGCAATGATTCTCACTGTAGAATGCTCCCTGCTTTTAAATAATCCAATAATTGCTACTCCTTCTTAAAGAGTTGAAAAAAACTAAAATTTAAATTCTTCAAATTTTGTCTTTGGGAAGGAAAATTGCAACATATGGAATAAAATTAAATATTCTTATTTCCAATACTTTTTATAAAACAAATTTATTGGATATAGGGAATGATCCATGTAAGCTTCTAATTCCTTCCCACTCATAATAAGTTCCCAAGTAATTGATAGACATTCAAAAACACATGGCATACTGACATAGAATAGTGAGATAAAAGTAACAGGAAACCCTACTCACTTCAATCTCCCCACACCCACTTTTTTTTTCCAGAGCAGTGAGGTTAAGTGGCTTGCCTAAAGTCACACAGCTAGGTAATTATTAATTGTCTAAAGCTAGATTTGAACTCAGGTCCTCCTGATTCCAGGGTCAGCCACTGCACCACCAACCTGCTTCCAAAATCCACTTTTTCTGGGTATTATTTCATCCATCCGTTTCCCCAGTATCTCCCATCCCCTGCATTTCAGTTCTTTTGAACTGACTCTCATAACATTCATTCTCTGCCTGCCATTCACCAGGATGGGTCCATGCCCATCCTAAAGCCAGAAAGTGATCTACCTCCCTATGCTTCTGGCTCCCTACTTTCTTACACTAGTTCCACTTCTCTCACTCCTTGTCTCCTGAGAGGGGAAAAAAATCAATTGCCCAACAAGAGATACTGAATCCTTTCTATGTGACTAAAAGAAGTATTAAAGATTCCTTCTCTCTTGGAGTTTACCAGCTAGCTGAAAAAAACTAACTTAGCATACATGAAACATTTAAATGCTAACCTTTATGACATCTAGCTGTCATTGAATTTCAGAGGGAAAACTAGGGTATTATGAAATATTCCAAGAAGGCATTATAGTGGAATTGGAATTTGAACAGCCCCCAGAATGTTGAAAATCCATTTGGCTCAAATTTAGTGCCATCTTTAAAGGAGAATGAGAACAGTAATGACATTCTCATCTTGCTGATAGTAGGGCAACTAGGTGGTGCAGTGGATAGAGAAATAGCTTTGGATTCAGGAGGACGGGAGTTCAAATGTGACATCAGACACTTGCTATTTACTAGCTGTGTGATCTTGGGCAAGTCACTTAACCCTGATTGCCTTGCATCAAGGCCCATCTCCAGTTGTCCTGATTTTTCAGATCTAGTCACTGGCCCTAGATGGCTCTGAAGGAGAAAGTGAGACTGGTGACTTAGCACAGCACCCCTCTCACTTAAATCCAATTCACGTGCTTGTCATGGCATTACATCCCTACTGTTGAATCTTCATTGAAATTGAAAGACAAACGTAATTATGAAAGTCAAAAACAGCCCTTGTGATTGTAGCAAAGAGGTTTCCGAGAGGCTTAGGGGTTGAGGGTGGGAGTATAGTTTTCAGATGCACTGATCTTAAAAATCCGTAGTAAAATCTAGGATATTTTAAATGGTTTGATTTAAAGGTTTAAAGAAGTTAAAATCTGGGGCTTTTTTTCACCTAATATATCTAGTCACTTTGGTTATTGTTATTGTTATCAGATATCAAATTTCCAAATTAATTTCTAATGTTTTAAATAGTTTTATGAATTTAAATTTCTAACAGGTCTAGAAGTGTAAAAATTTTTCAAGTAGGGCTAATTTTCATTTTCTTTGAATAGATGGAGTAAATTTTTTAAAGCTTGTTTTTAAAGAATAATCATAGTTGTAAAATTATACAATAATATAGTGGTAAGATAAAGTTGTAAAATTTATTGCAGATCAGATTACAAAATTTTCAAGTAGATATATTAGCCATGGTTGCTTATTTTAAATTTTACTTAATGTAGTATTCTTTATAGATCATTTTCAATCTGGAACACGCTATAAATTTTTCCTCTATGGCTGCAAAAATCAGAAATATCAATTGTTGCGTTCAATAGTTGGATATACAAAAGAGCTAGGTAAGTTTTCAGATTTCCTTTTTAAATTTTGCTTGCTTATTCTGTTTTTATAACATGTTTATTTCCAATTTTTTCTCTTTATCCAGAAAGATGTGCCTTATAAGAATTTTTTTAAAACAAAGGGAGAAAAGGCAGTTTAACAAAGTTAATTAATGCAATAATCAAATCTGACAGTATATACAGTGTTAACATAGTTGTACTCCTCTCCACCTCTGCAAAGAAGGGAGAGAGAGATGCCTATTCTTATCTTTTTGGGAGCTGCACTCTGTCATTAATAACATAATAACACAGCATCCAATTTTACTTTGTTTTGTTTTTTCCATTTATATTTTATTCATTATGTATGTTTTTTAGGTTCTGTTACTTTGCATCAATTTATAGGTCTTCCGTGCTTTTCTGTATTATTTTTCATCATTTCCTATGATGGAATTGTATTATTCCATTACATTCACATTTCACAATTATTATCAGATAATTATTAAGTAATTTAGACTTAAAGTAAAACAAAAGTTCAGCATGATGAAATTCTAAAAAATCATCTCATGGAAATAATAATAAATATAATAATATTAAGACCTCTATTTCAGAAATTGAAATATTCAATTCAAAGAAACAAAAGGGACTTATCTATTAGAGATTTAAGTGCTAATTTTTTTCAGTAAAGAGAACTTTATATGAGTATGATTCTTCAGATTATATTTCAATATAAATGTATTTGTTGAATTTCTTTTCAAGGCTGTGATGAAATATTATGAACTTTGATCTCAGTCTTATTTTACTTTCTACAGCTCCAAGCATTGCACCAAATTTTACTGTGGAAGACACCTCTGCAGATTCAATCTTAGTAAAATGGGAAGACATTCCTGTTGACGATCTTAGAGGATTTTTAAGAGGATATTTATTTTATTTTGAAAAAGGAGAGAAAGGCACTTCTAAAATCCAGGGTTTGGAGTCAGGTAAATAGGGTGTCATTTGTTCATATTGATAATTTCCTATGCATTTCCTTATCTACCAAAAAAAATTTTGAAATTTTTCAATACTGTTTTAGATAATGGTATTCTAATACTTGGTATCACTGAGCATGGAAACAAAGTAATTCTCACAATTACAATTATTTGCATTTTAATATAATATGTTAAAGGAGGATTTGAAGCCTTTTACAGAATTTGTATTTAAATGCTTATAGGGGAGGCATTATACCATTGTCTGACTAGATACACAACATATAGTAGATACTTGTTGATTGATTTATTGTATGAATTAATATGATTATGTTAATGGTACATCAAGCCTAAGATTCAGGCAGTCTTGGAGTCATGACCACAGGATAATATATTAAAAGCTAAAAGAAAGAACTTTAGCAATTCACCTAGTGCAAACACATGCTTTTTACAGAAGATAAAACCTTTATTCAAAAGGATCAAAGTGGTTTGCTTCTAGTTCATTATCTCTTATGTAGCTGTTTACATTGCAAAAACATCCAGTTATCATCATGCTTAAAAGTCACCTTCCAAGTCAACTTGGAAGCTTAGCTTGTTTCCATTATGAGCACATTTGTGCATTAAAGCTCCTATAAAGAACTGGGTTTGCCCCAAATTCCTGTACATGAATTGGTAGGTCAGTCAGTCATCATCATTAAGCCCTTACTATGGACCAGGCATTATGTCAACTCTGGGAATACTAAGAAAGGCAAAAAATAGTTCCTGCTCTCAAGGAATTCCTTGGGATCTAAAGAATGCATTTAAAACCTTGAGCATTTCTTAGACTTGTAGAAGTTAATAAATAAAAATAACTTTAGAAAATGGATTTCTCAGTTTTACAATTAGTTATCAATAGGAGGAGTGTGGGAGAAAAGGTAAATTATACTTGTGAGAGTGCTTACCACCCATTCTGTTGCCAGGCTCCTCTCTTCCCAAGATGCTACAAGGATGTAAGCTTTGTGAGGAAAGAACCTCTTTTTATCTGTAGTGCTTTGGCACTACAGAGCAGCTTCATTTTCATTAAATGACTGATATCTCAATAACTATAGAAATGTTTTCTTGCTCACACCAAATGTTTCTGAGAATCTCAGGAGTTCTTTTAGATCACTGGACCCAGATCAGTTGCTATCAAACCACTACATCACTTGGAAGACTCAACTTAAAAAAAAACAAAACAAAAATAAGAACCTCATTTCAGTAGCAAAAAACCTTGAGAGAAATTATGCTTTCCATATAGTCAGAGGATCCAAGCATTTCATTGCATTGGGATCTGGATACAAAATGATTAAGTTAGTGACTAATAGAAATTGTTTTCTGATAACTAGAAGAAAATTTAATGATGAGGAAGATAACAGTTCATGGTGGAAAAATCTCATGTATATTTGTTAACAGTGGAAGGCAAATTAATGATGTCATTTTTAATGTACACTAAAGTAAAAAGTTCAGAAAGGGACACAAAAATAAGGCATTTCAATAACTACCATATTTTAAATAAATATATGTGGAGTAAGTTCAGTTTTAGCACTCTTAGTAATACTTAATATTTATTGCTCTTCAGTGCTGTATTTTTGAAAGTATTAGTTTAATAACATTAGACAGTGTACCGAATTGTCCTTTATTTTGGTTAATAACTAATTCCCTCCATTCTATCAGTTAACTTAAACATCTAAATGATCAATTCACAAATTATATGTCCAAGTGTCATTAAAGCTTAACAGATTTTTTCTAAATTTTGAACCCATCAGCAGTCTAGAAGTTCTCCTTTCTTTTGTATTTAATTCATATAGCAGTCCTTTATCTTCTGTCTCAGTTCTCTCATTTGCAAAAAATTGTAAATAATATTCAGAGTAGAATTAATTTAGGTTTGTTGCCCCTCCCTTCACGATCTCCTAATTTCGGAGATTAGGAATGAGAATATTGATAGGTATATACTGGTTATAACCAGACAATTGTAATAAGATTTAATAGATCTAAAAAATGGATATTTTAGCAAAAATTTTCAGAAACCATGAAATTCCTAGCTAGATTATTTTATTGTCAATTTATTTGCCCTCTCAGATTAATCTCTTATAAAAAGGTTAGTATCAGAGTCAATAATTTTTTTTTATTTAAAGGCCTATTGAATACTAAGCATTGGAGATACAAAAAAAAAGCCTTTAAGAAGCTCACAAACTAATGGAGAGACAACAAATATGCACATATCTATATATATATATACAAGTTAAATAGGAAATAATTAAGAGAAGGAAGGAACTAGAATTAAGAAAAGTTGATATAGGCTTCCTGCAGAAGATGAATTATTACTTGGGACATAAAGGAAGCCAAGGAAGGTAGTAGATGAGGGGATGAGGAGGGAGAAAATTTCAGGCATGAGGGATAGTCAAAGAAAGTGCCTAGAATCAACATATGGAGTATCTTGTTCATGGAACAGCAAGGAGGCCAGTGCCACTAGACAGAAGAGTATGTTTCAGGGAATAAGACTAGATTATGAAGAGTTTTGAATGCCAACCAGAGAATTTTGTGTATGATAGTGAACCACTGGAGTTTTTGGTTGGATCTGTGCTTTAGAAAAATCACTGGTTGAATGGAAGATGGATTGGAGTGGGGAAGCAGGTTATGGTATCAGTCCTTACTTGAAGTGATAAGGATCTGCATTAGAGGGATGACTACCGGAGAAGAAAAAGAGGGCTTATTCCAAGGATGCTGCATAGGTGAAATCAACAGGTTTTAGAAACAGATTGGATTTGGGGTGAGAGATAATGCAGAATTATCTGCATTACCTGCATTACTTATAACAGTAAAAGGAAAAGTAGAAGGTAAGAAAGATAATGAATTTGATTTTCTACATATTGAATTTAATGTGTCTCTTGGGTTTAAGAATCATCAGCATAAAAATGGTAATTAAATCAATGAGAGCTGATGAGATCACCAAGTAAATTAGCACAAAATCGATCTGTGAGAATAACATTTATGATAATGTACACCTAGATTAGGGATTAGAATTATTTATTGTTTATTGTAACTCAGAACACACTTTTCCAATTTGTATTGTCATTTTAAAACATGTTTCACATGAAATGATTATGAATCTTTGGAATATTTATTTCAAAAACAGGACGCCCTGATGTAAAAGTTAAAAATATTACTGACATAACACAGAAGACATTAAGAATTGTTGATCTTCAAGGAAAAACAGGTTACCATCTGCTCTTGCAGGCTTACACAGATGGTGGAGTAGGTCCAGGAAAGGCCATGTATGTGGTCACAAAGGAAAATTGTAAGTTCAGTATTTTTATTAATAGAAATCTTTCAGCACTGATTTGGATAATCTTACTAGTAAATCTTGAACTGTAATAATAGAAATTCCTTTAGTGAAGTTCAAGGTAGTTCTGAAATGCTTTGGGGGGTACAATGCCAGGTTCACAAACTGATTCATTTGGTGTATAGTAGTAAGAAAAGATTTTAAACTCTTTCAAATTAAATTGATTGGGGTGGCTAGGTGGCGCAGTGAATAGAGCACTGGCCCTGGAGTCAGGAGTATGTGAGTTCAAATCTGGCCTCAGACACTTAATAATTACCTAGCTGTGTGGCCTTGGGCAAGCCACTTAACCCCATTGCCTTGCAAAAGCTAAAAAAAAAAAAAAATAGAAGTATTCTCTGGAAGAAAAAGTAGAAAGTAAAGGATGGCCCTCTGGAGTGAGCTGAATTAGTCTTCTTATATTATGGTGCCATCCTCATATGAACATTAAATTGGTATCTATTTCCTGCTGAAAAGAAGTTGTAGGACCAGCTGTAGCACCGGGCCTGCTGGTGCTTGCCTACAACTTCTGCTTAGAGAACTATGATACTATAATCACCCAAAATTTAATGAATATATAAAATACATTTAATTTTGTAAAGTCAGATAATTTCAGAATAATTTGGTCAATTAGAAATGGTAAACATTTTGTACTGCTAATTTGTTTCTTAACCATAGATTTTTTTTTTGTATTTTTAGACCAATAAAAATGGCAACTAATGAGTTGTAACATTCTCTTTTTCAGCTGAGGGATTAATTATTGCCATTCTCATCCCCGTGGCAGTTGCTATCTTTATTGGAGTGGTAACCAGTATTCTTTGTTATCGTAAAAGAGAATGGTAATCATATATACATATATATATATTTAATGATTTTTGGGGTACTTATGGGTAGTATTGTTTGAGCTGGGTTTACAAATTCCCATTATCTAAGAGTGCTATAAAACTGAGTAAATTCTTTATATTAATGGAACTGAACTTATATTCGGAAGGGTCCTTAAATTATGATTGCACAATTTATATAATAGACAAAATATACTACTTATTAGGGGAAAAGATTTTATTTTTAAACAGTGTTTCAAGTTCTGTCTACTAATAATTTATTTAATTTTGGGGTGGCTAGGTGGCACAGTGGATAGAGCACCAGCCCTGGAGTCAGGAGTACCTGAGTTCAAATCTGACCTCAGACACTTAATGATTATCTAGCTGTGTGGACATGGACAAGCCACTTAACCCCACTGCCTTGCAAAAACCTAAAAAAAAAGTTATTTAATTTTCACTGTTAATTATGAAATCATTACTTTTCAATATTGTATTAGTAGACACTAGGCTAAAAGGAAGAATAAGTATCACCACTCACCATAGCAAAGCTTATAGCTGATATTTAGAGAGCACTCTACACATATTTTCTCATTTTATCCCTATTTTACACTAGGAAATCTATCTCAAAGGTTGTGACTTACTCATCAATACCTAGCCAGTAAAGAGTCTAGATTTAAACCTAAGACCTATTCCAAGGCATTTTTTACTATGCCATACTATTTATATAACACTTTAGGAATTTAAAAAAATTAAGAAATACTTGATTTAATCTTTTTTTCCTTCTTTATTCTCATTAATTTCTGCCCTTTCCTGAAATCACAGCTTATAATATGCTGAGGCCCCTTTCTAATATGATCCACTATGAACATAATTCACCATAATATACATTTGACTACATATACAATGTAATGCCATACTGAATCTGAATTAGAAAGTACTCTCAGAGACCCACTAGTCCATACATGAAAGTAAATATTTTCTCTTCATTGTCCCTAAAAAGGAGTAGTAGTCTTCCTTTCTAACCTTTCATCAAAGATCTGCACTAACAGCTAACTTGAAAATCTGAGGTTCCACTTTTAATTATCATAGAATCTGAAAATTAGAAGTATCTATCCAGTGCATGCACAAAGGAATCTCAGTCAGGTTCCTTCATGATCCTTTCTGCACTTATCTGGACTCTCTCTAGCTCTGTCGGTACTGGACATGGTACTCTAACTGAAGTCCAATGAGACCCAAGTACAGTATAATTATTACATTCCTCCCTGTTATTATCCAGCTCTAATTATTTAAAAGTTTTTCCTTCTCTATTTGGAGGCCAGTAAGGTTCTGAATTGTCCAGATAGCTAACAGATAATCCTTATCATTATCATATATATTGTCACCAGGATCTGGAGAAGGCCAGACATGGTATAAATTGGAGCCCTATATTTACAGTATTCATATACTTCCAATTTGGGAACTCCATAATTATACATGTATATATACATATTATGCATACATATATTGCATATATACAAATACACACACACACACACAGAATGTCCAGGAAAAAATGAATGCACAGATCTACTATACAAATGAATATTCTATTACTAAGATAATTCATATGAGAAAAAGTAAAAATAAAGATACTAAAATATTAAGTTCTGTTATCTAATTTTATTATTGATAGATTTGTAATCTTTATAAAAGCATTTTCTTTAATTATACTTCCTTTATTTTTTAAGGATTAAAGAAACTTTCTATCCTGATATTCCAAATCCAGAAAATAGTAAGGCATTGCAGTTTCATAAAAGCATCTGTGAGGTAATATTTGTCTGTTTTTAAAGATTTTAAAATGTATTGTTTTCTAGTTTTAGCTTAACATAATGCCTTCCCGTTATTTTCTAATAAGTTTAGGATAAAGATGAATCAAAGCTGTATGTCAGCCTGAAAGATTTATACCTAAAATGTCAAATAATACATTAGTTATCTCAAGTTATGAGGTTTAAAAGATTCCATTGTACTGCTAATTTAATTTTTTCTTTCACTGTTTTATTTATAATTGGTAAGTAAAAAGTAGGAGGCAGCTAGATGGCTCAATGTATAGAGCCCTGGGCCTGAAATCAAGAAGACCTGAGTTCAAATCCAGCCTCTGATACTGACTAGCTGTGTGACCCTGGGCAAGTCACTTAACCTCTGTTTGCCTTAATCTGTTGGAGAAGGAATTGACAAGCCTCTCCAGTATCTCTATCAAGAAAACTCCATGGAAAGTATTGGCACGTGATGGTCCGTGGGGTAATGAAGAGTAAGACATAACTGAAGCTCAAGAAAAAAATAGATTTGGTGAAAAAAACTTGTAATTTTTTAAAAATATATAGCAGAACTTTTGATCAGGTTACAGTTGGAGCAAATATAAAACTTTCTTGCTGTCTTTGTCAGTTTGAATATTCCATCCTCATGCAGTCTTTTTTTCCTTTTCTAGGGAAACAGTACTCTGAAAACGCTGGAAATGAATCCCTGCACTCCTAATAATGTGGAAGTGGTGGAAACGAGATTGGCAGCTCCTAAAATAGAGGAGGACACTGAAATCAAGTCCCCAGTGGCTGATGGTCTTGAGGAAGGGTCTGATGCTGAACCTGAAAACCATGTGGTGGTCTCCTACTGTCCACCAATCATTGAGGAAGAGATAGCAAGTGGAGTCGGTGAGGAAGCAGGAGGCTCTTCCCAAGTAATTTACATTGATATCCAGTCAATGTATCAACCTCAGGCAAAGCCAGAGGAAGAACTAGAACAGGATTCTATAGGTGGAGCAGGCTACAAGCCCCAAATGCACCTGCCAGTTACTTCTACTGTAGAGAATATATCTGCAGCAGAAGACTTGGAGAAAACTTCAGGCTACAGACCTCAGACAAATGTCAATGCCTGGAATCTAGACTCTCCAGACTCTCCTCGGTCCATAGACAGCAACAGTGAAATGGTGTCTTTTGGAAGCCCATGTTCAATTAACTCTCGGCAGTTTTTGATTCCCCCAAAGGATGAAGAATCTCCTAAATCTTCTAATGGAGGGTGGTCATTTACAAATTTCTTTCAAAACAAACCAAATGATTAGCAATAGCGTGGTGTTGCATCAGTCTGCCATCTCAATAAGCTCTGACTCCTGGGGTTGCAGTAGCAGCAGCACTGGTTATTCTCGGAGGCCTCCAGTGGAGAATATTTTTAGTGAGATGAACTTTACCACATGTAAGTTACACTGAAAGTGTTAATGTTGTTTTACTGTAGTCTGAAAGCCAAAGTATAGCAACTCAGTAATTCAATTCATGTGATCCAAGATACTGGGTTTGGATCTATTTTTGATTCCAGCCAAAGAAGCCTCACTTGACTCTACCATCAAGTAGAATTTTCGGATTAATTATTGCTTAATACTTTAAAAAATACCATTTTACATTTATTCACTAATCATTTCTTGTTAAATGGATATTATTGAATCCCAACCAAAATGTTGAAATTATGGGGGGGGCGGGGCGGGGGGAAGGCATGCAGATGTTCAGAGTAACAATTACTTGACTGAAATTTGTTCAAATCTAGATAAAGGCAAGCACAGAACAAGATGCATAAGATCATTTTTCTCTACTTAACAGCTTTTAAAACATAGCAGCAGCTATTTTAGTTTCTTGTTTGATAACTAGATCTCTGCCTATTGTATAATAGTTATCAAATTGTTGACTCAGGGGCACAAACTTGGAAAATGAGTATAACACTGACTTAATGCCACATTTCTGAATACAACTTTAGCAAGTTCTTTTCCCCCATTAATTTTAAGCTCCTACTTGTAATAGGGTGCCCTAATGTATATGCTTTAATAATTAACAGGACTAGGACTGCATATCTAAGATATTATGTACAAACAAACCCAAAGTCTTGACATGTACTTTGTGAAAGTGCCAGTTTTACAAATGTGTGAACAAAGCACATACTTAAATATAATACTTTAGCATTAATTGCACTAAATTTCCATTTAAGATTATTCTTATCAGCAAGATCTAGCCAAAACAGTCTCTTCACTGGTAGTAACCATTGGCATTAGTTCTCCACTAAGAGATAATTCCATGAATTTTTTCTTTAAATGGTGAACCACAAATTAATATGGACATATGATCTATTTCCTAATTATGGTCTAACAGTTACTTTTCTCAAATAGATTATCAGAATGACCTCCTTGATGGAAAACATTGTTTTTTGTGAAAAATTAAAGAACTGATTTTTTTGTTTTCAAATAATCACTTGGAGACTATTTTATAGTAAATGACATGAAAAACTTCAAATTCAAACTGTTTGAATTAATTCTGTTAATCATTGTAAACCATTGCTTTTATCATCTATATATACTGAGTGCCCTTATACAGAATCATTATAACCTCAAGTTTTTCAGCATCAACTAATTTTCTTGGAAATGACTCCTGGAAAAGTTTCATATCAAACTACAATTTTCAGAGTGTTTTTTTAATCTGCCTTCACGACCTGTGTATATTTTGCCTTTTAATGGTTATGTTTCAAATGCTTAAACTCCTCTGATAACTGAATAAGTCAAGACATTTTATTTTCGTTTTTATTTATTTACTGTCATAGTAACATTCTGTTTTGTACACGTGGACCCTTGACCGAAACATCCTAGTGTATCTTATAGAAGGTGATAGGACAATTAAAAGCAAATTTCATTTAAAAATCTAGAGATCATATTTTTAAACCTTCATCTCATGATGTTTTACCTAATAATACCTAGCATGAGACTAGAAAAGGAAATGCCAAATAAGTTATACTAACTTTATTTGTAGCATTTTGACCACATGCAGTTTTTCAATCCCCAGGGCTAGCCCTAAACAAAATTGTGAAATAGATGATGTTTCTCTTTGGTGTACTCTCTTTTAGCTTTTTCTCATTCCCTTTCAACTTCTCCTCCACTCTACCTTCCTCCCCATATAATTTCTAAGCTCTCTATACGTCAGCATCCAAGTACTGGGATTCTGCCACAGTTACTCAACTGTCTCTTGCTATGATTCCCCACTCTCACAGAGCCTACAATGCACCTTATGTACCCAGCATCTTATTTCTTCAGGGCCAAGTTATCAATATTTCAAGGTGATAGTGAACTAATCTGAGTTAATAGGGAGAAAAGTACACTCCCAGTTTTCTCCCTATCTTTAAAGTAACCAAAATGAAAAGTAGCAGTGGTCACCTGGAGACATTGCCTTTCTTCCTTTCTTCCTTGTCCTAACCAAAACAGTGATACTAAAGTTGAAAATTTTAGATCAGATAAGAAGTAATATGGCAGAATGTTAGAAGAGTTTGGAGTAGATCAAACTTTAAGCAACTGAATAAATCACACTGGTAGATGATTCTATATTACCTATTCATAAATTCACATTAGAAAATTTTAACTATAATAGTATTATGCCCATGTTGATTGAGTAGCGCTGTACATTGAAATATTTATAGAATTTTAGCCCAAATTTTACATTTTCAAATAATATAGTAGCAACAGTAGCATTTATATATTGCTTTCATGTTTGTAAAACACTTTATAAATATTATTTCCTTTGACAACAATCCTGGGAGATAGATGCTGATTTTTTCCCCATTGTTGAAGGAAACAGACCAACAAAGGTTAAGTGCTTTGCCTAGTGTCACACAGCTAGTAACTATCTGAGACCAGATTTGATAATAGGTGCATGACTCCCAAGTCCTACAAATATTTTAGATTTTTGTAAATTGGTAATCACATGCCATTCTTAGACAAAAAGCAATCAGGCTAGCTATCAAGTTTTGTCATTATACATTTCACAAAAATAGCAAGGCCACCTCAGTGTCTGGAAAACCTGGTTCAAGTCCATTCTCTGACATAAACTGACTCTGACCCTGGGCAAATCATTTAATCTTTTATTATCTCCAGTCAGCTCTCTAAGGTTAACAGTTGCTGATCAAATTTGATAAAAGGAGTTCATTAGCAGGAAGCTCTTTTACTGATGAAATCACAGATCTGCACAAAGCTTATGTTTCATAGTATGTAAATGATTTCACCTGGTGTAAAATTAAAATGACTTTTTAATATATTGAAATGAAGACAATAGTAGCCTTCCAGTTGAATAACACTATGTGATCATGCTTTTTTGGGCTCTATGCATATTTGAAACTAAAATAGAGAGAAAAATAGATGTTTCTTAGTTGATAAAGATACAATTTTTTTAAAAAGTATGTGGCAAGAATTCTCGATCTAACTTTTAATACTCAGGTCGTTTGCTTTTTTCTATTAGTCATTTTCTAAAGGGAAAACACATAACTGGTACTTTTGGAGACTGCAGTGGAAATCCATATCCATAAAGAATTTGCTTCAAATTAGATATTTTGTTACTTTTTTCTTTCTATAAATTTGGGTGTTTACTCTGAATCAGTCATTGCTGCTTTCTATTTTGAGCCATATTTGAGTTTGTATAGATTTTTGTTTTAAAAAGTTTTTATTTATGTAGAAATTCAGCGTTCTCCATCAACCTAGGATAGAAGGGGAAGGTTAGTGATGCTTGCCTAGAGCTACAGAACAACTGGGCATATGGATACCCAATAAATGTTTATGATTGAACCTTGGTCTAGATCAAGTAATCTCAAATCATCAGTTAAAGTCCAGAGTAGACCTGGAGGACAGGGTATATTCCCATTTCAATCAAATCTGTGGTAGAGGTGGCCCCAATAACTAAACTGACCTCACACTCCAGAAGTCTTCCAGACTGCAGATGAATGGATGTGAATTAAATGTAGATAACCCAGGAACTGTACTTGATTAAGGTGCATCCCTAATTACCTTTTGCCACCCCCTTTAGAGGTCTGAGGTATGAGTCAAACTTTTCCTGGAAGTAGGAGGGAAAAGGTCTTTCTCTTTCATTTCTCTGAATTAATGTACTATGTGCAAAAACAAAGCAAAACAAAAAAAAACAACTCAGCTTTTTATTATTGTTTTTTATTCTGAGCCATGTTAAAATTTGCCTAATTTGTTTTTTAGAAAAAGATTATTTCTATTTTGTACACTTCATCATTTTGAGATACGATCAAGCATAAATGCCACTAGAATTGTTGTGTCCATAAGCTCTACCCTGTGCATAATCTGAATGTTTCTTTTTGCCACAATGTGCACACAACTTAAAACACATATGCCATAACCAGAGAACTTTTTTGGAATGGTATTAACTTGTACATAAAAGCATGGGCTATGATTTCTTAATGGAGAAATTATTCAATTCTATAAAATATCTTCTTAAAACTTGTATTTCAAACTGGTCACATTAGTTTCTTTGGTGAGCCAATATTGAATTAACATCAAACTTTATTTTTTAACTTTTTGCACCTAAATTTCATATTTATAACATATTGAAGAGAAAACATGCTTGCTTCTACAAACTATAATCTTGGTATGTTTTCTGAAATGATTTTTTTAAAGTTAACTTATTCAGATCTATAACTGTACCATATATTAGTAGTAATCATGAAAAATTTAAATTATATTAGTGCCTTAATTTGGTTATCCTATTTTCAGTTAGTACCTTTGTCATAGTTATAAAACCATGTTTCATGCTAATTAATAAAACTTTTTTAAAATGCTATGATTGAGGAATTCAAACTAGTATCAATTTTATAGATCATATGATATTGGGCTTTTATTATGTGTAATTATGTTTCAGGACACTTGATTTGACCAAGATAGATCTGAACCCATGTGATAATGCTGAGTTGTGTTATAATGTGTTTAGAACAGTGTTTTGATCAAAAGACCAGTAATGGTGATTCTCTAAGCTTTGTAATTGGTTTGAAATGGTGCTGATTATAGCATTTCCCTATCTTCTCATCATGTCTGTACCATTCTTGTCACTTTTCCCATTAATCCTTCATAGAGTATCTGTCCAACATACCAAAGACTTTTGTGTTATTCTCTTGGTGTCTCTTAGTTACCAGTGCATCATTTGGACTTTTGCATTTGTCTCTTTTTGAATAAATTACTTGCCTCATACATGTCCATGATAATGTCTAATGCTGCTTCTTATGGGCATGTTGTCATTGGTTACATGCTGTAATCTTTTTGTTATGTTCACCATATGTCTTTCCATTGCATCCTTTGGATCAGTTGTAATTTTTATAACTTCCTCTCAATATTTGAAATAATAATACTTGGAATTTAGATATTTACAACTTAAATAAAATGTACCTATGCAAGTCAAATTTGGACCGCTTAATATTTTGGTGAGTTTATTGCTGTGGTCTTAGAAGAACCACCCTCTAATTTAGTCTTTTTACTGTGAAAGTGCCTAGCTGAAAAAAAATAACATTTTTAGAAAAATAAACCATAATTGAATAAATATCAACCAATTATGAAGTGGTGATGATTATCATCACTTCATTACTAAAAAGGGATTACTTGTCAACAAATTGATGTGGAGACAAAGTTAATTTGAGTTAATTACATTGATTTATGTCTTTTAAATTCCTTTTAAAATCAGAATCAAAATCATTTAAACAATATTGCGTGAAAATGATATGATTAGTCTGTTGAATTACAGTGATTAATTTCATTCTTACCTAAATGTCCAATTGAATTTCATTATATATTGCACAAATGCTGTTATGTATTTCTTTTTAAAATGCTTACCATTTTTAATGGGTAATTCCTAATTTTTAGGTCACTGTTCTATTGCTGAGCATTCCATGTTGTATAAGAGATCGGGCTATTTATTCCATTTTGGTAAAACACATTGCCATTGGCTTGTTGGAAAGGTGAAACAGTATGTTTATTCTGAGGAATCATTGCTAATCTGGTATTTTTTTAAAAATGGTTATATTCATGATTTTGCTGTTGAACATTGAAAAAGAACACTGAGTACTAGTTTTTATAGAGTTTATTTTTTTATATTTTCATATATGCTTCCTTCTCTACCAGTAGTTTTCCCCCATTTTGATAATAGATATCCTGTACTTTACTCGTGTTCTTAATATAGCACAAACCATTAGTTTTTTTAAACTTTATTCCCACCAACATTAATGCCAGAAATGTGAATAGCGCTAAGAATAATGCAGTTGAAGTAGAAATATAAAAAGAAAGTCTGTTCAGTGTCCTTTTGTGAAAAGAGAGAGATTACTTGACATTTTTGTATCTTGAAGCCTTTGATTCTATTTTAAAGAAAAATAGCATGAATTTAAAAAAAATAATCATACTCTTGATTCAAATTAAGATGTCTAATTTACTTCCTTACATTTTTTTCAAAGGAAGACAGTCAACAATACAACTCAAAGCTGCTAGAATGAATATTTCAAAATATTTATCTGTTACATTTTAGTATGCTTATCTAGCTTATGATATCCTTGCCTTCCTGAAAAAGAAACTCCAAAAATGCTTAATTTAACATATTTCTCTCTTTAAACAATTGTCCTCAAAAACCTAAAAATCATCCCCCTTTATCACTTCCAAAATTGCATTATACTGAATTGCTGTTTACTAAATACATACATACATACATACTGTGAACAGGTTTTAAGTTTTTGTGTCTTTTATAAGGTTGTATGTAGAATATGTGTTTCTTTTTTAAAGGGAATGTTAAATATATTTTAAATTTTTTCAGTTTGCTACATATTTTGAAAAATCATGTTTACTAATTTGTTCTGTAAAGATGTGAGTACGAGTTGAGAGATGGTTGGGAGAAAGATAAGCTTCAAAACTATACTGTTTATATTTCATATAATATCTAACCCCTGCAGATTTACCTTTAAATCTGATCATATGTGAAATATGCAGTTTCTAAAAGTATAAATTTAATAATAAAAGAAATCTCTTTAAGAAATCACAACTTAAGTATTTAGGATGCAAACAATATTGGTTAATATGATTCACCCAATCTGGAAGCCATGGAATAAACCCATGAAGAAACCCTTTATATGGGAAATTGAAATTTTATGTGTTGTCTTCTATCAATAACAACATACAGATTTCTCCCTGGAATTGTGTTGTTATACCTTAAAGAGTTAGGATAGGAGAATCCAATTGATGAGTAGGCAAACATTTGGAAATAATGTATACATTAAAGTGAGATTTAGTATCATGTTGGAAAATATGGTTACAGCAAAGTCATAGATGATTAACTCATGTATTACTGACACCGTAAATGTAAAACTAGTTTGCTTGGCTGTTAACTCTTGAAGTGTTGCTTATGTCTGTTTTTAAAATATGCATGTATTTAACAGTTTTGCCATAGTATTGCCATGAAAGTAAATAAATATATTTTCTTACACTCTAACAAGTTTGGAAATTTATTGCTTATATAGGTCTTTTACTGGTCTAGCTGATTTTGTGGAAATAAAAGGGAGAATGGGTGAGGTGGAGGGAAAGAAAAGATTTCTTATACTTTGGCATTAGACACTTTAATTTGTCATATGCAACTTTAGCTGAATCTGTTTCTAAAAACTGACATGATCAAACTTGATGGACTCACTCATTTCATCAATGCAGCAATCAGGGAAAATTTGGGGGCTTTCTGCAATGGAGAATACCATTTGTATCCAGATAAAGAACCATGGAGTTTGAACAAAGTCCAAGGACTATTCCTTTAATTTAGAAAAAAACTGATATCTTACTGTCTGATCTTGTTATCTCTTATACTTTATGTTTCTTCCTTAAGGATATGATTTCTCTCTCATCACATTCAATTTGGATCATTGTATCACATGGAAACAATGTAAAGACTGACAAATTGCCTTCTGTGGGGAGTGGGGGGAGGGAAGGAAGTAAGATTAGGGGGAAAATTGTAAAACTCAAAATAAAAAAATCTTTAATAAAAATTGACATCATAGAATTATAGAATTTTTAAATTGGAAGAGACTCTTCTTCAAGTAGATACATTATCTACCTCACCTCTCCCACTACCTCCCTAACATGAATTAAATACACCAAGTATCTAAATCAACTTTTTTTAACTTGGATGTATTCTTTAAATAAGATAGTGAAGCAGAACTAGAACCTTGCACTCGGAGTCAAAGATCTAAAGTTTAAAGCCAGGCTCTGCCAGTTACAAACTGAATAACATTGGGAAATGGTTCAGCCTATTAGCAAGCTCTTATCATGTCTCTTATGTGCCAGATACTGTGTTGGGTTCTGGGGATTCAAGAATGAAACATACTTTCTCACAATGAGCTCCATTCTAATGGGATAAAATGAAGGTAAATATAGAGTAATGAGGAGTTAGGGTTACTAGCAGTTGGAGTGGATCTTTAAAGGCTATGCACAGAAAATGGGCCTGCCTTGCTTCTTAAGGGGAAAGAAAACCAATTCTGAGGCTGGAAATACATTCCAGGCTAAGAAAGAATGAATTGGGGGGGCGGGGTGAAGAGCAATGTTCAAAGAGTGGAGAGTTTATAATTTATCCTACAAGCAGATAGGAAGCCACTACAGTTTGTTGAGGGTGGGTTTACATGGTCAGATCTCTAAGGAAAATTCCTTTGGCAATAATTTGTATTTTGTACTGGAATGGAGAGCATTGAGACAGGGCTTAGAGTTAGAAGGCTGTTGCAGTAATCTATATGATGGGTGAAGTAAGGTGGTGGCTATGGGTAGAGAAGGGGGGTTGGATTCAAGAGATATGGAAGTAAAAACCAGATTTGGCAAAGGATTTGATAGTGTAAAAATGAATTTAGCCTTTTTATTATGTATATTTGAATTATATTTCTAGGTCTCTAAGAACAGAGTTTTGATGGGGAAGTCCAGCTTTCATTTGGATACCTTAAATCAATTAAGCAATTGAAAAAGCTTAATGAAGACTCCTTTAATTCTAAATAGAACAAAGACTTGCCTTAATCCCATCAAGAGCCTGTCTGCCCTTGAGGGGGCCACTCTTCTTTGATTGGACAAGCAGAAGGTGATGGTTCATATCATAGACTTCTGATGGGCAAAGTTATTTAAGACTGATGGTAGGCCTATATCTTGGGAGAGTTTGACTCTCCAGCTAGACCCCTGCCCTCAACTCCCCTTGCAGGCCTGCTTAATTCTCAACTTGGGGCAGCAAAGTGGTGAAGTGGATAGAGTCCTGGCTTTGGATTCAGGAGGATGGGAGTTTGAATCCAGTCTCAGACACTTGACACTTACTGGATGTGACCTTGGTCAAGTCAATCCTGATTGCCTCTCATCCAGGGCCACCTCCAGTTGTCCTGATTCATATCTAGCAACTGGACCCAGGTGACTCTGGAGGAGAAATGAGGCTGGTGATTCAGCACAGTCCCCCCTCACTCAAATCCATGGCAACACCCACCTGATGTTGTGATCTGAAAATGAAGGACAAACAATTCTCAATTTAGAGAAATTTATAAATGTCCTTGTTAACCTAATTCTGTTTTGTTCTTGAGGCCAAAACCTCTGATAACTTGTCCTTGATTAGGACAAACTCTGGAAAAGTTAACATATTTATTCTTACAGGCCAAAATTTCATAAGGACTTCTCATTTTGGGGAGTCTCTCACAATCTGTAGGAAGAGAGAAAGTGAGGTGACCAAAATAACACAAGGAATGAATCTGGGAGACTGGAAAAAGAGTGGCCTATAATTAGGGGAATTTGAAAGAGGGAAGAGGTTGGGGGGGGAAGATTAATACAATTTTAAATAATGCTAAATTTTGAAAATATTTCTGGGACATCCACTTTGAAATGTCAAGTAGGCAATTAGTTGTTATTTTGAGACTGAATCTCAAGGGAAAAATCAGGAGCTGGACATAGAGATTCTGAAAGTCATTTGCATACAGATGTTATTGAAACCCATGGGTATTGATGAGGTTATGAATGAGTAGAGAGGGACCAGAGAAGAGCAGAGGGGACAAAATCTTGGATAATCCCACTGGTAAGGGGTATGATATAGTCAATAAACCAGCAAAGAAGACAGGAGAGTCAATTAGGAAATGAACCAAGAAAGGATAGTGTCACAAAAACTCATAGAATATCCAGGAAGGGAGTGTCCACAATGCCAATTGAAACAGATAGGTGAGGAATTAGGACTGAGAAAAACCTGTAAGATTATGTAGTTATGGACAATTTTGATTAATCATTTTCCATTGAGTGATGAAGTCAGAAACCAGTTTGCAAAGGGTTTCCTTTTCTGGGAAAAGGGAATAATATTTGCATTAAGTAGCACACAGGGTCATGTCCATTAGTTACTATTTAGGAAAGTGCACTGTCACCTTAATTATATAAATGTCCAGTATGAAAGATGAAAAAGGTGAATTCACCACCAATGAAAAATAAATAATTTGGATCTATATTGCTTATTTGCATGCCAATAAATCTGACAATCTAAGTGAAATGAATGAATATTTGCAAAAATATAAATTGCACAAATTAATAGAAGAGAAAATAAAATACTTAACCCCATTTTAGAAAAAAAATTAAATAAGCCATCAATGAACTCCTAAGATAATTTTACAAGTTAATTCTTCCAAACATTTAAAGAACAATTTCAATACTATATAAACTATTTGGAAAAATAGGCAAAGTAGTCCTACCAAATTCCTTTGATGACACAATTATGGTGATGACATCTAAACCAGGAAGGGCCAAAACTAAGAAAGAAATTATAGACTAATTTTCCTAATGATATTGATGCAAAAATTATTAGCAAAGAGATTATCACAATGATAATATACTATGAGCAGGTGGAATTTATGGGATTCAGGGTTGGTTCAATATTAGGAAAACAATCAGCATAATTGACCATGTCAATAACAAAATTAACAGAATTCATGATTATTTCAATATATGCTGAAAAAGCTTTTTGACAAAATATAGTATCTATTACTATTAAAAACATGAGAAGGCATAGGAATGAATGGAGTTTTCCTTAAAATGATAAGCAATATCTATCTAAAACTATCAATATGTATGTAATGGAAATAAATTAGAAACTTTCCTAATGAGATTGGGGTGAAAAAAAGGATGATGAAATATAAATGTATTTAATATTGTACTAGAAATGTTAGCTTTAAAAATAAGAGGAAAAAATCTAAGAAATTAGAATAGGCAATGAGGAAACAAGTCTCACTCTTTGCAAATGATAAGATGGTATACTTAGAGAATCCTTAAAAATCAACTAGTTACTTGAAACAATCACTTCAGCAAAGTTGTAGGCTATGAAATAAACCATATAAATCATCAGTATTTCTGTATATTATGAACAAAATCCAACAGCAAGAGATAGAGAAATTCCATTTAAAATAACTGTAGGCAATATAAAATATTTGGGAGTCTACCTGTCAAGACAAACCCAGGAACTATAATGAATAAAATTGCAAAACTTTTTTCACATAGGTCAGATCTTAAATAGAAAAAAATATCAATTGCTCATGGATAGGCTGAGCTAATATAATAAAACTGACAAATCTACCTACTTATTCAGTGTTATAACAATTAAACTACCAAAAAATTAAGTTATAGAGCTAGAAAAAATAACAATTTATATGGAAGAACAAAAAGCAAAAAAATATCAGGGGAATTAATGAAAAAATGCAAGAAAAAAGTAACCCAGTATCATAGCTAAAACTTTATTATAAAGTGGCAATCATCAAAACTATTTGGCACTGGCTAAGAAATAGAATGGTGAATCAGTGGAATAGTTTGGGTACACAATACACAGTAGTAAATAACTGTAATAATCTGCTATTGATGAAGTCAAAGACTACAGTTTCTGAGATAAGAACTTACTATTTAATAAAATGGATAATTTCAATTACATTAAATTGAAAATTTTTGCACAAACAAAACCAATGCAGCCAAGATTCAAAGGAATACAGAAACTGGAAAACAATTTTCACAGCTAGTATTTCTGATATACAGAGAATTTCTAAAATATAGAGAACTGAGTAAAATTTATAAGCATACAAGTCATTCTTCAATTGATAAATGATTAAAAGATATGAAGAGGCAGTCCAGATGCAGAAATTAAAGCTATCTTTAGTCATATAGAAAAACGTTTCAAGCAAATTAAAACTGCACATATCCTTTGATCCAGCATTACCCCTCCTAGATCAGTATCCCAAAGAGATCATAAAAAGGGAAAAGACCTACATGTAAAATTATTTGTAGCAGCTCTTTTTGTGGTGGCAAAGAATTAAAAATTGAAGGGATCCCCATCAGTTGGGGAATGGATGAACAAGTTGTGGTATAAAATTGTAATGGAATACTATTCTATAAGAGATGATAAGCAGGCAGATTTCAGAAAAAAACCTAGACTTACATGAACTGATGCTGAGTGAAGTGAGCAGAACCAGGGGAACATTGTACTCGTAAACAGCAATATTATGTGATAGCCAACTAATGGACTTGGCTCTTCTCAATAATACAGTGATCAAAGACAATTCTTAAAGACGTGTTGGAAAATATCCATTCTCATTCAGAAAAAGAACTATGGACTCTGAATGCAGATCAAATATATTATTGTCACTTTTTAAATTTTGTTTTTTGTTTTTTTCTTGTTTTTCCTTTTGTTTAGAGTCTTCTTTCACAGTATAACTAATATGGAAATATATATATATATATATATATATATATATATATATATATATATATATAACATGACATACATGCATTACCTATATCAGATTGCTTGCTCTCTTGGAGGTGGGGGAGGGAAGGGTGGGAGGAAGAAAATTTTACAAAAATGAATGCTGAAATCTATCTCTTCATGTTATTGGGAATTTTTAAAAATAAACTTTAAATAAAGAAAAAATATATACGTGTCTTCCATTCTCCCATTTAAATCATGTACAGTACTATCTGCCAGATGGCCATGAAACTTATGTTTATAGGCATCCTGTCCTATAGTGTATTTTTCTGTTTTATTTTGTTACTTCAGTATTTTCCTAAGAGTGAGATCAGTGTCAAGAAGGAAAAAAAATTGTGGCAATTCTACAATTTAGGGTAGTGAGTTCCCCATTGCTGGAGATGGTTTAGCAGAACCTAAGTGAGGGGATCTATATTTCCATCCCCCTACACTTAAAGTGCCTGCACACACATGGTTGCTTAAAAACTGTTTATTGACCAGCTCACTGAACTGACTTTCTGAGGCCTGTCCCAGTACCAAGTCTGCATTCCTCATGATAATTTAGCAAAATAGACAAAAAAAGTAACTGAGTAAGTAAATGTCAATCTCCAAAATGCAGTTTAAATCACCTTTTTTTCAAAGGCATATAAAGATTCTTCTATATTGTGGTTCTGCATCAAAATAATTTCAAATGTGAAAAAATTTTAAGATAGATTCAAGAACATTGTAAGGAGACTTCCATATATCAAGCTATCTTAACTAGGTGGGATGTGAAAAACAAAGAAAAGATTTAATGTGAAGCCCTGGGTCATTGTCTAGACATACTTCAGATTAAACACAGACAGGGGGATGCATGGATTTCTTATACCTGATGGTTGAAAGAAGTTTGAGCTATAAAACAATTTGTAATGAGTTCTGAAACACATGTTAGCATTTAAATACCAGAAGGCTTGATGGTATGTAGCATATCCCAGAGGAGGTCTCTGCTCCACATAACAGATTATTAGCTTGATTCCACAGGGCAAATTCTTGAGCCAAACTCTCTAGTATTTTCAATTGAAAAACTATGGAAGTTCATGAAAAGAGACAATGGAAGAAATGATGATGGGACGGGTGACTATATAAGCATAAAAAAATCCTTTCAGAATAATGGAAAATGCCAGGCTAATTATCCTATTCCGTAGCATGATAAAAACTTAAAATATGAAAAAATCCTAAAGGTCATTCCAACTAACCTTTAACCTCAAGTAAGAACTTCTGCAATGTATTCAACAAATGATTGTTCAGTCTCTTTTTAAAGATTTATTGATGTCAAGAGTTCACCAATTTAAGGCAACACATCCTTGGACAGCTTGAATTGTAGTAAATAAATAATGCATGAGTAATACTTCACAACTGAAACAAAAATAATCTGGTTTGAATTACTTATAAATTTGGAATATTGCTCTGTAGAATGATGTTACTGTATTTGATTTGCATGGATAAGGGTCTAGACTTGTTTCCTACATTTCAACTCTGAAGCAGCTGTGGTGGAATTAAAAAATGCCTTGGAATTCCAGGCAGGATGAAACCTACCTTCATATACTAGCTAAATGACCCTAAACAGTTAGTCACTAATCTATTTGACCTTGTGTTTGTCCATCGAATAAAAGGTTCCAACAGTCCTGTGAGATAACTTTAAAGCACCATATAAATTCAAATGGTTAATAATAATAATAATAATGATGAAGAAATTGGAATCCATCACTACAAGCTGCAAAATTTAGCACCTACTAAAAATCTAGTAAAATACAATGGACAAAGCTGGAGAAAAGTTACAAAATTATTATGACTATATCTGCTATAAATTTGTTAGATAGTCTCAGCTAGACTCTCATTCTAACAAAGCAATCTTTTTATACCTCCTTAATTGACTCATTAGGTGGTATAGTGAGCACAGCACTGGGCCTGGACTCAAGAAGACCCAAGTTCAAATCCAACCTCAGGCACTTACTTCATTCTGTGATCTTAGGCTAGTCACTTAAACTGTTTGTCTCAGTTTCTTTATCTGTAAAATGAGTTGGAGAAGGAAAGGCAAACACTTCAGTATCTTTTCCAAGAAAACCCCAAATCAGGTCATGGAGAGTTGAACAGGACTGAAAATGACCCACAACTACAAAAAAATCAATTCACTATTCCATTTAACACAATGTGTTATTTTTCTCAAAATCTGATCATCCCTCCTCAAACATCTCCATGATGGATGAAGGGGCAGTGAGGGAGGGGAACAACATTCACCAAGAGCTTCTCCTCCCCTCTTGATCTCTCCTCTCCCAGACTTTTTCTACTATTATCACTACCTTCACTCGTTTCATATGAAGTGGTCTTACCCAGCCATCTTCCTCTCCTTAAACAAATAATCCCATACTTCCTGTCTCCTCTATCAACTAAACTCTTAAATTTATCACCAATTTCTCCCTGTCTACTGGCTTTTTCCCTACAGACAAACAACCTTCATTTGATCCATTAATTCTCACTAACCACCATCTCTTATTTCTCCTTTGTTTTGTGGCTTAAATTCCTTGAAGGTTATCTACAATTGGTGGCTCCATTTATTTTCTTCTCAGTCTCTTAAGTTTTTCATTCTCAATGCTCAACTGAAATTGCTCTATCCAAAGCTATCTCTTAATAACCAAATCCAATGGTCTTTTTTTTCCCCCAAATTGCTTTTTTCAATCTGTCTGAAACTTTTGACACTATTGATCACACTTCTCCTTGAAGCTCTCTCCTCTCTAGGTCCTGTTATCCTACTTTCTCCTGATTCTTCAGAATCTCTTCTCCTGTGCCTCATTCAGGGCATACCACTAAGCATGGGTATCCCTCAAGGCTCTATCCTGGGCTTCTCTTCTCCCCCTATATCATTTTACTTGGTCATTTTATCAACCCCCATGGATTCAATTCTCATCTTAATGGTGATGATTCTCAGATCACTTAGGTAGCCCTAACTTTTCTCCTAATTCATCTTTCCTTCTAAGACCTCCCCTCTTCATTTTTTATTACTATACAGGGTACCACAATCCTCCTGGTCACCTAAGCTAGGAACTTAGTTACCAGTGTGGCTATTAACTTAGGCATCATTCCACTCTGCATCTGCTGGCTCTGGCTGGTTTCAACTCCATGGAACAAGATGTCCCTATGCCAGGTACCCCCTAGTCTCTCTCTCTCTCTCTGTGCCCTCAGCTTCCCTGCCTCTTTTTGTGTGTTGTCTCCACCTCTTCCCACTTCCATTAAATTGTAAGCTCCTCCAGGGCAGGGGCAATCCAAAGATTCTAGATATAGCTAGAAAGAATTGTGGTGAAAAGAGTATCCTTGCTTAGTTACATTCAGCATTATAATGTGAGCTTGAACCCCAGAAAAATTAAGACTTAACCAAGATCCAGGAGAAATTGTGAACCAAAATAAACTTAAATTTGAGATTTCCTTATTCCAAAATACCTCTAATAACTATATCTTCTGGATAATTAAATTGACAAGATGTCTAAGATTAACTTTAATGCTGAAGTGGTAATCACAGGCATACCTTTGGTTTATTGTGTTTCACTTCATTGCACTTTGCAGATTTTTTTTCCCTAACAAATAGAAGGTTTGTGATAACCTTGCATTGCACAAGTTTATCAGCATAATTTTTCACATCATA
This sequence comes from Macrotis lagotis, assembly GCF_037893015.1. Taxonomy (NCBI): domain Eukaryota; kingdom Metazoa; phylum Chordata; class Mammalia; order Peramelemorphia; family Peramelidae; genus Macrotis; species Macrotis lagotis. The sequence goes on from NC_133666.1 coordinate 285,092,699, forward strand.
TCTCCATGGTACACTTGGGTACTTCTCACAATATTTCAGGTTTTTTTACTATTATTATTATTATTATTAAAGCTGTTATAGTGATCTGTGATCAGTGATCTTTGATGTTTCTATTATTTTGTGGCACCATGAATCATGCTCATATAAAACAGCAAGCTTAATTGACAAGTGTTGTTTGTGTGTTCTGACTGTATCACTGATCAACTGTTCCCCCATCTCTCTCTCTCTCTCTCTCTCTCTCTCTCTCTCTCTCTCTCTCTCTGTCTTCACGTTTTCCTGTTCCCTTAAACACAACAATATTGAAGAATAGTACATAAACTTAGTTGATAAAACAGCAGCAGTGTTTGAGAGGACTGACTCCAATTCTGAAAATTCAACTGTGAATAAAATGCTATGAAATAACATTGCATCCTATAGCAAAATCTTTCATGAAAGATAGAGTCAATAGATTTGACAAACTTTATTGTCTTTTTCTTTTTAAAAAATCGTTACAGCCATGACAGTCTTCAGCTGACAAGATTAGTCAACCATCTACATCAAGGCAAGACCCTCTATTAGCAACAAGAGTATTACTATTACAATAAAGTTGCTAAAGTCTCATATGATGGTTGACATTTTTATCAATAAAATATTTTTAAGTTAATGTACATACATTTTTAGATATGATACTGTATCACATGCTTAATTGACTATAATATAGTTTAGTTGTAGCTTTTATAAACATCAAGAAACCCAAAAATTTGTGTGGCTCACTTTTTTGCAATATTCATTTTATTGTTGTGATCTGGAACTCAATTGGCAACATCTTTGAGATATGTCTGTAATGTTTCTGTGACTTTAATTGTGGGAGGTGTTACCCAGTCCTTTGCTGCTTAATGCCATTTTTTTCCCTCTAAGAAATCACTGTGTAATATTTGAAAAATACTACCAATCTAATGTTAAAGGAGGGAGCACCTATTTTTCAAACCCACATGTATGATATATGTAGGATTCACTTATGGGTATAAAACTGCCAGCAGGATCCCTTTCTTGTCAGTTTAGCACATACACACTAACTTGCAGAAAATAGACATGGCATGCATTTATTTTCACCTGTCATCTGTTTGATTGTGATTGATCCTAAATTTAGGCATTCTCTCATCTTTTACTTTGTTTGCCTCCCTTACCTTTCAAACCAATAAAAACCATCTCAACAGATGACTAAACCAGTTTTAGGGTAACTAACAGGTCTCAAATCTTAGTGAGTTGGAGGCTATCTACCCCAAGCAATACTCCTGGAAGACTGGAAGGATGAAAACAAAGGCCATGAAGGCAACTCAAACAGGTTCTGTGAAGCATTTAGACTTTAGTCAGACGCTGAGGTCTCCCACTGCATCATGGGTCATTATCATCATGACTTATTCAGGACTTTAATGACTCTGAAAGAAAGAATAAGGGGTACAACTTTGTACAACTCTGCCTTACTTCAATGCAATTCACGTGAAAGTCAAGACATCACCCTCATGTTTTCGCTGGTCCTCTGAAAATAAAGGAAGAACAACAATAGCATCACCTTCCTACCTATTCCCAGGAGGCCTAGGAGACAGAGGTCTATGAATTTGGACATTTTTGAAAGAGAGGGATACAGAAAAACTAAACGGTAACTTAAATCCTGGCTGTTCCCTACTACATTAGATATTAGACTATTTCAGTTTGAGAAAAGATCTGGGGGAATTTGTCAGCATTTTCCTTTTTCTCTTGAGATGTACAGCACAGATAGATTCCAGATCCTGGAATGGGCAAGTCTGTTGTCTTATAGGTCTATGTAATTTCAACCAAGGTAGACACCAGTGTTTCCACAATATTTTCTATATAAACAGGCGTGAATTAATCATGTACATCTATCATCAGTTTGCTGGGAGCTGAAATATTTATGCTGAATTTTCACTTGATGACCCAGTCCTTGACCCAGGAGACTGAGTCTAGGGTTGAAGAAACAGGCAGTGACTTTTTCAAGTCTATAGGCTTGGATGAAATCAGTAGACTCATAACCTGGTATCTTTTGATTTATTTAAAAATATATTTTGATTTTACTTCTGTATAAACAATTTCCTTTTTAATACTATTAGCTCAATAAACCCTGCTTAATGATGCCATCATCTGAAGGCATATCTTCCAAAACTATTTACATATTCTTCTCTGTAGCCCTTCTGTTTCCCTAAGATTATGGTGATAAAACATTTGTGCATTCTAGGCAATGTTTGAAAATTACATTTTGCATGTCACTGTTAGAGGAATTTTGAAACCTCACTTATCACAAAATAAAAATCCAGACACCAAGCTAGAAAGAATTTTCTGTCTTCAAAAAATATATGTATTTACAAAAAGGAGTATTAAAAAGTGCTTCTCATCTCTTTTATCAGGTGGAGTCTTGTGAAATTCTCAAAATGACAGATTTTTAGTTCAGACCTCAAACCAACATTCCTTCTTGGTAGGCTTAAAGGCTCTCTTAAAGGCAAGAGATAGGAACAATTTATGGTTGAAAGAAAGGCAAGAGGCTTTATTATTTGTGCTAGTGTTTATTAACATCTAAAAAACCAATGTGTGTTGCCTTTATTAAATTCTTATTAAGTGTTTATTGAAGTGATTTTTAAAACAAGTAATTTATTATAAATTTTTATCAGGTTAGTTATTCAGTCATGAATTTCCTTTGACCATAGCAACTTTTAAAAGCTGCATAAAATGGTTACTATCTACATTGATAGATAAAATAACCAGACTGAAAAGATGATGTATTTTGATCAAAAAAGTAATTAGAGTATCCTATTATTTTGATACCACACAGTTTCTTCAGAAACAACAAAATTTTGAATAATTTAGATCTTATGATACTCCTTTTTCCTGGGTTTCTTCTTGCCTGACTATTCTTTTTTTCTTTCTTTCTTTTTTTTTTTTTGGTTTCTACTATATCATTTTCCTCCTCTTCCCTCTGAGTGTTGATGGGTGTTTTCCAGGACTCCATCCTTGGATTTCTTCTTTCTTCTGCACTTTCTTCACAATCTGTCTAATGTATTCTCAAACTTTTGCAGAGCTTTTCTAAATCTATATATCTAGTTCCAGTCTTTCCCTGGAGATCTCATCTTCCACTTCCAACTGCTCCCTGAAGGTCTTCCCCTACATATCTGAACTCAAAATCTTTAAAATGAAGTCTTTGCTTTTTAAACCTGTCCTTCCTCCCAACTTTGCTGTTTATATTGACCTCACCTACATAAAATCCTATTCTAATTGCTTAATCATAACATGGATATAACCCTGGATTCTCCAGTAGAACATGAGTGCTGGCAGGTTCTACCACATAAGAGAGTTTTTGAATACTGAAATAGTAACAGAATAAAGTTACTGTTTAAACTTCTTAGCCAGCTGAATATAGATGGGATCCTCTCCAGTAGTCTATGACATGGCCAGGGATTTTTCTGGTTTGGGGACCATACGAAATAAAAATTTTAAATGAATCTTGGTTAGTTCTTTGTGGTTTTCTTTCCTTTCTCCTCCCTTCCACAGAAAGGTACATAATTTTATGCAAAAGGAGTCAGAAAGTGCTAAGAACCACAGTTCTAAGACTTATAAGCAACTGTGCCATGCTAACTGCCAATGACCAACAAATTGACAGTCTTGGTCTTTTGTATTGATAGTCTCAGGATAAAACCACAAGACAAAAGAAAATCACAGCTAGTAAATGGAAGAATGACTCAACAGGTTTTTATCCACATGGGGAGTCATAACCTTACATGTGGGTGCTCTGTCCAAAGGATTATAAATTTTGATGGCTTGGGGGTAGATTTTTTTCTTCCCTATTTATTTATTCTACAATTTTTAAACCAAAAACCTGGGAAAATCAATTCTTTTGCTTCATGCAGTTTTCATTTATGATTTTTTTGAAGTATGTCTCTGGAAAACCCACTGGATAACACCCACTATGATTCAAATGGAGCTACTTTACTATGTCTTTAAACTCAAATTACTCAGGCTGTCACTGATTGACCAATAATAGTCCTAGCCCAAGTCTCAGTTGCTCTTTGTTTGGGTTTTTATGGCTCAGAAAAAATGTTTCTCTTCTGACCAGAAATTCTGCGGGTCTTCACTTCCCAGATTATTCTTTTATGCCTCTTCTCCTCATCTCTTTCTTACCTAACCTTAATGACTGAATGGGTATCACCCTAGTCAAATTGTGACCTGGGAAAGAACTAGCTTTTAAAAGGTTAAGGCATCCAGGGTCATCTCCGGTCAACCTTATTCATATCTGGCCATTAGACCTAAATGGCTCTGGAAGAGAAAGTGAGACTCTTGACTTTATATAGCATCCCTAATCTCAAATCCAATTCACTTGAATGTCATGGCATCACCTTCTGATATCATGATCTTCTTTGATAATGAAGGACAAATATCTTTTCTTTAATGAAGGTAAACTAGGTTATCTTTTGCCTTAATTCTTACCTAGCCTTTGATTACTGAAAGGACAGTGCCTTAGACAAACTGAAACCTGTAAAAGTTCTTAGCTTAAAAAGGCCAAAGTTCTCCTCTGCATCCTGGGCTATCAACAGTAATCCTGATCTATGTCTTACCACTGGACCTCTCTGAGTCTGGAAGAGATAGTGGGGTTGATGGCTTTGCACAGCTCTGCTACACTTAAATCCAATTCATTTGCAAGTCAAGACATCACTCTCTCCATGTCATTAGTCCTCTTTAAGAATGAAGGAGGAGGGGGTGGAGCCAAGATGGCGACAGGAGAGGACCTTCTCTTAGTTGCTCTGGAGCAAAACTTATAAACTAAGGACTCTAACTACATTTTTGAGAGACAGAACCCACAGAGGGATCTAGTGAGGCAATTCTCCAACCCAAGGTAACATGGAAAAGAGCAGAAAGGCTTGGCTCCATGGGGTCAGAGAGGTGGCCCACCAGAGGGGTGGCCCACCAGAGTGAAGGAACTTCAGCCTCCAAGAAGCAGCCCCAGGACACTGGGAGCCGTGGCTCACAGCAGTGGGGGCAGTTTCCTGATTTACACCCCAGGGAGCAACAGGCACAACCTGGGGGAACAGCGGGGGACCTCTGTCAGAGCAAGCACGTGAAGCCCAGTCCTCAGGGCACACAGAAAGTAGTGTGGCCAGGGCAGCCCAGATCCAGGAACCAGAAGCAGGCAGAGCTGGTAAGCAGGAGCCCTCAGGCATGAGTGCTGAACCCAGGGAGGGGCGTGAAAAGAGACTGCTGAGCTCTGTCCTCTGTTTCTGGAGAAGGACTCTGGGGCTCTGACCACATTCAGTTCCTGATCGCAGTCTAGGCCCCCCATACAACAGCAGGGCCCCCCCAACCCTCAACTCCATGACAGAGGGGGCCACTTATGCTCATTCACAGACCAGGAGGGAGGACAGAGCCTCACACACACTGAGATCCTTGTGGGGGTGTCACAAAAGCTCAAGAAGCACCCCAAAACCAGGCTCAAGCTGGGAAAATGAGTAAGCAGGAAAAAAGAGGAACACCATCGAGAAATACTTTGCCTTTGATACCAAGAAGGATCAAAACACTCATTCTGAAGATGAGGAAGTACAAGCTTCTGCATCTAAAGACTCCAAGAAAAACAGAAATTGGGCTCAGGCCATGACAGAGCTCAAAAAAGACTTTGAAAATCAAGTGAGGGAGATAGAGGAAAAATTGGGAAAAGAAATGAGAGAGATGCAGGAAAAACATGAAAATGAAGTCAACAGCTTAGTCAAGGAGATCCAAAAAAATGCTGAAGAAAATAACATGTTAAAAACCACCATAGGTCAAATGGATAAAACAGTTAACAAAGTTATTGAGGAGAAGAATGCTTTAAAAAGCAGGATTGGCCAGATGGAAAAGGAGATAAGAAAGCTCTCTGACAAAAACAAATCCTTCGGACAAAAAAATAGAACTCAGGGAGATTGCTGATTTTATGAGAAATCAGAACTCAATACTTCAAAACCAAAAGAATGAAAAATTAGAAGAAAATGTGAAACATCTCATTGAAAAAACAACTGATATGGAAAACAGATTTATAAAAGATAATTTAAAAATTATTGGAATACCTGAAAGTCATGACCAGGAAAACAGCCTTGACATCATTTTCAAAAAATTATTACAAGAAAATTGCCCTGATATCCTAGAAGCAGAGGGCAAAATAGAAATGGAGAGAATCCACAGATCCCCCCAAGAAAGAGATCCCAAAAAACCAACCCCCAGGAATATTATAGCCAAGTTCCAGAACTCCCAAGTCAAAGGAAAAATATTACAAGCAGCCAGAAGGACACAATTTAAATATCATGGAGCTGCAGTCAGGATCACACATGACTTAGCAGCAACTACATTAAAAGCTCATAGGGCTTGGAATATAATATTCTGGAAGGCAAAAGAGTTTGGAATGCAACTGAGAATCAACTACCCAGCAAAAATGAATGTCCTCTTCCAAGGAAAAAGATGGACTTTTATTGAACCAGGGGAATTTCAAATGTTCCTGTTGGAATGGCCAGAGCTGAACAGAAGGTTTGATATTCAAATACAGAACTCAGGTGAAGCATAGAGATTGGAGGAGAAGGGGAATATATGAGGGACTTAATGATGATGTACTACATGTATTCTTGTGTAGAAAAATGACACTGATAATACTTATGTGAACCTCGTTTAATAGAGCAGGTAGAAGGAGCTTTTATCGATGAAGCACAGTAGAAAACTGAATTTGAAGATGTATTGTGGTGTAAAAATTGAGTCAATAGATAAAAGGGAAATGTAATGGGAGAAAGAAAAAGGAGAGGAGGAAAAGGCTAAGATATTTCATATAGGGGTGGCTAGGTGGCGCAGTGGATAAAAGCACTGACCCTGGCGTCAGGAGTACCTGGGTTCAAATCCGACCTCAGACACTTAATAATTACCTAGCTGTGTGGTCTTGGGCAAGTCACTTAACCCCATTTGCCTTGCAAAAGCCTAAAAAAATAAAAAATATATTTCATATAATAAGATTTTTTCTTTATTACAGTGAGCTATTGCAATGATATGGAAGGGGGAAGGCAAGGGGGAATGAGGGAATCTTTGCTCTCATCAGAGGTGGCTCAGAGAGGAAACAGCATATATACTCAATGGGGTATAGACATCTGTAGTAAGAAGGAGAGAAGGGGGACGGGGGAAGGGGGGGAATATGAGTGATGGAGGAGAGGATGGACCATGGGGGGAGAGTGGTCAGATATAATACATTTTCTTTTTTACTTCTTGCAAGGGACTGGGATTGGATGGCCTATCCAGTACCATAGGGCCGGGTGGATGCTGGGTAAGGGGTGGTATGTGGGTTTGGAGCCTCTTGACCTCAGGGCCAGGGATCTGTCTGCTGTGCCACTCAGCTACCCTACAGCAGAGACAGAGTGAAAGGAGAGAGAAAACATAGTTCATGGTAGTAGAGAAGTATGAATGGAGTTGTGATCAGCAATGGCAACAGTGGAAAAATATGGAAGTAACTTTTGTGATAGACTTATCCTAAAGAATGTGATCCACCTGCGACAGAGCTGGTGGTGTTGCAACACAGACTGAAGCACATTTATTATCATTATTATCAATATTATTATTATTATTATTATTATTATTATTATTGTTATTATTATTGTCTGGGGGGTGTTGCAGGACAAATGGGATTGGGTAGCCTGCCTGGGGCTGCACAGCTGGTTGATTGTGAGGTATCTGAGGCTGTATTTGGACCTGGGTACTCCTGGCTCAAGGGCCAGTGATCTGTCTGCCACCCAGCCACCCCTACTATTATTATTATTATTATTATTACTATTTTATTTTATTTTGGGTCTTTTTTTTTGTTTGGTTGGTTTTTGTAGGGCAATGGCATTGGGGTGGCTTGCATGGGGTCATATAGCTGGGTGATTGTTGGGTGTCTGGGCCCAGATTTGGGCTCGGGTGCTCCTGGCTCCAGGTCCAGTGCTCTGTCCTCTGCGCCACCTAGCCATACCTACAATCATTATTATTATTATTATTATTGTAATTTTAATGTTAATTTTTTCTCTCCCCTTTACTTTCTCACTTATGAGAGTCTATATTTTCTTGGGGGAGGGGGTATTATGTTTACTCTTAAACAAGAATATTTTAGTGATGTATAAAAAAACATTATTTGTACAAAATAAAAATAAATGAATAAACAAAAATATTAAAAAAATGAAGGAGGAAAAACAATCTGACTGAATTGGTTTCATCCTGCAGCCAAAGTCAATAAGATACATATATTTGGAGAACAATTGATTATCCTGTTTCTCAGTACTCAGACTGGTATCAGTTTAAGCAAAGAGCCATTGTGAAGATGATAATTTCTGTATCACAGTTTAGGCAGAGATTAAAAAGATAGTGGAATTCTGAGAAAAACCTGATAAAACCTTCCATGCCAAGTCCATATGAGCATTACTTCTTGTGTAAATAAATGCTCACTGATAGGCTGATTAAAGGATGATGAAAAATTGTTAGAAAATATGGTCCAGGGACAGCCAAGATATCATCAGATATCAGTTCTTACCCACTATGACAACCACCACCCTTCCAAAGCCTCCCAGCCTCCAGTTACTAACCTTACCAAATATTTTCTCTGCCCAGCACTATCAGCCCCAGGCAAGGTAGGATCATATACCTCTAGTCCAGTCCTAGTCTACTTCTTTTTATTTTTGGAGAAACTGAGGCTTAGAGGAAAAGGTCTCTGGTTTTTGGAAACCTTGGAGCTGCCATTATAACCTTATATCCAGCACTTTAATCCTCCAAAACTTTCACATGTGATATCTGGTTTTATCATTCTCCCCTTACCTTTAGCCTGTTTCCTAAGAAAGGCTTTTTCAGTTATTCCAGCCCCATAGCTCAAGTTTCTTATTTCTGGAAGCTTGAAACTTCTTTTCATATCCCTTCCTTTCTTTGATGTCTCCTTCCCTTCCCTTGCCTTCCTTTCCCTTCTTTTCCCTTCCTTTCTTTTCTTTTTCCTTCTCTTTTTGGGGGAGGTTGGGGAGGCAGCTCCAGATACTCCACACTTCCTTTCACTTTCCTTCTGAGGAATGCACCTCTAGTTTCCCTTTAGCTAGCTCCGCCAACCTGTGGCTGCAACCAATGGCTTTGACAGAGGCTAAGAAGACAGGCAAAGAGGGGACTGGAGGCCTAACTTTTGCAGACTGCAGCTACATTTTGGGTTGTAATAAAAGTGTCTAAGAAATGTCCTGAGATTTCCTCAGTCAGTGAGAAATCACACAGTCAGGTAAATTATTTTGGAGCTACTGTGCCACCTGACTATCTAGATCAGGAATATGCCACCACCCCAACACACACACACACACACACACACACACAAACACGAATCAGGATATCTGGTTCTGCCATTCATTCACTATTTGTGGGACTTGGGGAAAACAATTCCCCTCATTTCCTCCTCTATGTGGCCTGTGGCCCAGAACCCTGACTCTGAGCTCACATATATTTGATTTGAGATGAATACACCTATGAGTATGCAGAGGCCTCTCTCCAGGGAACAAAATATCCCAGTCTTTGTTTAATTCCTCTCAATCAACATTCTTTGGTTGGACTAGTCTTTTAAAAGGGAACCTAAGGGTGTGGGTAATTTAGCAGGGGAGTTTGAATCAGTTCCAGAACAAAGACTTCACAGCAGGAGGCCTCCAGAAAGAATCAATATACACCTTGTCTAGAAGCCCAAAAGGGAGAAGAGGCTTCTTCCTTGGCTATCAGGATGGTGGTGGTGGTGTGGGGGGGTGTACATCACCTCCAGCTCTGAATGCTGATACCAAAGGCTTCTACCACCTTTTTCGAGGAAAAGACAAATATTATTCAAAGGGGACCACTTTCCTGAGGAAAGAGCAGAAAATGGGACTGTCTTTAAGATTCTTTAAAATTTTCTACACTTACTAGTTGTGTGACTCTGGGCAAGTCATTTAACCCTTTTTGCCTCTGTTTTTTCATTGTTAAAATGAACTGGAGAAGGAAATGGCAAACCACTCTATTTTTTACCAAGAAAACCCTAAATGAGATCATAAAAGAGCTGGAAACAACTGAAATGACTGAAAAATAACAAAATCCTACCCACCTATTGCTGCCCTGGCTTGTGTTGAACTTTCCAGAACAGCATCACAGGAAAGTCTCCAGGGACCCTGATGCTACAATCTCCCTAGAACCACTCATTCAATCAACTAGCATTTAATAAGCACCTATTACATGCCAAGCACTATGGGAGGCCTTGAGAATGCAAAGAAAAAGAATAAAATAATTCTTGTTTGCCAGGAAGTATTTGTGGAGTTAGAGTTATCATAGGGAAGGAAAAATTAATTGATTTAGGGCTATGATCAGATATCATTGAATAAGACTTGAGGCCTATTCTGGTGTTCCACTCCCTTACTCTCTAGTAACTTCCTTATGAAATTACCTTTTATTTCTGTAAGTGTGGTGGCTTGCAGTGGAAAGATCATTGAGCCTGGAATCAGGAGATTCATTTTTCTGAGTTCAAATCCAGTCTCAGACACTTACAAACTGGGTGACCCTGGGCAAGTCCCTTAACCTTGTTGGTCTCAGTTTCCTCACCTATAAAATGAATTAGAGAAAGAAATGTCAAACCACTACAATTTCTTTGCTCAGAAAATTTCAAATGGGGTCAGGAAGAGTATGAAATGACTGAATAGAACAGCATATCTTGTATCATTTGTGTCCATGCTTTTTCTCCCAATTGAATATAAGTTCATAGAGGACAGAAAGCATGTTTTGGTCCTTTTTTTGCATTCCCATTGCTAAATAGTGATGATGATGGTGATGTTTGTCTTTTGTTCTCGAAGAAGACCATGACATCAGGGAGGTGATGCCATGACAAGCATGTAAATTGTATTTGAATGAGGGGTGCTGTGCTAAGTCACCAGCCTCACTTTCTACTCCAGAGCCATCTGGGTTCTATGGCCAGATATGAATCAGCACAACTGGAGATGACCCTGGATGTGAGGCAATCAAGGTTAAATGATTTGACCAAGGTCACACAGCTAGTAAATGTCTGAAACTGGATTTGAACTCAGGTCCTCTTGAACTCCAGTGCTCTAACCACTGCTCCATCTAGTAAATGTTAATAAATATATATTGACTGCCTAAGTTGTAGACTTCTTTTTTTCAAGGCAAATGGGGTTAAGTGGCTTGCCCAAGGCCACACAGCTAGGTAGTTATTAAGTGTCTGAGACTGGATTTGAACCCAGGTACTCTTGACACCAGGGCTGGTGCTTTATCCACTGCACCACCTAGCTGCCCCTGACTGCCTAAGTTGTAACTGCCTCCTCTCTTCTCCCCCCTTTTCCATGGGCACATAGCTAGCTAGCTGCCAGGCCAGGACTAGAGCCCAGGTTACTGGTTTTCCAGGCTAGTCCTCTATTTGGTCACTCTGATAAGCAGAATGGAACCATCAACGTTTCTTAGCTTGGAGGTGCAGTTTCCAAATAAGCTTGAATATCTCTCAACCTTTTTCAAGTCTGTGTCTATCTTCAAATACCAGTGGCAGGGCCATATATGTTTTTCCCCTCCCTCTTTGTATGATGTATCCTTTAAAAATGGAAAATGTGCTTCTGGGCCTGTGGGATACAATAAAAGTTTGGGTTCTGACTGCCCTCAGTTCTTGTAGCTGCTGCAACTCATTTCTTCTCCTGGCGTGTTTCGACTTGAAAGTCCACCCTTCTTTTGATTTCATTCCTTTAATGAGCATCTGCTTTATTAGTTATCAGCAGGAGTAGCATTAAGAGTCTGTACCCTTTTCCTGCAGTTCCCCCCAGAAGACTGAGGACTTTATGGCCTGAGGAGGAGGAGGAGGATGGGAGGTAGGAAGCCCTTAATGTTTTGTCCAGTCTTTTCTTCTGAAAGGTTTGATTGTCTTTCCACCCGAGCCTGGAATTCTCTGCCTTTGTTTTGCACAGATGGCTCTCTGCTCTCCAGGCAGCCCACAGCTCCCTGGAGGAGTAGCTGTGGACTGGGGAGCATTCTCCCAGGGCTTGGTGGAGGTTCCAGGTGGCTGGTCCTGGGAGCCTTGAGAGAGGCCAGAGCCCCTCCTGCAACTCTGCCTGTTCTTCCTCTGAGAATTCCTAGTCCCAAGAACAAGCTTTCTGAGAACTATATTTTCTGGGTTAAAGGTGAAAAATTCAGTGCTTCCCCAGAATGGAAAACACAGAGCCTGCCAGCTCTGGCCCCATTTCAGAAAGCCAAGCTGTTCTTCCTAGCCAGGAGACAGCTGGCTCCTTGGGGGAAGGGAGCCAGGCCTGGCCGGGCCTGGGGCTGGGGGCCCGGAGGAGGCTGAGGAAGTCCTGAGGAAGGTGTTTGCCTCTCTGCCATCAGAACACTTAATGTATGGAAACCCACTGACATGTTTATGTTGGAACAGAACTAGAGACTTGCTGGAACAGTTAAAACGAGTGACTGGATCAGGAAATGAAATGCAAATAACACCGACAAGCTCCACAGCCCTGCTTAAGGAAGGTTACCGGGGCAGCCAGAGGAAAAGGTCACTGGCAAGCCAGGGGTCACCCAGGACATCCGGCAAGGAGGGGAGAGCTGGGATGAAGTGGGGAGGAGAGCTAGACCTTGGGCAGAGCTCAAAGGAGCCCCGGGGCAAGGGGATTCCATTAAGAGCAAAAGTTATAGTACATAAAAATGTATAAAGATTATATTTATATATAATAAAACATTTACATCTATGTATGTCTAATACGCATACACACATATATGCACACACGAACACATGCACACACTTCTTATATTGTATATATAGGAATCCCAGGTTGGGATGGGGAATAAATACTCTAAGATCCTTGAAGGCAGGGACTGTCTTTTTGAATTTTTTTAGTGTATGTCTGTCTCCATCTCTTAGCATATAGTGCCTGGGACACAGTAGGTGTTTAAAAAAATGTTAATTGAATTCAATCTACCTCCTGGTTGGGAAAGAGTGAAGTCTGGGCAGCTAGCAGATAAAGCTTTGGAATGGAAATCAGGAAGACTTATAATCCAACCTCACAGACACTTGCTAACTTTGTGACCCTGGATAAATCACTTAATGCTATGTCAGTTTACTTATTTGTAAAATGATCTGGAGAAGGAAATGACAAACCACTCCAGTGTCTTTGCCAAGAAAACTCCAAACAGGGTCACAAAGAGTTAAACACAATTCAAGAACAGCAAAGTGAACTCCTTGGTTAAATAGTCGAACTTCATCCGATGTAGGTATTCTCTCTCCCTTTCTTCCTACCAAATCTCTCCCCAAAGCAGCAACCCACAAGCTAAATGAACTGATGAGTTTTCCTTATTGTCTTTTTTTTTAATTATTTATTTAAAGCAGTGGGGTTAAGTGACTTGCCCAAGGTCACACAGCTAGGCAATTATTAAGTGTCTGAGGCCATATTTGAACTCAGGTCCTCCTGACTCCAGTACTGGTGATCTATCCATTGTGCCACCCAGCTGCCCTCCCTTACTATCTTCAACCAAGATAATCATGAATCCCTTCAGTGATTCTGCAGAACCAAGTATACCATCCTTTATCTATTATGTGTCTGCCATGGTCCTGAGGAGGATGCATACAGTCTGTCTGTCCTCAAAGAACTTATAGTCTATTAGTGATGCTAACAAGTATATGAATAGCTATAATATAAAGAGAAACTAGAAAAATAAATTACTTCAGAGACTACTTACTTCAAGGGGCTAGGGGTGAATGGGTAGAATTGTCTACATTACTCTTATTTCATTTGATCTGTGAAGTCACCAATGGGAGTATTCTCTCCAACAATGAAGATTCCAACCTATCTGTGCCTATCCATTCTTTGTGACTCTTACCTGAGACTTCCCTTAAAGTCCTGAGAGCCTTTCAAAATATCTAATATGTCCAGAGAAAATATGGATTATCCATCACCCATTCTCTGTAGTGACCAATACATCTTTCTTTTTCTTTATAGCAACATAAATTTATATTAAATGAATCATAATAAACTTAAATTTGAGGGACAAGCAATGACATCCATTATGGGATAGAGAAGACATGCATAAGTTCCAGTCCATCTTTCTTGATGTCACATTTCTTTGATTGTTTCCTGGGAATTTATTGCATCCTAGGGGAATCAGCAAATCATGTTCCTAAGGGCCAAACTGAGTCCACTTCTGTTTATGCATAGCTCGAACCATTCAAACTGAGGGTATATAAAACAGGCAGTAGGACAGATTTGGATTCCAGGCTATAGTTTGTGGATCCTGTGCCTCTTTACTAGTGTTATGTTTTATTCCATGCCTCTTGACCATACAAGAAGGTTATCTCTATCCCTCACACCCATTTTAATATCTGGTTGGGTAACTCAGTAGATGACTTGTTTCTTCCAGACTGTTATAAATGGGTAGAATATGGGTGGAATATAAATGATCAAAAAGTAAAGCCCCATAAGGGACAATCAAGAACTCTTTTCAGCAACCTTGGAGTGGAGGTAGTTCTTTCTTGGGACTTACACACTTACTTTCTTGGAAAGAGTCTGGAAATGTGAAGAAATAGGGGAAAGAGTAACAGAGCCAACTAGAGTATTACCTGTACAGAAGCTGCCCTGATTTGTTCCCCTTCCCTCTGGGAAAATTTCTTTACTTTTTCAACTAGTAGGCATTTATTTTCTCTCCTTTCTACTAGCAACTCCCAATTAACAAATTCCCACATTGTTCTTCGGTAAATTTCTGCTCATGTCACCCCTGTTCTAACAAAAGGAACCAGGAGCTCAAGCATTCTTCCTCCAAAAAACATGTCCCTGGGATACAGTCTTTCCCTGGTTTCTCCCTTTCCTCCTGTGATCTGATCCCCCTCCCCCAGCATATCTTTTGCTTCAGTTACCAAATACATGGTTCATTCAAGTACACAACTATTTTTATGACTGTGAGGGAATGGGGGCACCAACTATGTACGGATGAGGTAAGTCACAGCTTCACAATCTCGTGTTACTTGGGGCAAGAGGTTAAACATTTAATAGTCTTTTTCAGCCTCTATCACAGCACCACAGTCAGGCAACTAGACTTATAGTCCTGGCTCTACCACTAACCAGTTTAATGACATTGGACAACTTAATTAACTTTCTCATCTGTTTGGACTGAATGATCTCTGAGACTTTTCCAAGTCTACTTCCATGCTGGGTTCTCTCAATGTTGTTGTTTGGGACTGAAACAAAATCTTATTTTGGTCCCCAATCCAACAATTCATTTAGCATCAGATTTAGACTTATTCCAAAATGGTTCCAGATATCTCCAATTGAATGATATCCCCCTGCCTCTGTTCAGCAATTATCAACTTGTTTTCTCCTAGTTCAGGGTACTCTAAATTTTATTCAATTTTCTCAAGTAGGGGATCTTCAATTCAATCAATTCAATTGATTAAGCACTAATTAGGCAGGGTTTTGTTCCTTTTCTTTTTTTTGTCTCTATTAACTCTTGCCTAGCCTAGTGCTTGGTACATGTTACTGTTCAGTCTTTTTAGTCATGTCTGACTCTTTGAGATGTTATTTGGGATTTTTCTTGGCAACAGCCTTGGGATGATTTGCCATTTCTTCTCCAACTCATTTTACAGTTGGAGAAATTGAGAGAAAAAGGGTTAAAGTGACCCAGGGTCACATAGCTAGCATGTATCTGAAACCTAATTTGAACTCTGGTCTTCCTGACTCCAGGACCAGTGCTCTATCCACTGAGCCATCTAGCTACACCCCCCCCCCCGTTCATAGTAGGTGATTATTATTATTATATGGATCACAAGATCATACAGCTAAATTCCCTTATTTTACAATTGAGGAAGCTCAGTTCTTGAGAGTTTACTATTGAATGTCAAAGTCACTGTTGAATTAATGAATTAATTGTGACATACAAAGACAAAGCTTCCCCAAAACAAAAATTAGTCCCTGACCCCAAGGAGCTTACATTCCACTGGGAAAAAGATGGGGAAAGAGGAAGCCCATAGAATGCACTCAGAAAAACACATACGAAGCAATTTCTGAAGAAAGACAATTAGGAGAGAGGAAGGAGATTAGGAAATTTTTGTATGGGAGGTGGCACCTGAGCTGTGAACTTTGAAAGAAGCTAAGGATTCCAGGAGGCCAAAGTGAGGAGACAAGTCATCCCAGACATGGGACTCAGTCTAATCAAAGGTACAGAGATGATGTTGAGTTGGGGAATGACTAGAGGGGCTAGAATACACAAAAGGAAGTAACATGAATGAGACTGGAAAGGTAGGTGAGAGACACATTGCTTCTTCTCCTCTTGCCCATCCTGAATCCAAAGGATCTCTAAAAGTTCTCATTTCTTTACAGCTCCCTTCTCTTCCCTGCCTACTATCATCAGTTTACTTAGGTGACTTGGAGTCTTCATTAGGACTCACCACACTCTGGTTTCAGAGAAGCACAATCCCTTGTACATATGGATAGGTAGGTAGGTAGATAGGTGGATGAGGATACATAGTGAAAAAATAACTGAAGTGCTTAATACTTTAAGATTTGTTGAACATTTTATATATATTATTATCTCATTTGATACTCACCTAAATCCAGGGATGTATGTACTATTATTATTTCTATTTTGCATATGAAGAAACTGAGGTGACAACAGTTGTCACTCTCAGGGTCACACAGTTGTTAAATCTCTGAGGCAGCATTCAAACTCAGGTCTTCCTGACTCAAGTCTAGTGCTCTTTCTGATCTACTGCCATTATAGATTTAGAGTTTAAAGGAATCTTATAGGTCATCTAGTTCAATGATAGCAAACTCAAAAAGAAATAGAGGGTTACTAATCCATAGATAAGGATCTCTAGGAGCAATCAGTTTACTTAGTTTTAAAATGTAATGTTATCAGTGTTTAGTATATTTTTATTTCTTTTGTTAAATACTTCCCAATTACATTTTCATCTGCTTCCCAGTACTGGTGTGTTCCTGGCTTTATGTGGTCTTCCAGCTGTGTGTTTGTCTGATCTAGTTCAACCTGCTCATTAGGTAGGTGAAGAAACTGAGATCTGAAGAAAATGGGACTTGCCCAGTTCCATCAGTGCAATTCATCTGTTCACTCTCTAATGCAGTTTCTTCATCTATCACATGGGGATGCCATTTTCCCTATTTAGTTACTCTTATCTAGTTCCTTTATATTGTCTTGTCAACTAGATGTGAGCTCCTTGAAAGCAGATATTATGTCATCATCTTTGTATCTCTGGGTCATTGTTTCTTCCCTGGGAAATATTTACATTGAGAAAATAGCACACCACCATATCAATTACAAATATTCACAAAGGAGTGATGATTTTGGAGAAGTGATTTTTCTTTTGGTAGGGGTATCAGTGGTGTGGGGCAAAGTCTCAGATCCATTACTTTCCTTGTTGTGAGGTGGTAAGAAGCCATGATCTACCCAATCACTTCATGATCACACTAATTCTCATACTCATCAGTGGACACAGGTAAGAGAATATGCATTAGGAGGTAACTGTTGGCAGGAAGTATCCTGGCCACCTCTGACTTGGGTTAGGCACAAGGATATGTTTACTTTGAGGTCCTTGAAGCCAGGATGCTAGGAGTTGCTGAGTCTGAGCTTAGGCAACATGGTGTCATGGAACCCAAAGACTGAGTCTGAGTCCTCAGTCTACCACATACTAGTTAAGTGAAACTAGCTAGGCAAGCCACTTCAACTTTCCTGAGACTTAGTTTACCCATTCAAGAAATAAAGATAATTTATATTTGTTTAACCTCAAAAGACTGGGAGAAACAAAGCTCTGATAGATGATCCGTAAATGTATCTAAATGGGAGTCATTTTTGGTGCCCCCCATACCCCCTCTCTCCAACCCTTGGCTGAAGACTTGTACAACAGTGCTTTTTGAATTATATGGATATCATTAATATATGTTGAATGAAAATGACTGATGCCAAGACTGAGGCTAATTATAGTTCATTTCTTCAGTCAGGTCATATTTCTTGGCTCTGTATGTGGACAGTGTGTGCAGCTCAAATTTCCCTCAGATGGTCATGCCACAGGGATATATTCTTCAGGCTATAGAGTCACATGCCTAGACATCAAAGTGCCCATGGCTGACCTTTTGGAAGGACAGCTCTTCCCTAGCCCCACCTTGATGGCTATGACTGCATTCAGACCTCGCAAAAGGCTTCCTCACAGCACAATGTGAGCAATGTCAGTTTTTATAGGTTTCAGAAGTAATACTGCTTCAAGGAGTCAACAACCATGCGAGTTGAATGAATGGAGTGAAATGACTAAATAGATAGGTGGATTAATGAATGAATGGGTGAGTGAATGAATGTTTTAGCCCATCATTATCTTTCTTTTTAAGATTTCACTATAGTTTTCTCAACATAAAAAGTAATGGCATCTAGGAACAACATATGTTCAATCTTTTAATCGGCTTAGGTCAGGAAAACTTTATAATCAGACACTCTGAATGATCAATGCTGACAAAAGGGAATCGTCAGGCTCCCCACTGCCCACCCTGACCCTACTACCCCTGCCGATACCAAATAATGTCCATATGTAAAGTGTTTAAGGACTGAAGTATACATAATTCACCTAAACTTTCCAAAGAATACCTTGTGATCAGTTCTGCCTCTATAAAAATATACACTTACAAAAGTACTTCTACAAAATCATGGTGTCTATTTTCTGAGGTTTGCATTATTAAAAAAAAAAAGGAAACTTTTAATATTAAGGGTGACCTATCCAGTCCCCATAGTTCCCATGGGTGGAATTTCTTCTTTCTTTATATACAAGGCATGACCAGAATGTGCTGAGGACATAACAGCAGGTAGCTAAAGCAGTTTCATGGAGCAGAGTATGAAAAAGGAAGTTTGGGGTCACGTAGCCATCCTGCTCTCATTAAAAGTATCATGAATCAGGAGTGAAGAAAAGCATTTTTATACTATTCTGCTGGATGTTTAAAAAGAAAGCAGGATGACTCATGACACAGTCATTGAACTATTCATCACAGCACAGTGATCTCTGGAATTTGCATTGATGCTTGATCTCATTCATCACTATACATTCAGTGGACAGTTTGACATTTCCTCCACAGAGGATTCAGTGAGATTTGGTCTGTAGAGTGTCAGCAGGGAAAGCTGATGGTATTCCTCTCTTGGTCTGGTCCATAGTTTCTCTTCAGGGTGCTGTCCTCTGATGAGGAGGGAGTGCCCTGGGGGCTTGGTGTGCAACATTGGGCTAGATGGCAGGGACACAGAGCTTCTGGAGGAAAAACGCTCACTCTCCCTTGGGGAAGACTGGTTGCGCTTACTTGGCTCCACAGGTGTTGATGTTTTTCCCATCAACTGCATCTTCCACCAGGGAAATGTGGTAATCAGTAGAAAGAGTGAAATGAGAAATACAGCCGACTAGACCTCTCAAATATTGCCTATTTGTATGCAGAGCAATTTCCTTCATTCCACCTGCCAGGGAAGGAGACAGAATGAATCCAAGGTGAGGTCACAAGGCTAGAGAATCACAATATCTCACAGTTGGGATTTAAATTTGACCATCTTTCTGCCCTTTGAGACCAAAAAGAAAAAATAATTCTAATTCCTTTTCCATATGACAGCCCCTTAAATATTTGAAAAGTTAGCTATCATGACTACCATTCCCAATCCCCTTCCTCAAGTCTGTTTTTCTGCTCTAAACATTCTAGTTCTTTCCCATGAATTCAAGACTTTTCACAGTACTAATTTTTTTTTTCTAGTGGCTATGGGGCTTCTCAAATGATTGAAGAACCATAGATTTATAGCTAGAAAGACTTCAGAGGTCATACTGTCCAGTGCTCTCATTTTTAGAGAAAAGGAAACTGAGACCCTGAGAGATGAAGTGGTTTGCTCTAGTTCAAAGAGACAATGTCAGAGTTAGAACTCAATTGTCTTTCTCTGGCTGTGACCCCCATTACTGAGTTGAGTATTAGAGATGTTCTGATCAGGAAAGAACATAATGAGACAGTTGTTTCTCTAGTTCTAGATGCTTCACATTCCCTAATCTTTCCAGTTTTCTTGAGTATGCTAGCAGGGCTGATGTACTACTGTCTCTACAGATTGATCTATCTCTGTGATCAATTGAACAAAAGTGAGAAGGGCTGAATCTCAAGCTGACTACTTAGAATTTCACATTCATCTCTCATATGATTAATTGTGTCAAAGGGTATGCACAATTTTATTGCCCTTTGGATACAATTCTAAATTGTTCTCTAGAACAGTTGGATCAGTTCATAACTCCACCAACAATGCATTAGCATCTCATTATTCTCACTTCTTCTCCAACATTTATTTTTTTTAACTAACATTGATTTCTTTTCTATTATCCAATCCTGTGATTAACTGTGAAGGTGTCAGTTAGTTGGGTAAAATATATGACATTCATTTATATTGTAGTTAAATCCCTGGAACAAAATGATCATTGGGAGAGTTTTCAACTGGAAAGATTTCAATCAGTCAGTCAATAAATATTAATTTCATTGAAATGTAGAATATTAGTAGAGGTTAGATCAGCTTCAAATCAAATGAGTTAGCAAATACATTTAGTATTTTTCTATTAATTCCATTTTTAAAATTTTGTTAACCCTGAAGGAGGGATATTTTAATTTTTTTGTGATTACATGGAGGAAAACTGGAGATTCTCCTAAGTCTTTGCTGGATTGGGGAGATGTGTCTGGGAACAGAAGAATGTCTCCTTTAACTGGGTGGTGCCTGGTTTTGGCAGGTTCTTGTTTTCCTAACAAGAAAAGCTTTGTTTCTCCAAGGGGTTGGCCCAAAGCATAAAGGGGTCCAAACAAGTCCCTTCCAGATCCTATTTCCAGCCAAGAGTTGAGTGTGGAAGAATTAAAGACCTCCCAAACTTCCTGCCTGTCATTTATTTGACTTTAGTCACTGGAACCCAGCTATAGGGAATCCACACCTAGACTTACAGGAAACACCAACATAAACAAAAACCTTAAACTGTAGCCAAGTGTCACCAAACTCACTTACCTACATAAAGATCTCCATTGATATTCAGCTGCCTCATAAGTCCAGGGGATTTGCCAGTTCTAGCTCCATAGTCATCCACAGTTATCTTCCCAGACTGGCCATCCCTGGAAAGACAGTCATGGTTACTTTATAGAAGCATCTAATGAAGGATAAGGATTAAGCAAGAGAACAATGCCCCAAACCTGGTGTTTGCTAGAGTTTTTAATACTTGAATTCTACTTCTGGCATTCAGGGTGGTATTGAGGAACATAGAAGCCAAAGGGGATTTGAAAAGCAAAATGAACATCTATCTTCTGGCTCAATGAACAACTATGGTCCTTCTTTCTCCCTTACACTCCCAATGAACTATATAAAACAAGTTAAAGAGAACAAATATCTCTGCCCTGAGATGAGAGCTCAGTTTGAAGCTTTTTTTTGCTTATTCGTTTAACTATCCCTTGCTATGTCCGAGATTTGGTAGACATGACCCTTTGTTGGAAAGGAGAAAAGAGAGGGAGAGAGGAGAGAAAAAAGGAGAAGAGTAGAGAAGAAGAGAAGAGAAAAGGAAGGGGGAAAGAAAAGCGAGAGGAGAAAGAGACAGACAGACACAGAAAGAGAGAAGGAGACAGAGACAGAGACAGACAGACAGACACACACACATACACACACACACACACAGAGAGAGAGAGAGAGAGAGAGAGAGAGAGAGAGAGAGAGAGAGAGAATCATTAGATCTCCTTTAAATTTTTTCAAAAAGTAAGAGAATACCAATTTGCTCACCAGTACTTAGTCAGTAGATAGAAGTGACTCCTTAGCCTGACTCTGAAGTGAAGAATATTATACAGGACAAGTAAGTTTGAGTGATGGGGGGAGGGTGAGATAGAATGGAAGTAAAATGTCATACATTGTTCATGAATTGCATTTCATACTTAGAAGACCAGGAGTAAGAAAGCCTTCAAGTGGGAGTCTGGGGCACCCAGAGTTAAATACAAAATATTTAGTTCAGGAGAGCTGAGTCCTGAAATGTTGGGACAATGACACAGGACCCCCAATGGGAAGCAATGTATGTATATGAATGTACAGGAATAGGGTTGAATGCGGCAGAGATATTGTTCAGAGAATGGGAGATGGTGCTAAATCCAAAGTCAGATTCCTGTTTTTTGACTCTGATTGCCTCAAAGGATGGCTCTTACTCACCTGACAGCTTTCACTCTGTGCCACCGGCCATCATTAAAGGATCCATTCACTGCAATGGAAACAACACCACTGCCCAAGTTGTAACTAGAAGAATAGTTGAGGAAGAAGAGAGCAGAGAAAAGAGTTAAACTTGAGAACACAATTCAGTCTTGTGCCCACTGGCTATAATGTAAACACAAGGGTTTAATATGGAACTTAGAATATCATTTTCCCATGGATGACACATTAAAGATGATGGAACACTTTCCAAGATAGTTCACAAAGTCCTACTGAATCCATAATATCTCTGAAGTTTTTTTTAATTAAGAGAATTATTTCAGTTAAACTTAAACACCATTTATAATACAGTTTCTATTCCATCTCAGGACGCCCATCACACCTACATCCCTGATTCACTAGTAACACCAGAATCAAGAAGGTTTTTTTTTTTTGACAGGAGTGTCTGGGGTCAGGAAAGGAGGAAGAAGGAGAGAAGCAACTTGCTGACCTTTCATGTCAGAGAAGTTCTTAATGTTTAGTGTGTCCTGAGTCCCTTTGGCAGTCTGGCAAAGCCTAAAGATTCCTTCTTGGAATAAAGTTTTTAAATGTATAAAATAAAATATATAAGATTACAAAAGAAACCAATTATATTGAAATGCAACAATCAAAATATTAAAAAGAATAATGATCCCAGGTGAAAAACTCATGCTCTTGTGGTAGGGTGTAGTGACTTGGAGGCTAGAAAACTGGGGTTCAGATCCTGACTCTGACATTCACTAGCTGTGTGATCCTACACAAGACACAATTCATCTGAGCTCCAGTTCCCTTGCTGTAAAATGGGGGAACACCACTTCATAAGGCTGTCGTGAATTTCAGATGAAGTAATAAATGTAAAATGCTTTCATAAACTTTAATGTCCCATAGAAATTGTCAGTTATTATTACATTGACCTAGGAGCAAGCACTTTTCTACGGTTTTATCCATTTAGAGAGAATAGGGCAGCTAGGTGACCAGGTAGATAGAGCATCAGGCCTGGAGTAAGGAAGACCTGAGTTCAAATCCAAACACAGACACTGATTAGCTGTGTGACCATAGGTGAGTTACTTAAGCCTATTTGCCTCAGTTTCCTCATTTGTAAAGTGAGCTGGAGAAGGAAATGGTATCTCTGCCAAGAAAACCCCCAAAATGGTCATGAAGAATTGAATGTGATTGAAAATGATTAAACAACACAAAGAGAGAATAACACCCTAAAGCAATATTTTTCTCCAACCCAATTTTAGAGAAACAAAAGATGTAATAATGGACAAGCCCACACAATAAACCTGTCTGCACTGGTTGTTCACAGTATGTGAATTCAGCCAAAGCAAAAACCTAAAAACTTCTTGACTTCTTACAGATCAAGAACAGAGAGAGTTCAATGAACTAGGGTCCACATTTGACTCATGAGTTAAAGTTGGATTTTATATTTTTAAATATAATTTTAATATATTAAAAACCCATTTATTTTAATTAAAAAATTTAGTTTGCCATTTGAGAATGGCAAAGACCATGCCTAACCCACAAAAATGCCTGTCTCCTCTATCCCAAACACAAACATAAGACAAACAACAACAAAAAACTTCCTTCTGTGGTTCATTGTGATATCATCCTGTATTAATCTTGCCTTTTTTAACCATACTCTTAGGGGAGAAAAGGCTTCTCTACTTGTTGCTTTCATTTTCTCTCCTTTCACTCATTTCTCAATACTTGTAGTCTGGTTTTTGACCATCATTCAATTGAAACTTATCTCTCCGAAGTTACCTGTTATCCCTAAACTGCCAAGTCTAATGAACTTTTGTCAAATCTTAACTTTCTTGACCTCTCTGCAATCTTTGACCCTGCTGATCCTTTTCCCCTCTCCAGGTTTTCAAATAACTACTTCTCTTGGTTCTCATCATATCTGTCTGCCTGTTGTTTTCTAATCTCCTTGACTGGCTATCATCACACCATCAGCCCATGGCTGTTGACTCTTCATTCCCTACATTCTTTTACTGGTAAATTCATCAGCTCCCTTAGGTTTAGTTTTCATCTCTATTCAAATAACTCCCAGATCCATTTTTCTAGCTCCAGTATTTCTTTAGTGCTGTAAACTAAATGTCACACACAAAAAAATCTCATATATCCAAAACAAAATTCATTGCCTTCATCCCTTTTTTCCCCAACAACTCATCCAATATCCTACATCTTTTTTTTGTTAAGTTTTTGCAAGGCAATGGGGTTAAGTGACTTATCCAAGGCCACACAGCTAGGTAATTACTAAGTGTCTGAGGCCAGATTTGAACTCAGGTACTCCTGACTCCAGGGCCAGTGCTCTGTGCACTGTGTGCCACCTAGTCACCCCCCTTTTTTTCTATTGAGAGAATCACCATTCTTTCAGTCTCCTGGGTTCACAACATTCATGTTATCCTTAATTTCTCATTCACTTGCAATCCACATTTTGCCATTTCTACTTCTAGAACATCTCTTGAGTCTACCTCTTTCTCACTATTCATAGCAACCTCCTTAGTTCAGGTTCTTTTACAGTTCTTGCCTTATCATCTTTTGCAATAGTCCCCCTGCCATATCTCTCTCCACTCTAGCTTATTCTTTATATATCTACCAAAGTGCTTTTTCCTTAGGTGCAGTTATTAAGCAAGATACTTCCCTATTGAATAAATCTCCTATTGCCTTGTCTGAGTGAGATAAAATATGAACTCTTCTATTTGACATCTAAAGTCCTTCACAATTTGGTCCTAACCTAACCTACCTTTCTAGCCTTTATATATATATACATCCTTTTCCTACTTTAAGCTATCTAGTCAAATTGGTCATTTGGGTGTTCCTCATAGAAGACTCTTTAGTCTCCATTTCCATGCTCTTGCACTCTGTCTGCCAGATATGCAATGTATTTATTTCATGTCTGTCTCACAGAATCCCTTCCTTCTTTTAAGACTGAAAGAGAACAAAAGGACTGAGAAATGAGTGAGAGGAGAGAAAGTGGAGGCAACAAGTATAGAAGACTTTTTCCTAGGAGTCTGGGTGAAAAATATGGTTGATAGCATGGTAAGATGGATAGAACTACAGAACTATAATAAAAATCTACAGAGGAAAAAATATTCAGGAGGAGAAATTGATTGACAGGGTCAAATGCTGCCAAAGTTGAGGGTAATAAGGATTGAGAAAAATTCATCAGGTTTGACAATTAAGAGATCATTGACAATTATGGAGAAGGCAGTTTCAGTTGAGTGAAGCCAAAAGCTAGAAAACCAGGTTTAGGAAAGTATGAGAAGAAACAAAGTAGAGTTATTAATTACAGACAATTTTTCAATGTATTTAGGAATGATGATGAAGAAGAAAGATAGCTAACAATGCTGGTCAGATCAAATAAGGGTTTTTTTAGGGATTGGGTGACAGTAAGAAAGGAGAGAAGCGGGAGAAAGGAGAGAAAGAAGAAAAAAAGGAGAAAGAGAAGAGGGAAAGAGGAGAGAAAGAATGATGGTAGGGACAATTTGCTAGAGAAATTAGGAGGGAATGAAATCAAACACATATAGAGGAGCTTGCCTTAGCAAGGAGAAAGTTTGTGCCTCTTTATCTGAAACCAGACTAAAGGAGGAGATAGTGGAAGATGTCTTAATGAAGATGTGAGGAGGACAGAATGAGGAGCCTCTTGGCAAATGGTCTCAATTTTTTAGGAGAGCTATGAATGTGGAGGAGGAGAGGCTATGAAAGACTTGAGTAGGGACAAAATGTTCAGTGAAAAACAGCATGACCTAGAGCACAAAGTATGGCCTTGGCATCAGTAACATTTAGGTTTAATGCCTACCTAGAATTTATTAGGTGTGTGACCATGAGCAAGTCCCTTAACTTTTCAGTGCTCTCTATAATTCTTTAAGTCCATATTATAAGATCTGTATCAATGAAAGGGGGGAAAAATAAGACAAAATATCACTTAGATCCCATTAGAAGTAGGTATTTTCCAAAAAAGTTATTTAAGAAGATTTTAATGTAAGAATCCTACCCATTTATTTAAAGTTTAAGAACTTGTTCTAAAGCCTTCAATTTCCCTAGTGAAAAGGGCTGCAAAACTTAGAAGTCATATCACCAAGGACAGCAAGTCCGAGAGATCTAATTGTCAGTGGGTCCCAGAATAAGTCAGTGTTCTAGTCTGGAATAAGTTTACCTTGAATTAGACTATGGATCAGACTGTCCCTTTATTCTTCAAAAAATTCTGTTGTTTTTTGTATTTTTCTAATATTCTTTTCCTCTATCAAGTGATTTCTTGTTTGGGGCTGCTTAGATGGAGCCACAGATTTCATTATTTTCTGGCCAAATGATTCTTGAATGAATAAGTAAATGAATGAATGAGTAAGAGGCAGGACTGAGAAACTGGTGGGCAGAAACCAATTGCACTATAAAAATCATTGTTTTCTTTATTGCATGAAAATGTCACCGGAGGGATAACTTTTCTTGAAATAATTCTTTATAATTTGGCCACATACAGAGACTTATGAGTCCATCTCAGCTTAAGAAGTTTAATTCCCTCAGGCAGATTGATGGCTATTGGGAAAAGATCCTAGGAACTGCATGCTGGGCATCATCAATAATGTAATGATTGCTCATAGTCTCATATTTGTCTAGCCTTTAATTTTTCAGAGCTTTTCCATGTGATCTCACTTGATCTGCATAACTTAGGGGAATAGGACAGGTCTTATATCTATGCATATCTCTGCAGTTGGTACAAAGAACAATTTTGAACTCATAAGAACCTTTATAACTTCTAAGCTTTCCCCTTTCCGACTGTTACTAAACCTCCCCTGTTTCTTATTTCCATTGTAGTGTTTTGATGTGTCGTTAAGTGATGTTCTTGATGTTTGTTGTTCAGTGGCTTCAGTCATATCTGACTTTTCATGACTCCATTTGAGGCTTTCTTGGAATAGATTCTGCAGTGGTTTGCTATTTCTTCCTCCAGCTCATTTGATAGTATATGTCTGAGATCAAATTTGTTTGAACTCACAGCAATGAATCTTCTTGACTCCAGTATGGACACTACCCACTGCACCACCTAGCTGCCTCTAGTGTTTTGGACTAACCTCTACTAAAACACCAGAAGGGGTGGTGTTGCATTTGAGGAAGCAAGGAAATGGATGGGGAAGAAGGAAGGACCCTAATCTATTCCCTGGAAGGACTGGGGTGGGGAGGAGAATATTGATGTCAGAGATCATGGTTCAGTGGAAAGAATACTAGATTTGTAGTCAGAAGAACTAGGTTCAAACCTTGATTTTGCTGTTTACACCTAAGTTTTGATTAGTATGAAAAAGGAATTATACTTTCTGTAGAGAGGGAACTGATGTTGTTTGTCCTTAGTTCTTGAAGACAATCAGTGACATCAGGAAGGTGATGTCATGACATGTAAGTGAACTGGATTTAAGTGAGAGGGGGCTGTTTAAAGTCACCAACCTCATTCTTTCTTCTGGGTTCATCTGGGTCCGGGGCAAGATATAGATCAGGAGGACTGGAAGTGCCCTCAAAGAAACATTGAGTGTCAGACCTGAGGTCATAAAGGCCTTGGCTCAAATTTGGTCCCAGACCCTTCTTACATCTATCACTCTGTCTGCCTCAGTTTCCTCAACAGCAAAATGAAGATAATAACAGTTCCTAACTTCCAGGCTGTTTGTGGATTTCCAATGAGATAATATTTGTAAAATCCCTAGTACATAGTAGATACTTCATAAATGCTTGGGTTTTTTCCCTGAGTGATCTTAAGCAAGTTTCAACTTCCCTGGGCCTTGGTTTCCTCATATGTGAAATGCACTAGATGACTTCAGGGGCTGTTGCAGCTCCATATTTTGGTTTTATGATCCTATATACAGCCCTGAACTTTACCTGGGAACTCAGAAACCTAGAAAAAGAGGGGCAGTGATGGCAATAAGTGTGTGTGTGTGTGTGTGAAAAATGGCTAGTAATTCATAAGACCTAGAGCTGGCAGAGCCTTTAGAGAACATCTAGTTGATTCCCTTTCATTAACAAAGGTGGATAGCAAATCCCAAAGAGATGAAGAGTTGAATTTAGCTCTTCTAACTCTTCCACTAAATTATATACTTCTCCTACCTTCCAGATCCTGGAGTTGCTATTCTGCTCAGTCTTGGGGGGGTCTCACAGGAAACCCCCACCTTCCACCCCCAGCCACAGCAAGATTTAAGTGCCAAACAGGTGGAATGGGAAGGAATGTGGAGAAGGAGGGAATGGTACTGGGGGGAGTGAGCCTTTGACTTAGGTCAACTGGATTTCTTCATTAGTGCTACTTTCATGCAGAAAGGAAAATACTTTATGGTCAATTTTCAGAAATTTGAGAAAGAAATTATAATAAGCCAGTTGTTTCTGGGAAAGGGGGAGTCGTCAAAAAGGTATCAAGAGACTGGGGAAAGGTGGGGTGGTAGCTATGGAGTCCTTTTCGAGAGCAGGCCAGACTTGAAGGAGCTGGAGAGGCTGACCTGCTAAGAGGTTGAAGGGGAGGAAGTTGGCCTGTAAAGGAGTTGGGGTGATCGGTTTGTAAGGGGCTGGAGTGGGGAGCAGGCTGGCCTGTTAAGAGACTTGGGGGCTGGCCTGCTAAGGGACTAGAGGGGTGGGGGCTGTCCTGTTAAGGAGCTGGGAGGCTGGCTTGCTAAGAGGCTGGGAGGTTGGCCTGTTAAGGAGCTGGGGGGGAGGGGAGGTTGGCATGTTAAGAGGCTTGGCGGGGGCAGGGAGGAAGTTGGCCTGTAAAGGAACTAGGAGGCAAGTCTGTTAAGTTGGGGGGCTGGCCTGCTAACAGACTGGGAGGTTGACCTGCTAAGGGGCTGGCTGGCATGGGGGTGAGACTGCTCTGTTAAGAGGTTGGGGGACTAGCCTGCTAAGAAGCTGGGGAGGGGAGGAGGTTGGCCTATTAAGGAGCTGGGGGACTGGCCTGCTAAAAGGACTATGGCGAGGGGGGGGGGGGGGGGCTGGCCTATTGAATTGGGAGAATCAAGTTTCCCCATAATTGTATTGTCCCTCTACAAGACAAAAAGTGGATAGCTTTCAGCTGTTAGATTGGGGTGAGAGTGGGCAGGTTCCCACCCAGGGCAGGAGCTACTGTTTCAGTTCCCATTTTTGGTCACAATCATGCACTTAAGGCCTTTTGCAAGGTTAACCACAGGAAAACCACAAGAAAATGGCCTTCCAGCAAGGAGTCTGAATAAGCCCAGTTACGGTGTTTGCTGTCTGGGGGCCAGTCCGGCAGAGGGGAACAAAGCTGATGTGAATTAATGTAGCAAAGCTGAATTTTATAAGAATTGTAATTCTCCAGCAAAGTGTTATCTCACTAAGTAGGTACCCCTTGGACTCTCTGACTCCATTCCTGGTGCATCTCAGAGGCCCCTAGCTCTTTCCTTCCTCACCTTGAAAATCTTTTCCATTTACTTTGTTTACATTATGCCTTTCCTTATCTATGCATATTTAATTTCCCAGCCCCTACCTCCCCTCCCAAATAAAATGTAAACTGCTTGGGGGCAGGGACTGCTTTAGTTTCTGTCTTTATATTCACAGCATCTATCACAAAGTCTCTCTCAGTCTCAAAAATAAGCTCAGAGTTGGAACTAGAAGGGACCTGAGAGGTCATTTGGTCAAATCTTATTTCATAGATGAGGAAACAGTCCCAGAGGTTAAGAGTTTTGCCCATGGTCACATAGCTAGGAAGTGTTTAGAATGGGATTTGAACCCAGATCTTCCTGACTCCAAGTCCAGCACTTTTTGGTGTCATTCCATACTGTCACATAGTATGCACTTTAAAAATGCTTGGCAGGCTAGGTGGGGCAGTGGTTAGAGCCCTAGACCTGGAGTTGGCCCACTTCCTGATCAAATCCAATCTTAGATACTTACTAACTGCCCAGTGACCCTGGGCAAGTCCTTAACCCTATTTGCTTCAATTCTCTCATCTATAACATGAGCCAGACAAGGAAGTAGCAAACACCTTTAGTATCTCTGCCAAAGAAAAGCCCAAATGGGGATAAAGAGTCAGACAAGATTGATTTAAAAAACTGAACAAGAAGAAAAAATGCTTGAAGAAGTAAATTGAATCAAAGTGAGCTGGGGCTAAAGACATGTTCCTGCATATTAGAGAAGTGAAAGCTTATCATCTCTTTGCCCCAAACCAATACCTCTCCCCCACCCTCTCCTACCAGTGGTTCTGTCTATGGCAGTATAGTGTTGTTGTTTGGTCAAGTCCCCTTTCTGATTCCATTTGGGGATTTTTTTTTTTGGCAGAGAAACTGGAATGGTTTGCATTTTCCTTCTCCAGCTCATTTTACATATAGGGAAACTGAGACCAAGAGGACTAAGAGACCTGTTCAGGGTTATAAGCTAGTAGATATCTGAGGTCAGAATTGAATTTAGGAAGCTATGTCTTCCTGACTCCAGACCCAGAGCTCTATCCGCTATGCCACCTAGCCTACTAGATAGATAGATAGAGTGATAGATAGATAGATAGATAGATAGATAGATAGATAGATAGATAGCTGATAGATGATAGATAACATCCTGAGGTTGGAAAGGACAAATCACTACTTATACCTCAACCTCTCCCACTATTTCCAGGAAGTAAGCTTTAATAGTAGTCCATATCTTTGTTATGCTCCTCTTCTTTTCCCTTTCAATTTAACTTAATTCAGAAATATTTGTGGCACACCTGGGCAAGGGATGCTAGGGATTGGGATGGGTGGAAACAAATGGAAGACCCTGTTCTTGCCCAAAGAAGTTTATGATTTGGTCGGGAAGTTGAGATATCCAAGCAGAGACTGATGATAACTTGTGCTTGTGTGGAGAACTAAAGTGTCAGCCTGGAGGTCTATTACCCCTCCAGACAGATATATCTATGTCCATTCAATAAATTCAAGAGTAAATCTAAGGTAATAAAAACAAGTGGCACCTCACAATTATATAACAATTCTAATGATGTTGATTTTTCATTCTTGAAGAGGACCATGACATCAGAGAGATGATGCCATGACAAGCCCATGAATTGGATTTGAGTGGGGCAGGTGTGTGGTGCTGAATCACAGTCTCAATTTCTCCTCTGAAGCCATCTGGTTTCAGTGGCCAGATATGAATCAGAACAACTGGAGATGATCCTGTAAAACTTTTTTCCCTTTTTTTTTTTTGCAAGGCAATGGGGTTATGTGACTTGCCCAAGGTCACACAGCTAGTAAGTATGTTTGGTAATATTTTTTATTTTATATTATTACAATAATCTTGTTGTTAGAGTAATAATAAAACCCCTCCCTCCAAAAAAAGATGAGAAACCTCAAGATTAGTGAGAGAGAGAAAAAAAATATACTTCAGTCTGTGTTCAGATTCCAATGGTTCTGTCCCTGGGATGAACTGCCTTCCCCATCATAGCCACCAGAGAAGTTGCTTCAATATTTTTCCCACAGTTGCTATCACTAGCTGTATCCCCCCCCCCCCTCTCATCTATTCCATTCTCTCTCTTCTTTCACCATGTCCCTGTTCAAAAGTGTATTGTGTCTGAGTACCCTCTCCCGTGATCTGCCCTCTCTTCTATCACCTACTCCCTTACGTTCCCCCCACCATTCCCCCTTATCCTATCCCTTTTCTCTCATTTTTTCTCTAGGGTAAGATAGATTTCTATATTAAGTATGTATGTTATTTCCTCTCTGAGCCATTTCTGATGAAAACGAAAGCTTACTCATTCCCTTCGTCTTTCCCCATTCCACTCCATTGTAAAAGCTTTTTCTTGACTCTTATGTGAAATATCTTAGCCCCTTCTTCCTCTCCTTTCTCTTCCTCCCAGCACTTTCCTTTATCACCCATTGACCCCATCTTTTTACTATATTATACCATTATATTCAGCTCCTTCCTGTTACTTATCTATATATGTTCCTTCTAACTGCTCTTATAAATGAGAAGGTCCATGTTATAGGTATCTTCTTCTTATGCAGGAATACAAGCAGTTCAACATCATTAACTTCCTCATAATTAGTTCTTCTTGTCTACCTCCTCTATGGTTCTCCCAAGTCCTATACTTGGAGATCTGTTCAGCTCTGGTTGTTTCAATAGGAAAGTTTGAAAGTCCCCTGTTTCATTGAAAGTCAATCTTTTCCCCTGAAAGAGGATGTTTAGTTTTGCTGGGTAGTTGATTCTTGGTTGGAAACCATGCTCTTTTACCTTCTGGAATATCATATTCCAAGCCCTATGAGCCCTATGAGCTCTATGCTGCCAGACTCTGTGTAATCCTGACTTGAGCCATAGTAGTTGAATTGCTTGTTT
This sequence comes from Macrotis lagotis, assembly GCF_037893015.1. NCBI lineage: Eukaryota > Metazoa > Chordata > Mammalia > Peramelemorphia > Peramelidae > Macrotis > Macrotis lagotis. The sequence continues at coordinate 285,125,192 of NC_133666.1, forward strand.
CTGGCACCTTTTAGTATTTTCTCTTTGACTTGGAGGTTTTGGAGTTTGGCTATAATATTCCTGGAAGTTTTTCTTTTAGAAACACTTTCAAGGAGGTGATTGATGAATTCCTTCAATTTCTATTTTATCCTCTGCTTCTAGAATCCTAGGGCAATTTTGCTATATTATTTCTTGAAAAGTGAAGTTTAGGCTCTTTTTATGGTCATGACTTTCAGTGAATCCAATAAATTTTAAATTATCTCTCCTAGATCTGTTTTCAAGGTCAGTTGTTTTTCCAAAGAGATATTTCACATTTTCTTCTAATTTTTCTTTTTCTTTTTTGGTGTAGTTTTATTTCTTCCTGAGTTCTCACAAAGTCATCAGCTTCCTTTAGTTCCATTCTGCATTTGAAGGAGTTATTTTCTTCAGAGAGCTTTTTTATCCTCTTTTCCAGCAGGCCAATTCAGCTTTTTAAGGCATTCTTCTCATTTGCCTTTTTGTGTTGCTTTTTCCATTTGGTCCAAACTGGTTTTTAATATGTTATTTTTCTTCAGTATTTTTTTGTATTTCTTTCACCAAGTTACTGACTTGGTTTTCATGATTTATGTGCGTTGCTCTCATTTCTCCTCCCAATTTTTCCTCTACCTCCCTTAATTGTTTTTCAAAGTCATTTTTTTAGCTCATCCATAGCCTGAGCCCATTTTCTATTTCTGGTGGAGGTTTTAGATACTGAAGCTTCAATTTTGTCATCATCTGAGTATGTTTTTTGATCCTCCATGGGACCAAAGTAATTTTCTATGGTTAGATTCAAGGCTTGGGGTGGGGTTGGGATACCCCACTGGGACCTTAATTCCTCCAAGGTCTTATGAAAGGCTCTGACTGCTTTTTTGCCTTTGTTCAGGCCCACCTCTCTGCCCTGGAGCTGTGAGGAGTGTCCTTGCTCGTCTATGATGGTGTTGTGGGGGCCCAGACTGCAACCTGGATCTGAATGTGGGCAAACAGCTAAATCCTGCTCCAGGGAGAGCAGAGAGACCTCTGCAGTCTCCCCTGTTCCCCTTACTGTCTATGGGCTGAGAGTTCTTGATGGGCTGGGTGGGTCTGCGGACTCCTGCTGCAGGTTCTCACTGCAGGGCTGCTTTGTGGCCAGAGTTCTCTCACCACCCCTTTCATTTGTCCCTGATGATCCCTGGGCCAAGAGGTCTGGAAATTGGCCCTTCTGCCATGGACCCAAGAGCCTGGCTCAGCTGTGCTGTGGATGCTCTATGCTGCAGCCGTGGTTTGTCCAACTCCTGGTCCTGGTGGAGCACACCTTTTCTGCAGAACTTCTAAGTTGTCTTGGACTGGGAAATTGTATCACTCAAGTCTTTCTGTGGGTTCTGCCCCTCTAAATTTTGGCTAGAGTCATAATTTGACAGCTTTTGTAGTCTTTTAGGGAACAAGTTTCTGGGAATTCCTGCCTTCATGCCGCCATCTTGGCTTCACCCCATGTTGGGTAATTATTAAGTGTCTGAGGCCAAATTTGAACTCAGGTCCTTCTTAAATATTACTTACTTGAATTATAGGATCATAGATTTAGATCTAATAGAGGCTCCTGTGCCCATTTGACAGATGGAGAAACTGAGGCCTAAGGAAACATTAAATAATTTGCCCAAGGGCACAAAACTCAAGTCAGAGATGGTATTTGAACCTTATGTATTGTTATAATTGTTTTTTTTCCCTTAGGTTTTATTTTTTTCCAAGGCAAATGGGGTTAAGTGGCTTGCCCAAGGCCACACAGCTAGGGAATTAAGTGTCTGAGGCCGGATTTGAACTCAGGTACTCCTAACTCCAGGGCCCATGCTCTATCCACTGCACTACCTAGCTGTCCCTATAATTGGGTTTTAATTTAAATTGGTAGATTGCATTCCCACATAAAGTTTCCCCAAGCTGATGAAATTATCATTATGTTGTTGTTGTTGTTGTTCAGTTCTTGGGGAAGATACTGGAGTAGTTTGCTATTCCCTTCTCCAACTCATTTTACAGATGAGCTAAATGGGATAGAGAGACTTGTCTAGGATCATAAAACTAGTAAGTGTCGGAGGTCAGGTTTGGGCTCAGGTCTTCCTGACTCCTGGTGATCTATCTATTGTACCAACTAGCTGCCCCTGGTAAAATAATGGATTCTTTACATATTCCTGTCTTTGTAAAGATGAGGAAACTAGTGAACAAAGGAAAGGGGTATATCACTTTTGGCAGAGGAAAATAGTACAAGGGAAAGCAGGAAAGGGCAACTTTATAGTGAGGAGATTTGCTTGATTGGAGCAGAGAGCTTGCATTGCTGAGTGAAAATGAATAGAAAGATATAGACAGAAAAGGTGGGAAACTATATGGTAGAACAGAAAAAACAATGGATAGAGAGTCAAAGGACCTAGGTTCAAATTCTAACCCTACCACTTGCTACATGTTGGGACTCAGTGTCTTTTTCTGTAATATAAAGGGTTGAAATAAATGATTTCTAAAGGTATCCTGTAGCTAGCAGACATATGATACTTAGAAAGTCAGTATTTAATCAGAGGAAGAAAAAGTCAGGATAATTTTTCTGAGCATTTCAGTGTTATTGCACAAAAAGAGAAGTGCCCAACATATGGTTCACAGTACTCCTGAGTGCACCAAACTAGATTAAAGTATAATTGGAGAATATTTAACAAAATAAATAAAAATAGGACAAGACAGATTTCATATTACATTTTAAAACTAAGTCACTCTGCATCCTGCAGAGAATCTTATGCATGGATTAGTGGTCCTCGTTTCTATTTGAGTTTGACACCAGGGCCCTAAACCATAACTTGGGGGTAACATTCTTTTGTGGTCTGAAAAACCACAGACATCTTCCTTCTTCTTATTTCTCCTAAGGGAAGTGGAAAGAAGGAATTAGTTTATGTAAAATAACAACTTACTAGGAGAGACCAGAAAGTAAAGACAAGAAGATATAAAAAAGTACATAGGGTTAGCTAGATGGTGCAGTGGATGGAGTATTGGCCCTGAAGTCAGGAGGACCCGAGGTCAAATTTGCCTTCAGACACTTAATATTTGCTAGCTGTGTGACCTTGGGCAAGGCATTTAACTCCACTAATTTGCAAAATCCAAAGAAAAAAAAACACATACAATCATAGATGGTGAGTTGGAAGGCATCAGATGTCCCACCATAGGATCCCATTTTACAGATGAATAAACAGAGGCCCAGAGAAATGAATTGACTATTTTGAGGACACATAGGTAGCAAATGGCAGAGCCAGGAGTATTTGAACTGAATATCTCTCCCATCAGATCAAACATTCTTTCAGTTGTTCAATGTATGATAAATACTAGTATTTATCCCTCAGTAAAAAATAAAAAGAAAGCCCACACTTTCTTAGGCTTATAGAATTCCATATCTTATGAGACTCCCCTTCTATATTTTATCCTTTGTTGGCAATGATAATAGTGATTTTAGTTCTAGTACTTCATCATTTACCTGAACACAAGGGCTCCATCCTGAAGACCCAGAGAAATAAAGTCACTGTTGGGTCTCATGGGACTGTTTCCCCTCCACATCAGCAGCCCATCTTTGGCTGTGGTCTTAAATCTCATGAAGGCATTAGAACGTGATCCTGATACCCTGAAAAAGGGATGGGGCGGGGGGAAGAGAAGTTAAAAAAAACTTTGATTGAATGAATTCATTAATATCTCTTCTCCATGAACACTGTCTTGCCTGCCAGCCTTGAGCAAGAAGTCTGTGAGTCTCCATTTCTGAACACCCATGATTTGTGTTATGGTGGGACTTAGCCAGCCCCTCCTTTAAAAACAGGATTTCCTGGAATTGTGCACCAGTCCTGCAAACCAGCTAACTGGCTCATACTGTGGCATGGCCCATCATCATCACAACAAAGTTGTTATATAAAGTACCTCCTTATACTCAGAGGCATTTATACTACAAAGCCCTCTGAGCCATCCAGGAATTAAGGAGTTTTTTTTAAAAAGAAACTTCCCCTGCTAATCATCTTTTGGAAGGACAAGCCTCAGGTATTTTGTTTTTTCTTTTTCTTTTCTTTTTTTAGGTACCAAAAGACATAGACTCTGAGGTACAAGACTGTGGTGGGAAAGTATAGCTACCATCATACTCCAAGCAAGGAAGCATTAGACCTGCAGGAAGGGCAATGGGAATTGAGAGAGAACAATGAAAAGAAACTTTGGATCCCCAGAATGGGATTGTTGGAATAGAGAGTAGGGGGTAAAGGAAAAAATAATGGAATAAATAAGAACAGAAGAGCCTGAGCTTAGGCAAGGAGGACTCTGAGTTCTGGGACTGTGGTTGGGAGAAGTCTCTGACCCCAGGAAGTCAATCTTAGCAGAGCCAGAAACTAGTCTTCCATCAACCTCAGCTACTCCAATTCAATAAATGCTTCTTAAATTGAATTTAAATACTTGCTATGTGCTCAGTCCAGGGAATACAAAGAAAAGAAATGATAATCATCCCTCAAAGAACTCACAATTTATTGTGCCCTTGTTCTGCCTCCCCACAACCATATTATGTTAAGCCCCTCTTTTGTTGTTGTCTTTTTTTTGATCCATGACTCTTCATCACCTCATTGGGGTATTCTTGGCAAAGATACTGGAATGCTTTGTCATTTCTTTTTCCAGCTCATTTTTACTGATGAGGAAAATGAGACAAATAAGGTTCAATGACTTGCCTAGGTCACACAACTAGAATGTATCTAAGGCCAGATTTGAACTCAGGAAGGTGGGGCTTTCTGACTATCTGCTTCAACCCCAATTGACCCTCAATTCTCTCTAAACTGCCCAATTTATTTACATTGAGGGAATGAGAGTTACTGCCAAGCTAAAAGTTTACCACCTAGAAGCCAAGGTCATACAATAGCCTCCTGAGCTATTGCTACTCACCCACTTTGACCATCAAACAGGCAAGAAATGCTCGCTTGTTTTTCTAACCATGTTCTCAGAATCCAACCAAGTCTGCTTGCTGGTGCAGTTCCCTTTGTGGTCAATGGAATGTAATTGGGCAGATAATTGGCTGGGATGGAGACTGTAGTCTGCAGCCAGGGAGTGACCCTGTCCATGACCTTGGTTTCCCTCTTTCCTTAACCTTACTGTTGCTCAGAGCCTAAATACCACACTGTGAGAGGTTACATTCTCACTTTCCTCAGTCTCACAGACCAGAAATTTCTTTTGTTTGTTTGTTTAAAAATTTCCCTCTCCTATCCTTAATCAGGTAATTTTAAAATCAGATAATTTTGGAATCCTAATAGAGCAAGGATGAGTGGGGCAAAAACCCTAGATCCCTGATCAGAAATCCCTCAGAAATTTATACCTTCTTCAAAAGGAGAATTCAAACTCAGTTACTATTCAATAAGTTCCTACTGTGTCAGACATCATAAACAAAGATAGAAGTAGTCTCTGCCCTCAGGGAGTTTATAGTCTACTGGTGAGAATTAACAAGTCTAGAGATGAGTAGAGACAAAATAAATACAAAATAATAGGAAGAGTTATTAACAACTGGGAAATTAGGATAGATCGTATTGCCTTCCCAGAAGTGGCACTTGAGTTCTAAAAAAGAGCTAAAGATTCCATACAGCAGAGGTGAGGAGACAGAGCATTCCAGGCTTAGCCAACACCTGGGGGAGGAAATAAAAGCATCAAGAAACCCAATACCTCTTGAGGATATCTGGATTGTTGTAGGTGAGGTAACTCCTGCCAATAAACTGTGGGATCTCGATGGTATCTGTGATAGCTGAGAAAAAACATAATTGAGGTGAGATAGGTGAGTAATTCTAAGAAAAGACACTAGGTTAATGTGCACATCCCTTAGACCTAAGAGTCAACCTTAAGGTGGGAAATTACAAAAAAAAAATCAGCTGGGGATACTCTGATATTAAGCACCTCAATAGCTCTTCCTTCTTGGTAGCACATTCTTACCAAGCCTTCCCCTATCCTGGCTGCCTGGCATTAGTGTGTCCTGATTGGTTCTTTCTCCCAGTTTGTTAATCAGTGTTAGCTAAATGGTGCTCTGCTAATTGCCACCTATCTTGATTGACATGCAAGTGTCACTGACCACTCTTAGGCAGAGCAAATCTCTCTGGCATGTACTTGTTCTATGTGTAATCTGTCAAAACCAGGCCTATTCAGAATCATTTTTTTTTTTGTGGTCAAGGAGTAGGTCTCAGGCCATATGCTAAGTATCTGAGGGGAAGCTTGGCTCTTCTCCCAGGCAGGAAGACAAAATAATCCCCACTGGCCTATTAGGACTTTTTCTTTGAAACCAGTCTACCCTAGAATCAATCTAAGGATGTCCTCAAATGAATGGTAGTATGCTTATTGAAATTATAATAGAACCAGCACAGGTTCTCCAAAAGATTAGTTGGGGGAGGGTGGAAGAAGAAATATATTATTGTTTTCTGTGGAAGCCCAACTTTAGACAGGAATCAGCTGATCCACAAAGTAATCAAAGATTCTGGGCTATGCTACCAGTGCCTCAGAAAAGAGATTGGGGAGAAAGACAAAGAAAAGGAAAAGAAGTAAGGAGTGAAGGAAAAGGAGTACCCAAAAACCAACAAAGACGAGGCAAGTAAAAGAGAAAAGTAGTAGAAAAAAGAATGGAGAGCTGAAACAGTGCAAATGAAGGGGAAAGCAGGGGAGATCAAGGAAGAGAAGATGCAGAGAAAGGAAAGAAGAGGAAGAGAAATAAGGGACAAAGAATATCATAAAGACAAAAACAAAGCAAAGAGAAGAGGGAAGGTAGAGGAGCAAAAGTTTGGTAGAAAAATGAAAAGGGGTTGAACATAAAGAAACATGAAAGCAGGAGAAGGAAATAGTATGAAAAAAGAAAAGGAAAGAAATGGGGAAAATGAGAGGGGGGGATAAAGGGGGAGAGAAGAGACACTAACAGAGACAGAGAACGAAAGAGATTGGCCCAAGGAGGAACAAAAAATTACTTAGAATCACAAACATCTTGTTTCAGATAATTGATGATGAAAGGAAAGAAGGGCAAGTATATTCTGACTCTGACTCAATCTTCCAAAATGAACTGAACTAAACACAAACCAAGGGGCCCCTGCTTAGTTCTGGCTTGCCCCCAGGGTGGATTTTACAGCCATGCCAAATCCCTGCTGTTGTTGGCCAAGGATGCTAAGTCCAGGGCCAAGAGACCTTTTCCTGGACTTATTTAAATGGTCTGAATGTACTTGTCACACACCAGCCCTGTAAGAGAGGCTCAAAAATGCAGGCTTGAGGATTACAGCTCAAAGTTCAACTGTCTGTTGATCCCCTATGGCAAGGCAGGCTGTTCCTTGGTATCTGCTGAGAGGCAAGCATGTGTTCCCTCTTTAGGATTGATCTCTATAGCCCTTCTATAAATGGGATGGGCCCTCCATTGACGGTAGTATAAATAGGCAGGTATAAGGGCTAGCATAGAATGACAGTCAAACCCAGGTTAGGAATTGGGTTTGGCAACTCCAGATTTCCAGGGGGGGATTGTGTTTTTGTAACTTAGATTTTTTTTTTTTTGTAACTTAGATTAAGTAAATGTTACTTACATTCCCGAGGTTCCGTGTTACAGTTTCATTCTGACTAAACCCCTCTGACCTTGTAAGTATTGTGATTTGCATGGACCCCAAGTGGAGGGGGAGATGGGGTACCTCTGGAGAGTTGTTTTCACAAATAGCCCTCTCCTTGTAGAACCTATTGTACTTACTGTTGAGGCAGTAATTCCCACACTCTGCAGGGGGCCAGCATAAAACAAAATAAGGAGAGTCAGAACCTCACAGTCATTATAATATCATGTAATACTAGCTAGTCCCATTTCCTGCTGGGTTCTCAAGAAAGAGCCTTCCTATTACTGCCAAGTGGGTGAGAGGCAAAATTCACTCTCTAGGGCCCCAACATTTTCAAGTAGGCCAGATGCAGATTAAAATATAATTGGGAAATGTTTAACAAAATAAATGAAAATACAATAACACATCAATAATGCTAATTTGTGGTTTTCTAAGTCAACATGTGACCCACAGAGATTCAGTTCTATTTGAGTTGAACACCACTGGCTACTGATATAGACAGTACTGAGTGTCAGCTCCAACAGAAATGGTTAGAAGCTTCCTTTTCCCAGTTGATCCATTGTTACTACTTTCAAGTAATTTATATTCCCTAGGTTCCATGTTATAATATCACTCTGACTAAACTCTTCTAGTCTTGTAAGCATTGTGAATTGCAAAGAGTAGAGATTTAATAAATATTTGTTAAACTTAACAGTAAAATCTTTGTAGCAGAGCTCTAGATAAACTTGTAAAGGTTTAATTAACTTATGCAGCTCAGCTCAGTATGGAGAAAGTGCAAAAGACAAAAGAGCACAAAGAATAGAAGAAAGGAATAATCCATGACAGGTACTTCCTTTTTCCCCCCTGACTTCCTAGGTGTCAAAATTATCTGAGTAGCAAATAATTTGCAAGGGACCCTAGATATGTTTGTACTTTAGTGAACAAAGGATAGGTAGGCTTTTTTCTGGCATAAAAGGTAGAAATCAATTAATAAATCAATCAAGGATTTTTTAGGTACTTGTCTTATGCCTAACTGTATTAGAAGCTGGAAACCCAAATACAATTAAGGTGACTAAGGAACATGCTTTGTGAGTAGCAGATGAGATAAATCATGGATTAATCATGGAATTTTAGAGTTAGAAGAGACCTTAGAATTATTTCCTGCAGAGTTATGCATAATTAAAGTTTTTGTAAATGGAGTCATTTTTAAATTTTCTAGGTGAGCTGACTTCTTCATAGAATTATTAGGGTTAGAAAGGACCATGGAGGTCCTCAACTTCCTATTCCATATAGACATTACCTTTATAACAATCCCTGGTCATCCCTGCTCCATGCCCATCCCTTACCCCATCCCCAAACACTCCCAGTGTCAGAGCGTTCACAAATTTATAAGGCAACCCATTCTAACTTTGGACAGCTCTAAATTTTAGGAATATGCCTTTTCCTGAGACAAAAGCTACCTCCCTGTAACTCCCACCCATTAATACTAATTCTATTCCCTAAAGTTACAAAGAATAGATTTCATTCTTCTTCCATACCTGTTAATTCCCAAGTTTAAAGTCAGTGGTCATGGTCCTCCTTTCTTTATTCCAGTATTCTCTCTTTAGCTTAAACATTCCCCAAGTCTTTCATCTGTTTCAAAGTGCTGGCAATGAATTTATTAGTAAAGAGTAAAACAACCACCTAATTTATATATGTGAGTTTTTAATCTGGGGTCCACCTGCATTGAAGCTATTTTTCCTTGTCACTTAGTTTTTATTCGTGTCCAACTCAGTATGAGATGGGGAAAGATACTGGAGTGGTTTTCCATTTCCTTTGCCAGCTCATTTGACAGATGAGGAAATTGAGGCAATCATGGTTAAGTAACTTTCCCAGAGTCCCATGGCTAAAAGATATCTGAAATCAAATCTGAACTCAGATCTTCCTGACACTGGCACTCTATCCACTGTGGCACTGAGTTACCCTATTTTTCTAACTCTTAAAAAAAACCTGGAATTATGACATGAAACTACTCAAAACAACTGGAAACTCATTATCCAAGTCAGGAATACCAACACTGCATCAGTATTGATGAGAACATGTTCAGAGCTTTTGACAGAGAGCTTAGTGAAGGACCCAATTTTGATAACTGCCTTTCTATCCACTTCAGTGAAGCCGAGGAGCCAAGTGTACAATCTTAGGAACAGTCAATGGAGCAACACCTCCACCTAGTGATCATCTGAATTACTAATTTCTAAGCTGCCTTCAGAGAAGTGTCCCCGAGTGCACAGAATCCTGAGCCAAAAGGGATGGGACTATTCTGGTTGCTTTCTCAAGTGACTTTGAGCTCCACTTAAAGCCCAAGAGGTTTAAAGGTTTTGGCACCATATGAAAAACCTAGATGCTGGAGATGCCAGGATCAGTCATAGAAGTTATAGGTGGCAAGGATTTGAGAGCGGGAGGGTAAGCCAGTTTTTGTATACTCATATCTCTCCTCCATTCACTTATTTGGTCTTAGAAACTGTCAGTAGCTGCTGATACCCAGTAGAGAGACCTTGGGACAGGACTTGGAATAGGTAAATTTATAGATGGGAAGGAGAAAGGGTAAGTTCTGAAATTTAGGAAATGTAAGGCTTAAGTTGGAGGTAAGGCAAAGAAAAAATATATATAGTTTTACTTGGACTGGTCCTGAGCTCTTAATGGCACAATGGAAGCCTGAAGTTCCATCCAACTAAAAGAGCCTTTGCACCCTCCCATGTGAAATTCCTCCCAGAGATACAGAACTGTGGGGAATTCCTTTTATACAGGGTGTCAGGTGCCTGTCAGATGGCAAGGAATGCTTTCCATCTATGATCCTGCTTAGGTTCTGGTTCTCTGGCTCCCAGGTGTCTCAATAGCTGCTCTTTGGGGTGTCAATATTGGAAAATCCCATAACTCCCCCTAGTGATTTTGGTAAAGGGAACCAATTGTAGTATGTCTCCTTCAGCAGGCTTCTGCTATCTCTTTTGTAGAGAAGTTCAAGATGCGAAGTATGGTCACTCAACCTTAGGGACATAATCTCCTATCAGATGCCAGATGCTGTATGGGTTGGATGCCAGAATCTCTTCCCGTGAGGAAGAGATTTTTCTTTAAGAAGGCATCTAAGTTATCTTTTTAATGTGTATGTTTCATTGGGCTCTAATTTGTTGTTTAAGCTTTTGTAAGGAATTAAGCAGTAAAGAAACAGTGAGTTCTGAATTCCAAATCGGTTATTAGATTGGAATAGGGGAAAGCCCCCTCAAACCTCTAAAACATTTATAAATAAGGAGGACCCTGCTGAGTAAGACCAGGATTTCAGGATTCTGTCTATGAAAACAGCATCAGAAATATATTGTGGGAGAGCCTTGTCCTCCCAAATTTGAGCCTCAAAATTCTTAATGTACCCCAGTAAATTTTTACTTTCTCTAATAGTCTAATTACTGAATGATTATACATACACACACATATGAACATACATATTGAAGGTTTGCAATGTGTTTAGCATGCATTTACCTCAATGGATTCTTACTTTGAGATAGATATTAGTTATTATTTCTATTTTATAAATGAAGAAATCAAGACTAAGAGAAATTTAACAACTTTCCCATAATCACACAAATAGTAAATGTCAAAGCTAAAATACAAGCCCAAATCTCTCTTGACTTCAAGTCCAATACTCATAAATTTATCTAGACCAGAAGAATGTAAATTGCTTGAGAGTAGGAGCTGTCTCTTTAGCACTTAGGTATAGTGCCTGTACAAGTGAATACTTAATAAATTTTTGTTGCTTTGCTTTCTTATTTTTCTTTCACACTGGGTAATGGAAATATGTAGTGAAAAGATGCAAGAGAGGAAGGAAAAATGGAAAGAGGAAAGAAAGGGAGAAAGAAAGAGGAGGAGGAGGAAGAGAAGGAGGAGAAAGAGGAAAAGAAGGAGAAAGGGATAGAATAAGAGAGGGAGGGAAGGAGAAAGGAATGATAGGAAGAAAGAAGAGAGCTAAAAAGAAAAAAGGGAGGAAGAAATGAAGGAAGAATTTTCAGGGGACAGGATTATTGCTTGGCATTGATGGAATGATGATAATAGAGAATTGAGAGAAAGGAGAACTACTCAAATCTTTTTTCCCCCTTCTATTTTCTCCAGTAAGAATAAAGATTTTTAGACTAGACAATATTCGAATAAATAGGTTTTATTATTTCACTCATGGGGGCATGCCTTTCATCTATACAATTTACAATTCTCCCATCCCTCTTTATCCCTTGCCACCTTTGTTTATAGGTGCAGAAGGTTTTCCTCCAGGTCTTTTCAAATCTCATGGGTTCTGGTGGATCACTTTCATCATACAAGTATTGCTCATTGCTCTCACTACATGATTCAAAACTCACCTCCTTTTCTGATTATGCATTCCCAAATAATAACCTTTATATTGCTTTTTGTTTGAAGATTATTGTTTTACTTGTTGTATGTTCTATTTTCACTTACTATGTATCTTTTCATTGACTTTTCAGGTCATCTACAAATTTGATTCTTTTCTCTCTCTATCTCTCTCTCTATCTTTTTTTTTTTTTGAGATTGTATTTCTCTCCAGACTGGAACTGCAAGGGTCACTTGTGGTCCTAAGCCCACTCTGATGAGCAATAGGAGCTTTAAGCAGTTTTGCTGACCTGAGCTTGATCTCTTTACTTTAGGAAACTTTATGGTCCCCAAACTCAAAATATCTCCTAGTCTAAGCATTTCTGGTAGCAAGGATTGTAGGTATGTCAACAACAGAAGTGGGGAAACTTTTCTCTGCCAAGGGCAATTTGAATATTTATAGCATCATTCATAGGTTATATTATTTAATTAATTCATTCCTAAAAAACTACTAGATTTATTGAATTTCAAGTTCTGCCTGCAGTTGCCTTGGCATCACAAAGATAATACAATCCATGGGCCAGAGGTTCCCCATCTACCATGTTGATTCTTCAGACATTATAAGTCAAGACTCACAACTATATAACATCACTGGAATAATGTTTGTTTTAAAAGGTGGTTTTTTGCAATGGGGAAGGGCTTGGAATTGTTAAAGGCACTGCATAGTTTCCTAAATACAATCCAGTCTGCTCTTTTCTGCCTGCTCAATTCTGGACTCAACTCATTGTCCATCTGCAGAGACTATTCCAGCTAAATATTGATATAATGATTCAATGGTCTTATCATTAAACTGTAAATCACAATGAACACTAAGCATTTTTCATCCACTTAGTTTTTCCTATGTGGGTTTTCAGGCTGATTTAATTTCAATAATCATGGTTTTCATTGAAGATTCTATATTTTAGAACCTAATGTAGTCAGTATTATTTGCAGATAGGGGTATCTGAAAGGTTTTGCCATTTACACTCTTCGTGATACTATTTTAAATTACTTTGGAACATACGGTTTCCCATTTTATGTCTTTCTTGACATTAATAATTCATTGGTGATTAAAGTGGGAACTCTGCAACTGAATTTATCAAGGAATCTTATAAGATCTTAACATACACAAGAGAGAACATCTAGGGTTGTGTTTGGTTCTACTCCTCTCAAAGGCTTTTTATGTAATTAATAAATGACAAACAGAGTGTGATCTTTTGTTCTTCATACTTTTTCAAGAGTGTGATTGCAAATTCCTGATCTGCTGTTGAAAACAGCCTGCAGGGGTGGCTAGGAGGTGTAGTGGATAAAGCACCAGCCCTGGAGTCAGGAGTACCTGGGTTCAAATCTGGTCTCAGACACTTAATTACCTAGCTGTGTGGCCTTGGGCAAGCCACTTAACCCCATTTGCCTTGCAAAAACATAACAAAAAAAAAAACTAAAAAAAAAATGGCCTGCAAAAACTTGAGTATTCCTTTTATTTGTAGCAAGGTTGCCTCTGTGTGTGTGTGTGTGTGTGTGTGTGTATGACATTCTCATTAAGATTTTACAAGAAAAAGAAATCAGGTATATATTGATGGACTCTCAATTACCTTTTTGAGAGTAGAAATAAAATCAAATTCTCTCATTTCCCCCCCCCCCGAGATAATCTCTCAATGCTTTCAAAATTTTGTTTTGTCCAACATGGAATTCTTTTTTAATTGTATTGACTACAAAGATGGTCTGCCATTAGAAATTACTTGCAAAATTATGACATTTTCCCCTTTCCAGACTTTCACCAAGAATATACCTTATACATCTATAGAGAATTCTCTTAGAGATAATGATGAGAAGTCAGGCGTATAGGAGAGCAATTCTTAATATTCATTCAACTATTTTGGAGGATATTAATATTGTCCGTGCCTTTTTCTATTATCTAGTGTCTTCACCTTCCTTAAACATTTTGTCAAACAATCTCTGTGCTTTCAAGACTGTGACATGTTCAGCATGGATTCCCTCAGGCTGTGTTTGCTATTGTCCAGTTATTCTTGAAATTTCATTTCCTTAAGTGCCATTGGTATCGAGGTGTTCTGGTCCCATATGTGATGCTTCCACTGCATGAATGATGAAAATTGATTTAATAAATGTTGAAAAATTGTTTCCATGTGCCTTTGTTGTATGCCTGCCTGTTCCATCTATGATAAGTCTTGGAAAAGTTGTTACTCTCATGATAAGTTTTTGCAAATTTTTTCAATCTTTTTACTTTTTTTTAAAATTTTTTTTGCAAGGCAAATGGGGCTAAGTGGCTTGCCCAAGGCCACACAGCTAGGTAATTATTAAGTGTCTGAGGCCAGATTTGAACTCAGGTACTCCTGACTCCAGGGCAAGTGCTCTATCCACTGTACCACCTAGCTGACCCTGCAAATTTTTTTTCATCTTATTGCTTCTCATTGTTTAATGAGATTCATAATTGGCTCTTCCATTGTTGTAAAAATGAGTTTTTGTTTTAAACTGGTGACTGTCTCTTGGCTTGACAAGGAGATAAAAGTATTTGCTGTCTAATGTGGTTTGTAGGATCTTTTGTTCTGCCTGTCTGAATGACTATTGCACTCCAGGTCAGCTATTAGAAATAGTAATAATCTAGGACAATATCTTAGTCTTTTTCTTTTTTCTACTTTCTTGGACCAAAGGCTTATTTGAGAAGGTTAGATTACAGTTGTTGCAAATGAATGTATTCTTTTTATTTTTATCTTCTCTTCTAATTTGGTGCTGATTCTTTGATCTCTACTTTTTTTACACAGCTAGTAGGTTCTACAATGGTTCCCACAATAATAACTAGATTTTCCCATTTATTAGGATACAATCAATTAATTTTTCCGTGGGTTTGCATGTTATTGGTATTCAACATTTTCAGAGGCTACTTTAGTACAAAAAAGTATTTATTATATATAGGTGTATTTTTTCTTGTAATCTGAATATATAGCTGTATTTCTGTTTGTTGTAATCTGAACTATATTTTCAAACATTTTTCACTATTCATCCCTATACCCATCTTTGCATAGAAATTACTGATAAAATATCCATTGACTTGTTTGGAGGATCTTTTCAAGTTCTTCAATGAATTTCTCCATGTCTTTTTTTTTTTTTTTTGCTTATGTACCTCACAGGTAATGCAAAATGATATGACTAGCTGTACTATGAAATATTTCTTATTGCCTTTGGGCCCACAATGAAACCAACTCCTTTATCTTTCCAAGGAAACTCTGTGATTCATTCTTTCATGTAGTTATAACATTCTTTTGTCTTATAGTTTTTTTATTGTGACGATGTTAGTATTAATACCAGTGAGTCCATCCAAGAATATGTCCATCTAACTGACACTGAACAAACGTCTAAAATAGATTTTTTCACTTAGTACACATTTTTGTGATTTTAATACCCTCTATACGTTTCGCCTAGATTATCAACTGCCATTATACAAATGCAAGGGGACCATATAGAAATGAGGGCCATTTAATTTTTTTTTCTTTGTTGCATCAATTGCCATGCCCTCATCTTGAGGGCAACCTACTGGTAACAAGTCTCTTCCATTGTTAGTTAGTAAATGGGGATATTTAGCCTGAAAAAGAAAAAGTTATGATGAGTGACTTCAAGAATTTAAAGGACTATGAAAGGGAAGGGGGATTACAATTATTTTTCTTGGTTCCAAAATGCCGACGTCAGAGCAATAGATGAATCTTGTAAATAGGTAAATTTGGTTCTACATAGCTCCTAAACAGAACTGTCCAGAGTGGAATGAGCTGCTTTGAGAGGTGACAAACAACCTGTTACTGTAGATATTCAGGAAGTCTAGATGGCCACTTGTCAGAGGTAAATGTTTGTGTATATATGTGACTTGGGTAAGGGATAGGGAATTCCGATTCATTCACATTTTGGACTAGATAGTCTCAGAAGTGCCCTCTCTGGGATTTTTCTGATTTTTAAATGAAATTTAGTTTCTTTCTCAATCAACCAATCAAAAATATTTTATTAATTACCAACTTTAGGTGTCTGATAATAGCTTGTTAAATGTTACTATTTCAATAAATTTTACTGTTGGAATATTTTTTCCTATGCAATTACAAATTCCAAGTACTGATTTAAAAGTGAAAATCTTTTTTTTTTAGATTTTACAAGGCAATGGGGTTAAGTGACTTGCCCAAGGCCACACAGCTAGGTAATTATTAAGTGTCTGAGGCTGGATTTGAACTCAGTTACTCCTGACTCCAGGGCAAGTGCTCTATCCACTGTGCCACCTAGCTGCTCCAAAAAGTGAAAATCTTAATGTTTCACCTGGAGGGTAGATAGTACAAAGACTGGAAAAAAGTTGTCAGCAGTCCCAACCATATCTTGACCCCTGCTGATTCTCCCATGCCATACTTAAAGGGGTTAGGAATGATGAGATATAAACTGTCATGTCATAGTTATAAACAAGCCCTCCTGGTGATAGTGGACTGATAAAAGATGACTGTGCTAGCTGTGGCATTCTCACTTAGTAAGCACAAAGACATATTGTATAGCAGAGCTGACAGATGCTCCTTCCACTCCTGCCATGTTTCAGGCATCTGGAAGCTGTTGCAGCAGAGGCCAGGAGGCCACGAACACCCTGCAGATCTCAGCTGCTATTTTGAGGCTTCTCTGACTTTTTCAGAAGGCTCAATCCCTGTAGAGATGTCTTTCCTAATATGAAATTATGGCACCATGAGTACATATGCTTCATATGAGCTATATCTATTGTGGGCTATATGTCTCTCTCTCTCTCTCTCTCTCTCTCTCTCTCTCTCTATATATATATATATATATATATATATATAAACACATAATACACAATAATATAAACACACATATACATATAATACACATGAGATATTATACATGTCTATACATATGTGATATTTATGTGATACATAAATACATGTATTATATATATATATATATATAAATAACATATACATGTAGCATAATTAATGTTAACAACAGGAAATAATAAAGAACAGGCTCATAAATTGTGCTTTTAGCTTTTCCTTCCAAAGACTAGTCAATTTAAATCAGTTATGCTTCTGCATAGAGTACATGTAGCACCAAGGTAGATAGCCATAAAGAATTAAGATTTAGAGTTGGAGGAGCTCTTAAGAGTCATCAAAGCCAGATTCCTTATTTTATAGATGAGGAAACGGAGGTATAGAGAAACTAAGTGATTTGCTCATGGTCACACTGGTAGTGGGTGAAAGAGCTAGGATTCAAATCCAGGGCATCTGTCCCAAGATACAGCACTTTTCCCACATAAAGGCACCGGTGGTAACCTTAATCACTGGTATTAACATATTAAAGCACAGATTAAACTTGGCTCTTAGTAAGGCTTATGAAATTCAAACATATTTTAAAGAGTCAAATGAATATAATTTTATGTATCAAAAATTCTCTAATGGAGGACTAATGTGAATACAACTCATAAATTGAACAAGTTGCTGGCTTAAAGTATAAAAAAAAGAGTAATTTGTCAAAATGCTAATTGATCTTCCCTGCTGTGAGTCACTAGCTGGCATTTTAAACATGATAGATACACCTTGAGTTTGCCAAGTAGTTTTCAAAATGCATTAGATCCACAAAATTTCTATGCTGTTTTCAAAATTTACAAACTCCTATGGTATTTGTCCTTCTCTTTCTCAAAACATCTACTTCTCTATTTGCCATTTCATGTATCAATGGATAACTAAATCTGTTAGCCTACACTATACACATAGATTTCCATGAATACCTCTTAAAATCAAAAAAAGGAAATAGAAAAGAGAATACATTGCATTTTAAAGAGTTATTTGCAAAAATTATTTTCATCCCATGTAATTTCTTTGACCAAGTGGAAGCACACACCTAATGCTCTCATGGCTGTGTCCCATAACTAGAAATTGGCCCATTTACATACAGTATCTATATTTAAGACTATTCCTAGAATTTTGGTCAGATAAACAAACTGCATAGATAGGCAATTGAGAGGGAAATATTTGTGTAGTTTTTTTTTCTGAATCAAAACCCAAGTTATCCAAATTTGAATGGCTCAAAAGTATCTTCTAATGAGTGCTTTTTCCCCCCTTTTGGTCTGTACAGGTAATTTTACATTTGGATCTTCAATAACTTCTAGTAAAAAAAGGTGTTGAAATTTTATCTGGTTTTAAATATCCAAAAACATTAACATAAAATTGTTAATAGTATAGTTAATATTAAAATATTTTTGAATTTGGACAGGGATAATTAGAAGTTATGCAGATTATGTACAATAGCACTTCTGTTTATATATATGAGCTATATTATATGTTATATCTGTTAAATGTACAGGCTTGTTTCAGTCTATGGATCAGAAGGTCTACATCCCTCTCCAACCCCCCCCCCAAACATACATGCACATATACACAATATCTTCTTTTAATAGCTCCAAATGTGTGGAGGGTTATAGCCCTATTACAATAATAGCTCAATATCTTTGTTATACCCCTTACCCCCCAAGTCAAGAAGCTGAGACTTTAACACTATTGGTGTTTACCTTTTTGGCAGTGATGCCCATCAAATCCTAAGGGACAGTCACATTCATAACCATCCTTCTTGGGTCTACAGCTGCCTCCATTGGCACAGGGGGTTCTCACACAGGGATGGGCAGTATTCTCCACATTCACACCAGAAGTAAAATCATGCTTCACATGAATGGGTCTGTCATTAAGGACGATCTTAGAATAAGAAAAAAGCAATGGAAGCATTCAGAGACCCTTTATTTGAGCTAAAACATTACTGAGTATAGTTTGAGTCAATATTTCTATAACTCTGAGTAACCCTTAAGCACAGAGATTAAATACTTCTACCATCTGCTTAGATTGCCTAATAACCTGTTGGAAATGCAAAAGATAGATTCTTAAAACCTCACTAATGATAATGCTGTTATGACACTGATATGGAACATACTCAATAGACTATATTAGAACAAAATAAACACTTTCATGATTATAAACAAAACCTTTCCAATCTATAATCCAATGCAATCCAACAAATGCTTTAACACCTACTATGTATAAGATATCATTATATGATGGTGGAATGACTGAAACTCTGTACTCAGGAAGCTGGTTATATAATGAGACAGAAACATTTTAATCAAAAAACAATGCTACATGCAAAATATAAGCACAATGGAGATATATAGGCAAAGTCTATGAAAGGTTTGAGGTAGTAGGGAGTTGGGGGCACCACACAAAGGGAAAGAACCATTTCAGTCTTTGAAAATCAGGAAAGGCCCTGGCATCTAAGCTGGGTTTTGAAGAAAAGGGGGAACTTAGGTGGAGATGGAGGTGAAAGATGCCAGCAAGAGTGAAGTCTCCTTAGGTTGCAGTGGTGGCCTAAGCAGAGGCAAAGAAGCAAGGAAGAAGATAAAAATGTGGACAGCCTAGTTTGTAAACCTAGCACATTGAAACGGTCCCAGAAATCCTAAAAACTCATAGCCTTAATTTCCTTCTCCTTTCTCATCATGGCTTCTTACTGAAGAAAACCTTTGATTTCACAAAAAGGGAAACAAATTCTGAATTGTTTCACTCTCCACTCCCTTCCCCCTTAATAAATGGATACTATTTCTCCATCTAAGAGAAAATGTGAGTTTACTTTGATATAGTAATGTCATTTCTCAGGGAATTCAGCAATATGTGTGGAGTTTTCAAGTGCAACTTCCTGCCCTGAGTATGGACTTTGGAAGACTAGATAACTCAAACTGAAAGAAAACTTAGTCTCTCTTGATTTTACTTTTCTCCTCCTCCTTCCAACTTTCTCCTGCTACCCAACCTCAGTGTCAATAGTGCAAAATCTTTCTAAAATTTCTACTCTACAAATTGGGAGTAAGGACTGTGAAACTGGGTGGAACTTGGGGGTGACTATGTTAGCTTTAGGGTAAGAACAGGGAAGGATGTAGGGGAGAGCAGATGACAGCCAATAATAAGGGAAACAATGGAAGTATCCCTAAGGAAAAATAATTTGGAGAAGAATCAAGTGTGTGGGGACCAAATGGGAAGAACAGAAAGAAGAAGTAGAAGCTAGGTGAATGAGGAAAAGGATGAATATTTCAGATATTTCTACTGTCTTCAAAATAGAAAATCACAAAGAAATGAGATAGGTGGTTAATTAACTCAGTCATATTCGGGGTTAGTCAGTCAGTCACTAAGAATTTATTAAGGGCAGCTAGGTGGCGTAGTAGTGGATAAAGCACCAGCCCTGGAGTCAGGAGTGCCTGGGTTCAAATCCAGTCTCAGACACTTAATAATTACCTAGCTGTGTGGCCTTGGGCAAGCCACTTAACCACGTTTGCCTTACAAAAAAAAGCTAAAAAAAAAAAAAGAATTTATTAAGAACTTCTATGTCAATCATTGTGCTAAGTGCTGGAGACCCAAAGCAAGGTAAAAGGGAATCCCTGCTCTCAAGGAACTCACAGACTAAAGAGGTAAATTACATAAAAAAGAACTCTGTATAAACTGCATACAGAATAAATAGAAGATAGTCAATGGAGAGAAGACATGAGCATTAAGGAGGACCAGGAAAAGCTTCCAACAGGAGGGATTTTAGCTGGGACTTGAAGGAAGCAGAAAAGCCAGGAGGCAGAGATGAGGAGGGAGAGAATGTAAGCCATGTGAATAGTCAGTGAAAATGCCCAGTCTGGAGATGAAGACCAGTGTGAAAAAACTAGAAAGGTAGGGAAGGTCCAGGTTGTGAAAGACTTTGCATACCAAACAGGATTTTATATTTGACCTTGGAGGTGATACAGGAGACCTTGGAAGTTACTGAGTAGGGAGAGTGACATGGTTAGACTAAACTCTAGGAAGATTAGTGTTGAACATTCTAGAACAGCAAACATCTGAGATAAATGAACAAATGTGAAGAAGAGATACCTTCCAGAGCTTTTAGAGTTTTTAAAATGTGGAATTGGAAGGTTCTTCCCAACTTTCTCCCCCCCCCCCCCCGCTTCATCATATCCACTTTTACTCTTTAACTCAGGGATGAAGATAAGCACCACTCCACAAGCATTAAATAAAATTTTAGTTTCCTCACATAAAAATGAGTAGGTAGAATTAGATGATCTCCAAAGATTCTTTCAACTCTATGATTCTATTGCTCGTTGATTCTATGGTTCTAGGAGATCAAGATGAACTTCGACAATATCTTAGGGGTACAGATTTAAAGCTGGAAGGGAGTTTAAAAATCTAGTCTAACACTCCTTTTTTTATAGATGCAGAAACTCAAGTCCAGCAAATAAAGTAGCTTAACCATATCTTGCCTCTGCTTGTTGTTTATGCTAACTTTGGTTTTACAGTAAATCTGTGTTTGTAAATTAACTCAGTTATTGCTGCAGAGAGGGTTCATTCTTTTAACCTATTGTAATAGGGAAGAGAAGAGTTGGAAATAGAGTGGGACTGGTGCATGACATTGCATGCAGTCCCAGATCTCTGTGGCTGAACAACTTTTGAACTCTCTTTGCAAGGCTTCTTCAACTCTCATTCTCATAAGCTCAGTTGCATGATTGATAGCCTGCAACTGCTGAAAGTGGGGAAAAATAGCTTTACAAATTGGCTTGTGTCCTGAGCAAACCAAGGAGAGGAGAACAGAGCCAAGAATAGATTTAGGACTTTCTTCTCTGACTCCTGGCTCCCCAGAGTAGGACATTTGGGAACCACAGCATTTGACACCATCATTGTCCTGCAGTGTCAGGAGTAGCTGGGGGGAGGGGAGGGGGCATTTTTTAGTAGCTGTAAATACACACACACACACACACACACACACACACACACATATATATACAAACATTTGCTCCAGTTTTAAACTTATTAAACTTTATTAAAGTTTAAAATTGCACCAAGATTTTTGTCATGTTCTGTATATACTTTTATATATTAAGTGGATAATCAATGCCCTATTTTTAGAGGATTTTAGTATAAATAAGTACATTTTGTTAAAAGGTTTTTTCTTCATCTTTTGATATAATTTGATATAATTAGGATAACATTGCTTTTAATATGATTAATTATATTAAAATTTTAATTTATTTTTTCTATTGGACAAAACCCTATTTTCTCTCTCTCTCTCTCTCTCTCTCACCTATTAAAAGAGGGAAAAAAGCTTTTATAACAAATACGTAGTAAGATAAAAATAAATTCTCCCTTGTCCATGTCAAAAAAAAATCTTTCATTGTGTACCTTGAGTTGCTTACACCTCTATCAGTAAGTAGGTAGCATATTTTACTATGAGTCTTCTGGAATCATGATTGGTCATTCCTTTGCTCAAATCTGTCAAATTATCTTTAAAATATTACTATATAAATTGTTCAGGTTTTACTGAAACCATCTGTTTCCTAATTTCTTACAGAATAAATCATAATTTATTTAACCTCAATTGACAGACACACCTTAATTTCTGGTTCTTTGACTGCATCATCCATTCTATCCCATAGCAATTCTCATATGAAGACTTCAGTCAATGTCCCACTATAATAAATAAAAAAATAGACTTTTACCTTCTGGATACTCCCACTGAAAGGCTGGAGGATGCCTGAATTTTTCTTTAGGTTGTCATAGTTGGGGACTCCACCAATGAATATATCAGTGTTGCACTTAATTTGAGTGAATGCTCCCTGACCGTGAAAGTTAGAGAGAAAAAAATCATAATGATAATAATAAAAATAATGGTAAACAAAAAAATCTAATCCCAGCTTGTTTGGTAAACAGAATTCTTTTGTGCCTGCTAGGGGCAAAGGAATAGGGAGGGTGCAACCTCAAGTCCTATTCATGACAATTTTCTTATAGAACAGTCACAAAGTATACCATTCTGCAATGGTAAAGGCTTTCTCAGATTAGGATGGAAGAGGTAACTAAGACCCTTCCATTACTACTTCTTCAGAGGACACTGGAAAGAATTCAGCCACTAGAGTTAAAGACTCAGAGTTCAAATCACATTTCTAAAGCTTACTACCTGTGAGAGAATGGAAAAATCACTTAATGTGTTATCTGAGGGGTTGGATTAGATGATCCCTTACAACTCTATGACATCAAAATAAATTCTTAAACCCCATATACATTCATAAGTTTATAGGGCTTCAACCCAATAGGTTTGCAATAATTCAGACTCCTAACTCTGGGCTAGAAAAGTGGGCTATGTGTGACTGTCTACAGAGAAACACTTCAAAAGCCTCTGAGGGCTTTGGGGATGAGAGTTCCATGGGTGACAAATAAGCATATTAATATACAATCAGCTATTGAATGCATCACTTCATTATAAGAGGTACCCAAAAATAGCAGCAGGAGAAGCACTTTACTAAACAACTTGTCAGCTTGAAGGGTCCATGTTAATTGAAGGTTATCAAAGAGGCAGATGGGCTTTCAGAAATCCCTTTAATTAATAAGTTCATGTTTGGCCTAAGAGGGATGAAGTGCCCCAGTTAAATATTGGATCAGAAACTGTCACCACAGACCCCAAGTAGAAATAGTCAATGTAGGAAGGAGGGTTACAAAGAAGTCTGCTTGGAAAGGGGCTGTTTTGAAAGGTGCATTTAGAAAGCCCTTTTCTTTTGGGAGAAAAGGGGGGCAGTATTTCTTGGGGTGCCCTCTGGTTGTCCATCAAAATTCTCCTCCCTTCCTCTCCCACCCTCCTTTTGACAAGAGGCAAAGCTACAGCTGTCATCCAGAAGGGTAGGGATAAAAGAAAGAAAGAATCCAGCAGCATCAAAGCAAAGCCTGTCTGCATGGCTCCAGTCTAGAGAAAGGACTTCCTCTTGTATTTAACCTCCTCAGATAGCTAAGCAAACAACACCCAGCTAGGACTGTTCAAAGCCCCTGCAAGCATGAGATTCTTCAGTTACTAAGGATTCTGAGCTCAGCTCTCTTGAGATAAGGGGAATTTGTAAATGCTGCCCATTGATCACTCTCAGAAGGCTCAAGATCGACTGTCCCTTTTATTCATTTAAAAACCCCACACTCCAAGGGTTCCATTCTCCACCTCCTCTCCCTAGTCCCCAATAAATTTCACCTGGCCGTGCTCCTACTAGACACACCCTCATACAAAATTCCCAAGCAAGGGAACTTGGTTACAGCTCTACTTTCAACACATACACATTGCTCCTGCAGAGCAGAATTATGTCTCTCTGGTTCAGGGACCAACAACTGAAAACAGAAATTCTTCATCCACTCAGGAGTTGCTTATTGAAATAATTGGTAGTTCTGGCTCTCCAGTCCTTTCCCACTGAGCCAGAGCTGGCTCAAACAGAGACAAAGGAAGGCATTAGGTACAAGTCTCATATCCACCCTATGAGGTGGGTTTATTTTGGCGCCAGACTTGAGATTTCACAGAAAACTTTGGGTGAGGAAATTCTTCCCACACTGCCTATTAGTATCTCATCTTCAACTTTGTGCCTTAAAAAGATGCTCAGGACAATGGGAAAGTAAATTATTAGTTTAAGCTCACATAGCCAGCTTGCATCAGAGATGAAATTTGAACTTATATCTTTTTGACTTTGAAGCTAGTTGTGACTTTAGTATTCTTTGTAATGATAGTTCTGTGGTGTGATATACATTCTAAGAGTAAAATGCATTTCTAAAAAATGATAATTTTTAAATTCTTCACAACCAATACAATTAAAGACCATTTATGACACTCTCACTATATGTTATCATCCCCATTTTATAGAAGTGTAAGGGCACAGAGATCAATGATAGCTTGTTAAACTCAATGTTAATTCAAAACAAAGTTGGGCTTAGTATTCATGAAATTATTCCTTCTCAGTGCTATAGAAAATTTTTGATGACTCTATAAATTGGTGATATCAAACTCAAATAAAAATGAGGGTCACTACATGGAACAGAGAGATCCCTACCAATGCATATTGACTTAGAACACCACATATTAACATTATCTATGTGCTATAGCATTTTCATTTATTTTGTTAAATTTTTTTCTTTTTTTTGCATTTTAACCTGGTTCTGCCATAGTTTGATATTTGATACCTCTGCTATAACTGATTCATGAGCTAGGAAGTTTCTTTCCTTCTTAGGAAAGGAAAGATGAATTCAATCTCAAATTGTAAAATTTTCGCTTTTTTCTTAAATAACTTTACTTTCTAAAGTAATCTATCTGCTCTATACATTTTACATGTACATTGTATGTATGTATGTATGTGTATTTGTTATTTCCCTCCATTACAATGTAATCTCCTTGAGAGATGCTAGATGACTGCTGGATAGAATCTCTACTATTGGGTAGCCTAAAACTGGTAGAGCTTTTTAGCTTGGAAGTTCTGAGCTGCAGTAGGTGGGGGGAGGGGAGTGAAGGGGTCTAAGGGACCAGTCTATTTAAGGAAGGGTGATCTCAATCCAGGTCACAAAATGGGTCTTTAAAAAAACATGGTGAGGACATTTTTTACTTTTCTCTGTATCCACAGTGTTTATTTGATATATAGTTGACATATAGTATGTGATGAAGAATTGTTTGTTGATTGAATTTCAATAGTTATAGCTAAAGGTTTAGTGAGAGTTGAAGATCTTGATTAAAATTTGGTTTTAGGATTTATCAGAGTTTAGGAGTTATCAGAAGATTTTGTTATGACTGTGTGAAATGTGACTGGTCAAGACCCATGGAAATGGGTCTTGAAGTCCTTTCCAAATGGATTAAATTGTGGTTTTGACCACTGTTTTTTATATAGCACTGGTCCCCATTGGAAGTTTTCTTCTTGCACCAGGCAGTGTACTAGCACAATGCTCATCTGTCTATGCTCAGTCCAAGTCCTGATGGTTTATTCTTCCAGGAGACCAAGAACTTATCCAGATTTGGAGAAAGAAAGAACTTCTTTTGCTTGTTTTAATGTTCACTGTACTTGTACATAAAACCCAATGCTGAAAACCTTTTCTTTCTTTTTGGCTATATTTAGAAAGCCCTAGCCACCTTTTATTTGACACTTTGTAGGTATTTTCTTTATGTGCCTCTGTCTATACTTCTATGTGTATGTATTAGCTTCTTCCTTAGAGTGTAAGCCTTTAAGAGTAAGGACTGGGCAGCTAAGTGGCACAGTGGATAAACACCAGCTCTGGAGTCAGGAGGACCTGAGTTCAAATCCAACCTCAGACCTGTACTATCTGTGTGACCCTGCCACTTAACCCTAATAGACGCCCCAACCCAAGAAAGAATGGGATTTTTTCATTCTCAGTATTTGTGTTTTGTGCCTGGCATGGTGCTTTGTACATAGCAAACACTTAATAAAATGCTTGTTGATTGATTAATTGAGTCACCAGTAGTAGGAGAAATTAAGGAGGTGAATAATGAGAGGAGAGAAGGCTCTGGACGGGAAGTCATGAGACTTGGGTATTAACTTCTGAGGAGCTATTTGAGAATATTATGATTATTATTTTTCATACTGGTATTGTGGTTTCATTGGTAGAGAATTTATAGCAGTCCACCAATGGGGTAAGAGAAGCTCATGGAGATGAGAGTGAAGCATGTCTCTTATGATGGGTTTACCTTGAGGAATAAGGAATGGGCTAGAGCTTCCCAACAGGGTATAAAAGGGAGTGAACTGTAGAAACCAGAAGGTAATGACTACTGCCAATATCCCCAGTGAGGGCTTATATTTCTCTCTATTCTGAGGATGGTGTTCCCAAACTTACCCTTATAGTAAGGCTGCAGAGCTGACTGTGTTAAAAGGGGAACCTGGTAGGATGTCTTTGTGATAGAGCAATTATTTTCCCTATGGTCTAGTGTTTTTCTGAGCAACTTCCTTGTTTATCTATGTTTATATTCCTTTTGTTGTATTTGTTCCTGAGGCAATATTGTATCCTTATTGTGATATAAAGATGTCTGAGGCTGTGGACAGGGAGGACACTTAAAGGCTGGGTGATAAAGAGTCTGTGTTACAAGGTTGCAACCATTTATTATTTGTCAACACTGAGTCCTTCCTTATTCTTTTTTTCTTCCTTATTCTCTTGCACTCATCTACATCTTGGGATTCTGGCAGTCAGAGATCTTGGGATGAGGACTATAAAAAAGCTTATCTTGTCATAGCCAGTAATTTGAAGGCAGAATAACTATTTTAGGAACTTTGGGGAGAAGATTACTATTCAGTTAAGGTTTGAACTAATTGACCTCCAACATCTCTTCCAATTCTGAGAGTCTATGGATCCATTTTCTGAAAACCAAATCTTTGATTTCTCTAGCATAAGAGATGCTTTGTGAGAATCTTTACTATGGCAAATCAGTAACTGCTGGGCCACACAGAGGGTCTAAGAGGGCTGCCCAGAGCTCTAGGTGGTTAATTGATTCACTTGATATCACACAATTAATATGTACCAGAGAGATGAATATCGACCCATGATTTCCTGACTCCAAGGCTAGGTCTTCATCCACTGTACCATGCTGTTTCTTGTGACTCTGTACTTACACAGGCTTAATATGATTTGGTTCCATGATGTTAGAAAATAATATGATGGATTATGTGTCTTACCTCTGCCATGCCTTCCACTGTCCTCTGCTTATCCACCTGTAAGATCCCATTCTTTGCTGTTCGCAACACATGCAATTCATGCCAGTGACCTAGAGAAAGGGGATCTTCGCTCCTGAAGTGAGAAGGATTATGAATGAGTTTTGATTCTTAAAAACTCCTATTATATTTGTACAAGATAAACATCATTTAGGTCTAGTGGGAAAAACAACTATAATAATAACAACACTAGCTTTTTCTGTAGATCTGAGAACTGGTCCTTGCCTGGCCACCGACTTGATGAATAACTAGGGTAGCATCTCATCCTTCTCAACCTCAGTAATATGGGAACAATTTCCGAATGGGTCAGCAAAATGGTGCAGTGAATAAAGTGCCAGACCTGGAATTAGGAAGATCTGAGTTCCAATCCAGTCATAGACACTTTTTTGCTGTGTGACCCTGGGCAAATCATTAATTCCATTTTCTTCTGTTCCTAATCTGTAAAATAAGCTTGAGAAGGAAATGTCAAAAGTCTCCAGTATCTTTGCCAAGAAAACCCTAAATGGGATCACAGATAGTCAAACATGACTGAAATGATTGAACAAAAAATATTCAAAGGATGTTTTAAGCTAAATAGGAATTAGGGATGTGGTCTGGCTATGATATCATTGATTAAAGGGAACTCACAGATGGAAAACTTCCCTATTCCAATGCAGTTTGACATTTTTTCCCCAACTTATGTCTTAGAAAATTGTCTAATGGGACAGCTAAGTGATGCAGGGGATAGAGCACTGGTTCTAGAGTCAGGAAGATCTGAGTTCAAATCCAGCCTCAGACACTTACTAGCTTAGTGATCCTGAGCAAGTCACTTAACTCCAATTGTTTGGGAAAAAAAGAATAAAAAAGAAAATTGCTCAACATACAAAATAGTTGAATGACTTGCCAAGGGTTCCACAGTCAGGATGTATTAGGGGCAGGACTTGAATCCAGGTCTTACTGACCCTGAGATCAGCCTCTTATTGATTTTGCCCAGGAAGCTAAATGGATGTAATCAATGTAAACCTGATTTATAGAAGGATTCAAAAGTTCTCAACTAGAGCAAAACATTATTAAAACCAGATGCCAAGACTTCTGGTATCATGACAAGGATGAAGATGGATTAGGAAGTTTATGATTAAGTTAAGGCAAAGGAATCTAAATTCTGAATGAACCATAAGAGACTTAATAGACTCAAGGCCATGGATTCTTGAATGGAATGGTGGTTTCCATGATGAAGATATTCTCTCTCTAAGAGTGCATATCATGATCCATCTATAATCTTCACTTCCTTTGTATCTTTAGTCCTTTCATAAGTTTACACCAGAAAGACCATCCAAAGACTGTCTTGGGTACCCTCCTTGCTTTGTCTTGGTAACTTAAGGATATCAATGGAGCAATCAATCCATCTGCTTATTAATTCAGATTCTCATCATGCATAACTTGGTTTTATTACATGATGACATTCTTTATTCTGGTTCTTCAGAATTCCTCTTTAGTTATACATTGCAATCTGTTCCTCTCCATCATGCACCTCTCCAGAATTCTCTAAGTAATTTTCAGTTTTAGTCCTTGGATACTCTTGTGTTCCATCTCTTGTATCTATAGAATAATGAATATAGACATTGAATATTCCATTTGTATTGCTCTATAGCTTCACGAAGTGGAATGTGGCAGTTGTACACTAAACTTTATGATGAAGCATCACTAGACTTTAAGATGAGGCATCCAGGACTGTTTCCTTCAACTTTTAGAAGCTCTACAACTGTATTAAACTGTCCAGTAGTGTGCTGGTAATTGTTTAACAACTAGCTCTTAAGAAATAAAAATGTACACATGATACATCTTTAGGTTTAATCTATGTTATTGATATCTATCTCCCTTACTTTATTATGTCTAGTGAATCAACAAATTTATGAATGCTTACATTGAAAATTAACAATTGCTCTCTAGATACTGTTAGAGCTGGCTCTAGCACACCAATGCATATCTCCCAACACCAAGAAAAACAGCAGACATGATATTAATAAGTTATTTGCTTTAGCAAATGTTCTTGTGATTTGTCCTTAGAAATTAGAATTTATTCAACTTGGCTAAGTCAATATGCAATAAAGGAAAAAGTTTCATAGATCAAGTGGTCTGTTTTCTGAATGTGTTATCTGAATAGTATTATATCTGAGCTCCACTTCTTCAAAGATCATTTGCTTAATCAATAGTCAGGCTTCCCTTTACTAAATAAAGAATATTCATTAACAACTCAGTTTGGTAACCTTGATTGCTAAATTGAGCTTAAGACAAATCAGATCACTTTATCTGATCTCTGATACTTAATTCTTAGGTGACCTTGGGCAAACCACTTAGCTTCATTTGAAGTCAGTTTCCTCATCTGAAAATGAAGAGGCTGTGATTTCTCCCCAGTTTTATATTTAGGATCCTTTGATTTTGTAATCTCTTAAAGTCAAAATGACTTTTTCCCCTTTTTCCTTCACAAAGAGGAAAGGGTCAGCAAAACTTAATGAAAAGGAGATGTGATTACAGAGTCTAAAATAGTTTTCATAGCCTATAATTTTAGGTTTTTTGTTTGGATTCTGTTAATCCAATCAGTCAGTGAACAAGAATTTTTAAGTACTTAAGATGTGGTGGGCATTATGGTTAACATTTGGGTTACAAAGAAAGGTACAAATACTTCCTGATGTCAAAGTGCTTTCATTCTAATATGTAAGATCACATGAAAATAGGTGCATGCACTATATATTGAGTAGATGAGAGATAATCTCAGCAGGGAAGGCATTAGTAATTGGGGGACAGAGAATGAAAGAAGCTTCCTACAGAAAATGGAAATGATCTGAGTCTTATAGGAAGTTAGGGAAACAGAGGAGGTGGTGAGAGAGTAAAGCATTCTGGGCCTAGGATATCACCATTGTTCTACATCTGAGTACCTCAGCAGCCTTGAGATGGGAGACAGAAAGTCTAGTGCATGAAGAGGACCAAGGGCAGTTAGATTGTGGAGTTCATGGAAAACAGGAAAGTAAAAAGGTAGAATGGACCATTTAAGAAAGGCATTAAATATCAGAAGAGCTTATATTTAATTTTGGAAGTAATAGAGAATGACTGCAGCTTACTGAGGAGGAGAGTGATGCAGTTGGAGGTTTTAGAGATATTACCTTGGCAGCTGAGTGGAGAATGGTCTAGGATGGATGGAGACATGAAGCAGACCATTGGAAACCAATTTGAAAGTTATCCCAATAGTTAAGACAAGAGGGGTTGAGACCTAAATTTGGATAGTGTAAGTGGAGAGAAAATATTGTGAAGGTAGAAGCAACAAGATTTGGCAATGGATGGGATATATAGGGTATGAGAAATCAGTTAGGAATAACATTGAGTTGTGGACTTGGATTCAACAAGGAGGGCATACAAAAAAGATCTGTGCTTTGTAATAGAATGGAATGAATGCTATTGGAAGGGGAAAGAATCAACCAATTAGACTGTGTTCAAATCCTTATCAATAATGGATAGGTCTCTGGTTTGGATGAATTTACCTTCTTTTACCATATTTAATTCTTCAGAATTCTTTTGCCACTGGCTTTTACTGATAGGTGAGGGCTACAGCTCCTTTGAATGACTGAAGATAAAACTCCTCAAGTTAAAAAATAAAAAGGTACCACATTCTGAAAGGAGAATTGTACCAGCCCCTAGTGTCCCAAATGCTGTTAAGCTCCCATTATTATAATATGACTGCAGAGGAGGTGGGAGGGAAGGATATAACTAATATGTTGAGGTATGCCAAGAAGTCCAGGCATAGTCTCCATTTTCTGTCTGTTATCCAGGAGGAAGCTAAATTTGAAAGGGGAGGGTGATAATCAATGTTTTCTTACCCACCCCTATTCCCCTTTTCAGCCTGTCATACAGAATCCTTTCAGGTGAATTGCTTCAGCTATTTTGCATAATCTTATGCAAATAGAATCAGCCAAGACAACTCAAAGTTGTCTTGAAGTACAGGAACTAGCAGCTTTAAACAACACTTTTTATAAGCACACACACACACACACACACAAAGAGAGATAAATGCTCATCCCCATAACAGCCAATGTCATTGCTGGATAAGGGGGAATAGTCACAGAAGAGAAATGAGAAATAATCATTTTTAAAAAAATCATTTAAACCAAGAACAACCAGCATTTCCCATCAGCTTTTAGGAATGAGCAGCAGTTATAGCCAATATACATTTGTCACATCTCACCCTTCTATTCTTTCCAAAATAGCAGAAAGAAGTAAAGAATGTCAGCTGAAGAAAAGGGAAAAAACTACCCATTCCTATTGCCAAGTAAAATGTAACCTACTTGAGATTTAGGGATAATTTCATTCTTTGCAATTTTTTCCCCCAGGGCCAGCAGAATGCTTAATTGTTGGATAGTAGGTGCCAAATAAATCCTTATGGGTTGATTAATTGATTAAAAAAAGGAAAGGAAAAAAGATCCCTAATTTTGTGCTGCTTGCTTGAACTATTAAGGAAAACCATGGTGGGAAACTTCAGGAGGGGAAGACAAACAAATGTAGGAACAAAAAAAAAAGGTTATTAGGTAAATTAGTCTTAGGGAGAAATTAATAAATATGGAAGAGAGTAAGAGAAATAGATATGAATGCAAAGATGAGAAAAGCTCAGGATTCAAAATATTCAACAGCCTATCATGTTCTGCCTTTGTCATAAAACTATAGATCTCAAGCTAGAAGAGACCTCAGAGGTCATCCAGTGTGACCCTCTCATTTTATAGGTGAGGAAATGGTAACTAGAAAACTTAAGCAAGCAATTGAAGCAAGAAAACTTGCTCAAATTCTCCCAGGTAGTAAGCATCAAAGCTAAGACAGGAACCTGGGTTTTCTAATATCTGGAAGAGTGTAACTTCCATAAGGAACATCTATCTAGTACACTGCTTGTATATAAAATCTATTTTTCTTATTAGATGGAAGGCTCAGAGAATTCAGAAAAGATCTCATTTCTTCTACCAGAGTGTAGGATCTGGGTCTACACCATTTTTTCCTCTTTGTTTTCCCAGTTTCTTTCACAGTTTTGCACAGACTTATCGACTCTGTGATCTTTTTAGTCTCTGTAGTGTAGACCATGCCCCTCTGACTTTTTAGCTTTGATGGTATTTTAAAACTGGAATGACCAAAACATTCCTTACTCTTTAGCCAGTCTGGTGTGGTTATTCACTCTCTGAACTGGACTCAGTTGGTCCTTGGACACCAGATTCACAGGCCATTCCTAACTCATACCTGAACTCATCTCAGGTAGAAGTTTTCTTTTGGTGGGATAACTTCTAAGAACTTAAGGTCTTGCTTTGTTGAAAGGATGTCTTTGAGGAGGATTTGGATATATTTAAAACAAAATGTAATCTTAAAATAAATTTGTTTCCAAGTATCTTTTGTTCTTTTACACTTAGGGGAAATGATAGAAAAGAAGGCCTTGGATGGGAGCTCCTTTCACTTCCAAAAGTTTTGGAAAGATGAATTAGGTAAGTTTTCCTCCATCCTTAGGAACTTGTGGAGGGCTATGATAGGTTGTCATTGTGGAGGGTTCATTGTCATGCCAGGGTCAGTCTGGGTTCACTTTGACATACCTCTCCATAAGATTCTTTTTGGAAGGGAGGGGAAATGCTCTTTACAGGAGGAAAGTCCTGTTGATAGAATAAACGAATAAAACCTGGAAGAAGGAAACTTTGCAGCATTCATGTGGATTCTCTATGTTGGATCCATGGCAGAATATGAGTTATAGATGGGTTGCCAGGGCATCAATAGATCCGTTGAAATTGTGAAGTACTAGTTTATAAAGTAAAGATCCCCGATCTTTTAGGGGTCACTGAAACTTATTAATGACTGATCATTTAGGGAAGAGAGTGAGAGGAAAGACAGACATAAAAACAAAGGGGAAAACCAGGTAAGTTATCTCAGATTTGGGGCAAGGAGATGGATAGATATAAAAAATTCATACATTTCTCCTTTTCCTACAATTCATATCATAGGATCACATAATGAAGCAGATCACAAATTATCATTAGCATTTCATTAATTAATCAACAAATATTAAGTATCTACCACATTAAAATATAGTGCTATAAAATGAGATATTTGTAAAACACTTTGTAAACCTTAAAGTGATATATAGATATACACACATATAAATTCTAGGTATTATGATGATAATGATAAGTTAATATTTATTAAGGGTTGTATTGTTCATTACTACCCTATCAAGAAATCAGGAGATTTCATCTTCACCTCAAGCTTAAGAAATTTTTTCTTTGTTTGGGGCAGAAAGAAGCTACCTGTTGAGGAGCCATTTGAGAAAGAAAAACATTGTAGGCAGGAGATCTCTAACTATGGGAAGTATCCTATCTGTGTATACTAGGCTTTGATTCAGAAAAAAGAAATGTGCAGGAAAGACATGAAAAAGGAGGACATTGTTAAATGCACTTCATTCATTTGTCTATGAATCAAACTTTCTCTTATTGTCTATGATGTGCAAAATGTTGTGTGCAATTCAATCCAATAAGAATTTAAGTGCCTTCTATGTTCCTGGACCATTCTAGACACTGAGATTATAAAGACAAAAATGAAACTATTCCTGCCCTCATGGATCTTATATTCTGTTAGGGAAGACAAGAAAAGTCCTGTCCTCCCAGAATCTAGTCTAGAAGCAAAGAAAACATTAGCATAAAATCTATAAAACTCATTATCATTAGAGAATATTAAAACAGAAGTGCTACAGAAAGTCTAACATGGAAGTTCTTCACCAATAAGGAATTGGGAAGGGAACTAGAGGAAAATTTTGAAGGAGAAATGCCGTGTGAATCTTATTTAAAGGATAGTAAGAAACTCAATAGGTACAGAAATGGAAGCAGAATATTCACAATTGTGAAACTGTGAGCAAAGGCACAGAAAACGAAATGTGGAGAGAGATGAGAAGGCAGAGAGCAATTCAGTTTGACTGGAGCATAATCGATGGCAAATATAACACAAGCTCAAGATGGAAAGGCAATAGTGCTAGATTGTAAGTATGAACCATACTCAGTTTTATAGCAAGCAATGATTTTGTTTTCAAAAATGTCTAAGCATTACTCTTTTTGGGGTTAGTTTTGGAAGTTACCCTTACCGGAGAACAGCTGTTCCAGAGCCGCAGTCAAATCTGAATTCCACATGGCCATCTGCCATGTTGATAGACAGGAAGTCTTTGCTGCCTGTGTCATAGCTGTACAATAGAACCCCATCTTCTGACTCTGGTCGAAATGTGATCTCAAACTCCATGAAAGAGAGGTAATTCTGGGACTCTAAAGGCCAAGGGGTTGCAGCAAAGGATCTCAGAGTTTGATTGAACTGAGGGATGGCCAGGGTGAAAGCTGAAAGTCTCACAAGAAACAAACATGACATTAGAATACACAGTGAGATGTGGATGTGGAATTATTGATTTTTTAAAAAAATAATTCGTTATGGGTAGGAATCTGGCCTTGGAGTCAGGTAAATGTAATTTGAGAACCCTTACTATGTGACCATGAGAAAGTCTCAGGCAATTCATTAGTTCTATAAGTTACTAAGAGGTTGTTCATTTGTATTGGTAAAGAGTGTTTCTATAATTCTATACATTATTCTATATATTGATTAAATTGCAAATCTAGGTCCTCCAGATAAATGGTCATTGTTCAAAGCTTTTACTATCAGACCAAAAGGTTGAATACCCTTGATTAACTTTGGATGCCCTAGAAGAAGTCCAGAAAAGTAAATCAATTTGCCAGGATCAAGTAATGGGGTTCCATTAAATCCAGAATATAGTCCACCAAATATGGCTTTCTTCTTCTTAAAAACCAACCAAACATTCCCAAGTGTACAAGTTATGTGTGCTTCACATACATTATCCATTAATAGGTTCTCTAGTTTCTGAAAATGCAACTCCCCAAATGCCCTCTGATGTTAACTAAAGGTTACAGGGCTGAAAAATTACATTAATACATGAACAAACAAGCAACCAGAAACTAAACTCTACTTCTATAGCATCTGCTTGGTAGTTAGCAGCTCACATCCTTCTCACCATCTTCACAATGTCTCCCTTTAAATCCCAAGGGACAAAGGCAAATGTAGGAATCTGCTTTGTCTGCAATGCAGGTGCCTCCATTGATGCAGGAGGCCTCATCACAAATCCCACTGCTACATTCACCTAAATGCACACAAAGGAGGAATTAGGATAGATAGGCATTTATCCAATAACACCAATGAACTAGGAAGCAAGAACCATTGTTCCCAACACATTGTATTTAGTTCCTAGTTCTGTAAACTTCATTCCTACCTCAGCAAAATTGTAAACCAAATTTAAGGACAAGTCATAATGTCCCTTCATTTTAATCTGATTTCCATTGGGTTTACAGAGTGCCACAAAGCCTTTCTCAAACACGGTAGAAACAATAAATCATATATTAATTCACCAGACATTTTTATGACCACTCACCAGGATGACTGGGCCTTTTCTGCTTTAATTAATCTCTCTGTTGTTCTCATAAACACATAATTCAAACTCTCCAAATGTCACCAGATTGTTTATGTTATAAGCATTCTAATTTGTGTAACCTCAATTAGCTTAAGTGCTGTCTTGTTGAATCAAAGTTTGTTCCCTGCCTGGTAAGCCTTGAAGGAGTTAAGTGACTGGGTCTAAGCTTATTAACTATCTGAAGGTTGTTGACTGTTCTGTCTGGGCAGTAAGCAAACCATAAAGTGACAGCACATGGGCCTCATAATCACCATTCCCACCTCCTCAGTATCCTCCAGGAGGGATAAGTAAGTGCCCTAGGGCAATGCCGCACTTAAAAGAATCCCAACAGGTGGTAGGATTTTTCCTCCATTGAATTTATCTGGGGAAATTTGTGAGAAATTTATCTTTTGTTTTGCAAATGTACACCCCTAGAGGAATGGAATTATTTGTTTTATATTTGACTTTTTCTGTTGCTTTTGTAGATTATTTTTCCCCCCTGCACAAAAGAGCTAAATTAGACTGATGGACTCTAATATGGTCTTGAACAATCAGTATAGGTAAAAGCAAAATATCTTCCTGTAGCAGGTGATGGAAGAAGGGATCTGATCACTAAAGTGAATGAGAGAATGAAAATGCTGTCTCATTTCCCTTACTGGGTCAACAATTGCCTGTTGTACTTTCCCAATATTCTATAATTTCCCTGGCTTTTTCCTAAGTATGAAGCAATATCTCTCAGAATTTTCCACAGATAAAGTAAACAAAAGAAAAACAAAATAACCTATCACCTTCTCTTTTACCATTCCATCTCAGGGATTTTTCTAGCCTTAGAAATATGAAGTTAGATGGACCAGTCTTCATTTGGCCTCAACATCATTGTTTCTGTCTGCATCAGTCAAGTGTATTTGCAGAATTCATCCAGCCTCTGCAACTGATAAAGTGTTGGAGGGTGGAGGGAGGTAAAGCATCCTGGGCAGAGGAGGGGGGAAGGATAACTGAATGGGTTGCTAATGAGATGTGAAAAAAGCATTTTGTTTCCAGGTGACTGATCCACTATCAACTGAAGTATGTTATCATCTGTACATCCCATCTGGTGGCCCTACAGAGCTTAGACAGATGCATCTGGTGGTCTCTGTTCAGTAAGAGAATCTACAGATTGGTGTTAATCCCCCAAGATTCCAAAGTCCACAGAGAGACTGAAGCAGAGGAGCCTCTGAACTAGCCTTTGACCCTTGAAGAACAGATTCATCATAGAGCTAACCCTTTACCTTCCCATCTTTTACTAATTTCTGCAGCATCAGCTTCTCCTTGGATGAACCCAGAATAAGGATTTCAGAATTCCAAAGGTCGTCTAGTTTAAACCCCTTGTTTAATAGTTCATGAAACTGAGTCTCAGAGAAACCAAGTGATAATGTCTTAGGTCTCATTGGTAATAATTTTTCCCCCTAGAAAACATAGAACTCAAGTTTTCTAACTTCAAATCCAAATCTTTCTAATATTAGGCTGCCTGCCAGGCAATTCATTTTTAAAAAAATATTGATTAAACAGTTACCATGGAAAATGTACACCTAGAGCTTATAACTGGGTTAGGAGAAATATAACATTAGCACAGATAACTATATAGTATGGAGATGTCACATATAGGACACATACTATCTGAAGGAGCATAGCATAACCAAACTGCATGTAGTACGGTGAGCTTCCTGGAAGAGTTGACATTTAAGATGGAATTTGAAGGATAACTAGAAATTCAACAGGAAAGAAGGGGAGGAAGAACAACCCAGGCACATGGACAAAGAAAGACTTGGAAATGTGAAAACACAGAGGTCTGGGTAACAGAAATAATGTGATATTTAAAAAGTTTAAAATACATAGTTTCTTGGTAATAATATTAGCATTTTATTAATAAAAGGAATGGTCATTTGAATGTCTCTTTTGGAACAAAGATGACTCATGGTGGTAGATACTTAGTTTATATGCCCTTCGAAGAGTGGTTGTTTCAGAGTGGCAACACTGAATGGTTAAAGATTAATGAGAAAATGAATATTGTAATGAGAAGTGAGCTTATTCCAATGAGAATCTTGAGTATCCCAAGTCTTGGTTAAAGAGACTTATGAATTTCCATATCACCTATATGACAAAAAGGAGAAACCACTTTTTCCCAGACCTGTCTGAATAAACACAACGAGCAGGAATTCAGCCTGTACTTAGAATTTCTGCACAGCCTTTGATCTTTGCTTTCCTGACTGGGTAAATCTCTGAGAAAGATTTCCCATATTGGTTATTTCTGGATGAGGAAGTAGAAAAGGGGAAAAACTTGATTCTAATTCAATAATTATTTATTAATAGATGAAAGAAATAATCATTTCTCTCAATATTGCAGACTGACTGGAACCTACTAGGAAATGGTTTAAGATAAGGGTAAGAATTGTAGTGTGTGAAAGGCCCTGAAGGCTAGACAAGAGGATGAAGTTTATTCAGTAGGGAGTTTTGTTGTAGTTATTCATTTTTTCACTTGAATCTAACTCTCTGTGACTGCTTTTGGGATTTTCTTGGCAAAAATACTTCCTTCTCTTTTACAGATGAGGAAATGAAGCAGAGTGAAGTGAATTGCCCAGGATCACACAGCTAGTTAGTGTCTGAGGTCAGATTTGAATCTTCCAGATTCCTGGCCCAGGGCTCTCTGCACTATAGTGCAACTTAGCTGCTCCCAGTAGGCAATAGTATGAAGAGGAACCTTAACGGTGTATCTGGGAGAGAAAAGATATTAATATTGATTGATTGATTTATATTACTCCAGATCTGTGTGTAAGGAAGTTGAATAGGGTATCAATATGTAATCTATCCTTGGGTCACATCCCCTTACCCACTTGATAAAGCCAGTGGTGTTGATCAATATTTCATTGGACTGAATAGTCTAGAAAATGGAGTTTAAAAAAAGGCTTAGAAGGCTATTGTCAGGGGCGGCTAGGTGGCGTAGTGGATAAAGCACCGGCCTTAGAGTCAGGAGTACCTGGGTTCAAATCCGGTCTCAGACACTTAATAATTACCTAGCTGTGTGGCCTTGGGCAAGCCACTTAACCCCATTGCCTTGCAAAAACCTAAAAAAATTTTTTTTTAATTTAAAAAAAAAGAAGGCTATTGTCATAATCTAGGCAGCTAGAATAAGGAAGCTGGAAGTGATAATAGAGAGGAGAAGAATTATGAGAGCTATTTGTAGAAGTATAGTTTTAGGGATGAAAGTTGAACCTCCTTATTTTACAGAAGAAGTCCAGAAAAGTAAATCAATTTGCCAGGATCCTGTATTTAAGCAGAATATTCAGAATATGAACCCAGGTCCTCTGGCTCCCAATCTAGGGTTGCCATGCTGCTTGTTCAGCCTAGAGTCAATGATTTTCTGATGTGATGGTCTTGTTACCAAGGGAGAGCATAATTAAACTGGCTGATGAGAAAGCAGATGGAAGATCACAGTGAGAAGGAAGACTATGTTTGATGGGGATGTATGTGTATGTGCATGTAGATATATATGTATGTATGCATGTGTATATGTGTATAGAACTTGAAGAAGTACTAAGGAAGGAGGTGAGAGTTGAAGGGGAAGAGAGTGCTGAATTAGTGAGATCTCAGAGGTAAAACCATTTTATATATAAAGGGTACACTCATGGCAATTATCTCCTAAATAAAGCTATTTAAACAAAACTTAAATGCTCATTTTGGGGGAGAGGAGCTTTCTCTTCTATCTTTGTTGGGACAGATCAGGTAGCCTCTGCAGTTCCTACCTCCTCTGAGGCTCTGTGATTCTTTTCTTTGAGTTACCATGGCTTCGCTATCCTCTTTTGGAAAATGATAACATTACAAGAAATTTACTCTTGCTTATGTCAGAACAATTCACTGCCATAGCTTGGCAATCTGTTGGATTTTTAAAAACAATTTCAAGACCTCTTTTAATGCTGAATAACTCAAAACAAAGAAAGTATGTTCAATTGGGAAACATGACAAGACCTGTTGCAGTGGATAAGGCCATAGGAACAGATTTAGAGAGGGAAATGATCTTAAAGGTCAATGGGTTCAACTCCCTCATTTCTAAGAAACCAAGACTAAAGAGGTTAAGTGATTTGCCCCTAGACTCATGGTTATTAGATGTCTGATGTAGGATTTGAGTACTTTGCTTTCTAATTCTGTATCTGTCTTTCTAATCTACTGAACTATGCTATCTCTGGTATTAGGAGAAATGAAAAAAAATAACCTAATTGACTTTTTTTTTTATCAAAGTACATAAGGAAAAGAGATCCAATAATCTAACAGCTGACTCTTGGAGTCCAGGAACCATTTACTTGACCCCTTCTCTGATACTACCTGTGGAACTGGTAGGGATAAACACTGGACTAAGATGGAAGCCAAAAGGCTGGCAGGTCTAGACACTTGCTCAATTTAGCAACATCTGTGTTATTTGTCGGCTCCTGTGATTGCTCAGTGAGATGACAGCTGCCTAATTAATCTACCTCTCAGGGCTACTCCCAGTCCAGTCACCTATCAGAGAAGAGTTTCTGCCCCATGAATACTGGCTTTCTTCTTCCAGGTTAAATCCAAGGGGAACCCTGATCAGGGAAAAAGGCAAAGTCTTTTGTGATTCATCATTATAACTGTCAAAAGACAGACAGATTTGGATTCCCTTAAGGGGTCAGCCCAGGCACATCTATGAAGTAAGAAGAATAATAAAGATTCACATCATGTCATAGTATCTGACAAGTTATAATGATGTTTGCCCACGCCATTACCCTAATGAACAGATGAAGAACCTGAAGCCAAAGGGGACAAGTTGCTTAATGTTATATTCATTTAATGATTGATCTGAGCTTCAAGCCTACAGTATTTTTGGTTCTAGGTGTATCCAAGTTGTTTGTGTTGTTTGTGTCTTTCTGTTCCTTTTTTTTGGAGAGCAGTACCTTTCAGACTTGAAAAATTTACTTGCCCTGTGTCCTGTTCTGTCTTGTCCCTGCCAACTGCCTGTCTAGCTTAAATCTGATAACACAAGCTAAAGTTGGACTTCTACTTTGAATTCTGCTCCAAGATTCAATAGAAGAGTTGTCTGGGTTTGGGGGTAAGATGTGTTGGAGCCCAGCCAAAGGCAGACAACTATCGTCACAACCCTGGTCAGAAATGGCCACTCCCAGATGATTTCCCAGGGCTTCACTATTGGTCAAGCTATCTTTGCTTCCATGACCCCAGATCAGTGAGTTCCAGAAATTTCCTTTTTCTTAGAGGAGACTATTCACATAGGAACCCAAGAGAAAATGAGATTGCTGGTCATTCCTATTCTTGCCTGCTGTGGACTAGCAAAATATCTATAAATACCTGTTTTTGGAGAAGAGAATCTTATGATAAGACAAATTGTAGGGGTGGAATTGGACGTAGGGCTAAGGAAGGATCTAGGGCTGGGGGATAATTCTTTTCCTTTAGTAAATAGGGTGGAATATTAGATACATCTTCTAATACAAATTTTTCCATTTCGTTAAAATTTCTCAACCACCAAGCTCTAAATAGAATCTCAACTCATCACCATTATTATTTTTGTTATTGTTATTTTTGCCTACCTAGCTCCCAGGCCATAGCAATAACATTTTAACTGTCTTGAATCTCCTCTTTTAAATATGTTTTCCTGAACTATGCAGACAGGCTTTGGCCTAAAAACCCTGCTTTATTCATGTTACTATCCTATTCAAAAAAGAACAGTTAGTTCGCCATTGTCTAAGAAATAAGATCTAGGGGTTAGCTTGGAATTCCAAGGCCTCCACAATTTGGCCCCAATCTCTATTTCCAGTCTTATCTCCCATTTCATGAACCATCTCCTTTAGTGAAACTGGTTTATAACTGTTTGCCCCTGAATGTTTCTGTATTTTCTGTTTTTGTCCTTCATTCTTTCTTTTTTTTAGGTATTTTTTTTTGCAAGGCAAATGGGGTTAAGTGGCTTGCCCAAGGCCACACAGCTAGGTAATTATTAAGTATCTGAGACTGGATTTGAACCTAGGTACTCCTGACTCCAAGGCTGGTGCTTTATCCACTATGCCACCTAGCCACCCCTTGTCCTTCATTCTTAAAGATGATCATGATATCAGAGAAGTGATGCCAAAAACAAACAAGTGAAGTGGAATTAAGTAAGGGTGGGCTGTGCAAGGTTGCCAGCCACTTTCTCCTCTGAAGCTGTCTGGGTTCAGTAGCTAGATAGTGGTTCATGATGAGAGGAGATGGACATTGCTCGCATCCAGAATATTCTCTTACCCACTCTTAACCTAAGAGGAGATTCTGTGGTTCAATGGAAAGAAGTTGGATTTGGAATCAAAAGAACTAGTTCAAGTCATATCTGTTTCTTATTACCTGTGTGACATTAGGCCAAGTCAATTAACTTTTCTTAAAGAAGATATTGGCCTACAT
The DNA here is from genome assembly GCF_037893015.1 of Macrotis lagotis. Taxonomy (NCBI): domain Eukaryota; kingdom Metazoa; phylum Chordata; class Mammalia; order Peramelemorphia; family Peramelidae; genus Macrotis; species Macrotis lagotis. The sequence goes on from NC_133666.1 coordinate 285,167,598, forward strand.
GGTCTCTCAGATCCCTTCAGCACTAAATATGGTTTTATGAAAATCTTGACCATTTTTTGAGAGTCAGCTCAGGTTTTTAAATTTTATTTTATTTTAATTTTTAAAACTGTCATTTATTATTTATTTTCCCCCTTAGCTTACAAATTTCATCAAGTTCCCTAAGAATCTATCATAACTGGAGTCAGAAGACTTGAGTTCAAATCATAGTTCCAACACTTATTAGCCACCATGGCCACAAATGAATTGCTTTTTTTAAAAAGGAATCTCAGTTTCCTCATGTATAAAATGAGATTAACATAATATTTATTCCAAAGTGATGTCTTGACAACCAAATGTGACTGAATGTAAGCAAAGTATCATGTAAAATGTAGAATTCTCCATAAGTATCTACAATTACTACTAGTGCTCATTTGCTATTCGTCAATGTGATGCCTTATATTATTAGTTTTCTATTAAAAATTAGATTAAATTCAATTCAACAAGTGCTTATTTTGTTCCTAACAAGACTTAGCTACCAGGTAGGGATTAGAATGCTGAGTTTGGGGCCAGGATTCATTACTATTGTTGGTGAGTCATTTTTCAGTTGTGTATAACTCTTCATGACTTCTCTTGGGGTTTTCTTGACAGAGATACTGGAGTGGTTTGCCATTTCCTTTTCCAATTCATTTTACAGATGCGGAAACTGAGGCAAATAGGATAAAGTGATTTGTCTAGGGTCACACAACTAGTAAGTGTCTGAAGACAGATTTGAACTCAGAAGATTAATTGTTCTGTCTTTAGCCCTGGTACTCTATCTACTTCACCACGTACCTGCCCCACTGTGTGTGTGAGTAGAAAATGTAGAGGGGTGAGATTCTAGAATGACTAATACATGCATCTTTGAAGTGCTCAATCCAACTGCCCTTGTACATATCCCCTCCGGTTTTATAAGTAAGCTGTTGCCAACTGCTTTCCTACCAAACTCAGCCCAGAGAAACAAGAAAGGAATTCTACCAAATCCCACGTGTGGACTTACCTATGTCTGCCCCACTTAGAGTTTTCCCGAGTGGCCAGGGCCTTAGATCTATTTTCTTCCCATTGATGGTTAGTGACTGAACACAACCTTTGAAGCCACGGTTTGTTCCTGTTGCTCTGACCAGCCAATAGGCATTGGGAGCCCCACCAAGGTAAAAGGGGGTCCGGAATGTAATTTTACTGTACTGGCCCTTTAAAGGGGAAAAACAAAGAACACATTCAAAAGACTTTTAAAAAGGAAGACTATGGTAAGATATAAAGGAAGAATATGAAGAGGTAAGATATAGGCTCAATATTTGAACTTTGTGATGAATGATTTTTTAAGATTTTTTTTACAAGTAATTTGACCCCACCAAATACCAGTGCTAGCTACCATTCTAGTTCCTCATGGAGCATGATTTCAGAAACATTCTCTTGCAAGAGGAAAGGCAAGATATTTCAATATTAATAGTTTTTGCATGATTTCATATGTGTAACCTACATCAAACTTCTTGCCTTCTCAATGAGGAGAGAAGAGGAAGGGAAAAAAGAATTTGGAATATAAAATTTTTAAAAATTGAATGTTTTTTTACATGTAATTGAGAAAATGTCATTCATAATGTCAAAATAACAATAATATTTATTCACTGTTAAAAAAGGGCACTAAAACAAAATATTCTATTTCTAGCTCTCCTACAAATTTAATATCGCACATTTTCATAGCACTTTGAGATCAACACATTATCTCACTAGATCCTTAAAACACCCTTGTGAAGTAGATAACATTATCCTCATTTTACAGGTGAGAAAACTGAGGTTCAGAGAATAATTTGCTCAGTTAGTAAGCATCAGGGGTAGGCTTCAAGCTAAGATCTTCAGACTCCCAATCCAGTATGCTTTCTGCTACATCACATTGCCTCCCATTGTTTATTTACCCTTCTTGTGCCTCTGTTTCTTCATCTGAAAAAGGGGATAACACTACATGAAAAAATTACATATAATCTCCTCTATTGCCTCAAAGTTTCAAAGAATTGTGTGACAATTAAGCAAATTATGTTTTTAAATTTTGGAGTGGAAAAAGTATTAATATAAAGCATTATTCAGACAAGGGAATCAAAGTCCTGTTGGCTCATGGGAGTCATTCTAGGAGTCAGATTAGCCAGATTTTAGTCCTGGTTCCATCACTACCTGGGTGACACTGGGAGTCCCTCCTCTCTTTCTTGGCCTTTGGTTTTTTCCATCAGTAAACAAAAAAGTTGAACTAACTAGGTGTTTTTCAGCTCTACATTTCTATGTAACAAAAAATGCAATCTGGATTAGTTATTTTTGAGTTTGAGTCCAAATACAGTAGAGTGTTTTCAATGGGACAAGACAGATGTTCTTGAGGATTGTTCTCATTAGTGTAAAACTTCATTAATCTGCAATTTTTTTCTTGAAGAAGGTCCTGGTAGGATTTACAAAAACTCCAATTTGTAGAAAATTTGCAGAGAAATGTGTTTGTAGTTTATACCTTATAGACAGATACACAATATTTATTTTATACTTTAGTGAATAGATAGGGATTCAAGAGAATGGAAGGTTTTTGAAGGCAAGTACTATCTAACTTTCATGTATGTAGCCTTCGCATAGATCTTGGTACTCAAATGTGGTCACTGCAATACTGATTGATTGATTTCTGATGAGTACATTTAATGCTTCAGGCTGCTACTCAAGAGACCTTAAAATATTATTGGGGTCTATTTGCCTTTATTCCTAAGTGGGCCTGCTATTTCCCACTCCTAAACTTTTTAACTTTTTTGGTTACCAATCTCTTTCTTTTTCATGCCTTGCACAAGAGTGAACTTCAGTCAACATATTAAAAATGAATGCATTCGTTACAGAGGATTCTCATTAAAACCCTTATGTGATTTCCTGAGACAAATTCTGACTTCTCCTTCCTGTCAGAGCTTATGTCACTCTAAACTCTGGCCTTCTGTCTGTCTGATCTCATAGAAGCCACAGTCTGAATTATTGTGAGCTCAGAAATAGTGGGAACTGAATCAAGAATGCTTTCATCTATCTACCCTTGCTTTCCTTAAATCTCCAAGGAATGAGCTCTCCTGTATTACAGTAGGCAAGGGCAAAGATGGACAAGGATAAAGGCAGTGAATGTCACAGATCCACAAAAGCATTCTTGCCCTCTTTCCCCTCTGAAAATACAGATACCTGCCTGGTTATAATTGCAGGTTAGGTTCCCTTGGCTGTTTGCTAACCCAAACAGTCTGTTCCAAACCAGAAACTAAAATGATCTAGTGCATGACAGAAATGGGAATGGTAAAGTGAGTCACTTCATATTTCACCACTTCCTACAGACATGATCTAAAAACCTTAGATAAATGGTTTATTCTCAAAAACTGAACCCAGTGACCTCTTCAGAGTTTTTTTCTTATCAAAAGATTGTGTTATGTTCATTTTTTTTGGTTTGTTAATAATAATGGGCTCAGTTCTCTTGGTACTGGCCTTCTTCTGTCACTCCTAACTTTAAAGTCATAAGAAAATAAGTTTGGGGGCAGCAAGGTGGTGCAGTGGATAGAGCACCACTCCTGGAGTCAGGAGGACCTGAGTTCAAATGTGACCTCAGATATTTAATAATTACCTAGCTGTGTGACCTTGGACGAGTCACTTAACCTATTGCCTTAAATAAATTTTAAAAATTTTTAAAAAAGAAAATAAATTTTTTTTAATGTATCAGCAAATACATGTGTGCACAAAGATGACACTTTAGAAGGTATTAGTAGAGATTGTTTCATGTACCACATCTCTTCCCTCCCCTCAGTTCCCAAGAGCAGTTTGATGGTACAGCAGATAGACTGCCAGGAAGAATTCAGGAAGACATATTTTTGAAACTTCAAATCTGGCCTCAGACACTTACTAGCTGTGTCACCCTAAGTAACTCAATTAATCCTATTTGTCTCAGTTTCCTCATCTGTAATGATTGTCCTTTATTTTTTGAAGAAGACCATGACTTCAAGGCAGTGATGCCAAGACAAGCAGGTGAACTGAATTTGAGTGAGGGGCCTGTGCTAGGTCACTAGCCTCACTTTCTCCTCCAGAATCATCTGGGTCCAGTGGCCAGATATGAATCAGGATGACTGGAGAATGTACTGGATGTGAGGCATTCAGGGTTCAGTGACATGCCCAAGGTCACACAACTAGTTAGTGTCAAGTGTCTGAGGCTGGATTCAAGCTTCTGTCCTCCTGACTCCAAGGCCAGTGCTCTGTCCACTGAGCCACCTAGCTGCTCCCTCATCTGTAAAATGCACTGAAGAAAGAAAAGGCAATCCATTCCAGTATCTTTGACAAGAAAACCTCAAATGGGTCACATAGTCAGATATGATTGAAATGACTGAAATACAAAAACAAAATCTTTAGTTACTAGTGCTTGCCTTGGCATAGTTTAGGCCCTTTAATAAAGGCTTATTGATTGGTGGATTGATTCTTCCCTTTGTTTACAAATGCTTAACTGAAAAGGAGGGTCAAGCAATTGAGGTTTAGTATTTGAGCAATTGAGTCCAATAGTATGGTTTCTCAACAGAAAAAGAATCTTTCCTTTATTTGTGCCACAGACTGTGAAATCTTTGATTTGGCAGCAGCCTGTACTGCTTTTCTTCATCTCCTTTTTTTCTTTTACACTATGATTTAGGAAAGGCTACTGACAGACTGAAATAATGGACTAGATCTGGCGAGACAAAATATAATAGTGATAAATGTAAAGCACTGTACTTAGGTGCCAAAAGTCAATCACAAGTAGAAGATAGAGAAGGTCTTCACTGGGATAAGATCCAAATTGAATATGAATGAATAGTATGGCACAGTTGCCAAAATGGATGATGATAGTAGCCTTTATAAGTAAAGTGCTTAGAAAAAGGAAGATGAAAGTCCACACCTGAAATACTTCTATCATTTCTGGCACCATTTTAAAAAATGTATAATTAAGTTAGAGAAGAGTAAAGATGTTGGGGAAATGGTGAACCATAAATGGGAATGCCTTGGAATAGTGGCAAAGAGAAGGGCTCATAGACTGGGAACTGGAAGGGACCCCTAGGCCATCTAGACCAACCTCTTCATTTTACTGATAAGAAACTAAGGCCCAGAGAGGTTAGTTACTCCAAGGGTCACACAGTTAGCAAGTATCTGAGGCAGAATTCGAACTCAGGTTTTCCTGACTCAAGTCCAGGACTCTCTGAATTATCTATGCTGCTTCTCAACAAAGGTCTTCAGAATTTTGAAGAGTTGTTATGGACAAAGGATTAGATTTATTCTATTGCAAATGGGGTAGCTAGGTAGTACATTGGATAGAGCATTGGGCCTAGAGTCAGGAGGACTTGAATTCGAATTTGACCTCAGATACTAACTAGCTGTGTGACTCCATGGCAAGTCATTTAGCCTTTTTTACCTCAGTTTCTTCATCTGTAAAATTAGCTGGGGGGAAAAAAAAGCAAACCATTCCAGTATCTTTGCTAAGAAAATCCTAAATGGGGTCAGAGTTTGACATAATTGAAACAATTGAACAACACTAACAATATATTATTCCAAAGAATAAATTGCAACCAATTTTAAGAAGACAGATTTTAGCTTGATACTAGGAAAAAATTTCTGATTTTTTCTGGATATGCAGCTATGATTTTGTCAGTATGGATATCTGGCTCAAACAATTCAAATCAGCAATTTAAAATGTATATCTTAGAAAGGGACAATAAGAAGTCAGTAATTTACATATGGTCATACAACCAGTGTGTGTCTGAGGCAGAAATTGTCTCTAAGTCTGCCCTGTCTATCTACTGCTCCATGCTGCCTGTCTTTCAAAAAATTAGGGCTTCCAAAATGGGAATGAGCTACCTCATGAAGTGAGTTTCCCTGCAAATGGGTAAAATTCCATCTGGGTTCTGAATGATCACTTGCTGAGGATATGGTAGAAGGCTCCTCCATGAGGCGGGGGTTGAGCCTGTGTGGTCCCTTCCATATCTGGAATTCTATGGTCTACAAACAATGGACTAGGTGTGGGAAAGATTATACTGTACTGAAAAACTCACCTGAGATTGGCCTGTCACTGGGGTGCCATTGTTCACTTGGAGTAGCCCATTCAGTCCATCCCTGTAGATGCTGACAGTGTGCCAGCTACCTAGTTTTATTTTGCTTTCACTCATAATGACGGCTGCCCCAGTTCCACAATTAAATCTGTAGAGAAGGAGAAGAGGGAGAAAGTGCTTATCAAATAGTCTCATTGCTTCCAGAAGGAACTCTTGGTATTCAGAATGAATCGATTCAGAGATACATTTGAGATTGAAAACAAAATAAAACAAAAACCAATCATCCTACCCTGTTCTTCACATATGGATTTAGGGGCATCTAGGTGGCAAATGGATAGAATTGAGGCTCTGAAGTCAGGAAGACCCAAGTTCAAAGAAATCTTAGGCTCTTATTAGTTAAGTGATCCTGGCCAAGTCCCTTGATCTCTGTGGGATAATAATATCACCTAACCTCCTAAGGTTGTTTTGAGGATCAAATGAGATAATAATTGTAAACAGCTTAGTATAGTACCTGGTATAGTAGGTGCTAAATAAACATTTGTTGTTATTATTATTATTAGTTGATCTAAATCTGGCTGACTTGTCTGAGCCAAAATAGCCTTTCCATTGAAAACTCTGATTTGCTCTTTAAAAAAAAAAAAGCCTGAGCAATTTATACCCTCACCTCTTCACCATGCATTGTGGAGATTGCCAACTGCCTGAAAGGGACTGAAGGTGCAGATTTTTAGAATATGAGTCACTCTTATTCCAGTAATTTCTCTGAGGACTCTTCTAGCTCCCAAGTGGCAGGTATTAATAAAAATGTGAAAACTAAGCCTTTGAGTTCTGATTGGCAAGGTTGTCAAAACAGCTGCTTGAGCCCAACTGCATGAAATATGCAATCCTTTTTCCACAGCAGGATTCCAATGAAGGATGATTTTGGGGCAGTGTAGGAACATTCACGTGTGTGGGGAGAGGGTAGGGTGGGAGAGGTAAAGTGGTCTCCTTTCTCCTTGCCTGCAATTAGCATGCCTATCTACTTCTCCCCACATCCATTATTCCTTTGGTCCAAAGGACTGGTAACTTGACAGGCAAGTTGCAAGCCTTACTTGGTCAGTCTCAACTTTGGTTACCTCAGCCAGAGTCTCTTGGGAATTTTCAGCAAGAAATAACACAAGCAATAACCATTCCATCAAGAATTTGCAATATCAGGAAATTCCCCCATAAAATTTCCCAAAATTCAAAGAAATTCCCTCTTAGGAAAGACCTCAATTAGGATGGGTATGACTCTTTTCTGGCATCTACCCGAACTACCCTGATACCTTTATACTTGAAGGCATAACTTTTTTGAATGATTCCTTTTTTTTTTTGCAAGGTAATGGGGTTAAGTGACTTGGGTTCATACAACTAGGTGGTTATTAAGTGGCTGAGGCTGGATTTGAACTCAGGTTCTCCTGACTCCAGGGCTGTTGCTCTATCTACTGCACCACCTAGCTGCCCTTTGAATGATTTTTAAACTTCAACAACTTACAATCTCCTTAGAGTATTCTATTGCACCTTTATATATCCCTCTTATTCTTCATCCAAGAAAACCCCAGATCAACTTAGAGTTCTCCCAAAGCTTATGGAAAAGAATTCAGGAAGGGAGGAACTGATCCTCCCAGAAATGTGGGGATAAGTTTCTGTGACTCCCCTTGTGATTCTTCCATGATGCTTTAGGAGGCTACAGAACTCCATTTCAGAAAATGCTGCGAAGTGCTGTTATTTTCTTTCACTGTCTATCTCAACCTTAGTTGACATAAGGAGTCAAAAACTGACCTTGGAGTTCTGATGATCATATGGTCTTAATGTTCTAAACCAAGACTCCATTTTTTTTACCTTTCAAGGGAGAGCTCAGAATATGAATATGCTGAGGTAGTTTTAATCACAGGTTCAACTATTCATGATTTATAAACTATGATTGCCTTATCTTTTCACTTTCATCCCTGAAGAATTCACTTTTCTTAGACCAACAAATTTTTTTTGGTACTCTGTTTTTTTAAGGTAAACTGAGACTCATAGAAATGAATTGTCTAAGGCCACTCCAAGGATCCTTGATCACTGTTACATACCCCCCATCCCCTAGTCTTCCCATTTTTCTTTGTGGGGTAGTGGTACAAGTTAAGTTCATGATATGAAATTTCTCCTCATTCTTATTTCCTGCAATGACCTTCAAGTGCATATGCTAGTTAAAATTTATTTTACCAGTCGGCCAAATGAACTGACTAGGAATCACATTGGAAAAGGAACTGTTTTTGGCAGTTGTTACCTGAACTGGAGAGAACGCCGGATGATTGCCAATGACATAAAATCACCCCGTCCATGTTCATTTTCTCCACAATATAGCAGTAAACCATCTTCTGTTTCTGTCTGTTATTATAAGAACAAAAGTCATATGAAGAATGGGCACCTCTTCAACAAAGCCCCATCTGGAAACTTTTTGACATTAGAATTCTTAAACATTCTCCTATTCTATGATGTTACAAGGGGGCAAGTGTGTGAATGCCACTTAGTTTTCAAATAATGGATTCTGATCAGATTCAATAAATAAATGAAAACAATGCATGTGAAAAGTTAGATTGAAATGTTTCCTTAGTATAAAATGAGAAGATTCCTGTTAAACTTTAAAGTTTTGTGAATCTCTATGAGAGAAGGAAGGCTTCATTGTTTTTAGATTTTCTCTTTATTCACTTTGATCTAAGGTTAGGGCTCAGAAAAAAATTCATCTGTGCAAAGCAGAAAGCACAGATATCTTAAGCTTATCAAACTCAAGTTTCAAAGAAGGGTATTCATTTAAAAATATATATCATTTCATTGAGCTGCTGCACAACTCCAAAACAAACTATTCTATAGCCTGACTTCCTGCTCCTGATAAGTAGGGAAGGATAATGAAACAAGATTTCAGCACAGTTATGACAAAGGTGGGGCTGGTCATTTTTATTATAGTTAATTCCTTAGCTAGAGCCATCATTTTCAGTAAAGATTCCAAAGAACCATGCTTCCTTTTCACCAAACTCTTCTGAGTCATCTGAGTTATCTAAGAATTTCCCTTCAATTCTAAAATTACTTTATTTGATTCATATAGTAACATGCACAATGGTGAAGACAGACATTATGAGCCCTGGAATAGGACTTGCATTGTATGGCACAATTATATCTTTCTTACCCTAAATTCAAGGGTGATTTGAAATGCTTGATAAGAGTTCTTTAGTGGTTCCAAGGTTAAGTAGGAATGGCCAAAAAACTGAGGATATTGGATGAAAATGTCTGAAAAGGAAAGAGAAGAGAAAAGAATGCATTTTCCTTACTTTCCAAAGGCAGAAATATATGTGTATATATATATTATATACACATATATTATATATATATATATATATATATATATATATATATATATATATATATATACACACACACACACTTAAATACACTCAGGTGAATATTTAAGATAGAGAATCTCCTTTATTATTAGTCAGAGTTATTTGACAATCTGTTAAGTCCAATGTGTCTTTATCCTTTCTTCAATGTTCTCAGTTATTCCTCTCATTCCAGGGTAATATGATTTATTTATGGTCCTTTGATTAGGGATGGAAACTGGGTGCCTAGAGAAGGTGAATTTCCTGATGATATCATGATAGTTTTAAAGAGTAGACTGCTTTGGCTTGGCTGCACATTTGACTAAGAAATCCTCTTTCTTGTAATATAGATTTCAACAGTAATGTACATCCCAGAACTAACATCATAATCTTCTCTTCGACTTTCTTCTCTCAAACAATGATCTGTAAATTAATCTCTTATTTCCTCCAAATGATTTAGCTTGTGTACAAAAATGTGAGACTGTCTTGAATGATCAGCACTCAACAGTAGCACCATAGGCATATTGGACTCTGAGAGTCAGGTTGGCATGGTGCAGAGAGAATATTACTTGGAGTAAAGAAGACCTGGGCTTAAGTCCCATCTATGACAATATGTGACAACGTGAATCACAACCTCTCAGTGCTCCAGGTAACTAAGACTGTAATGTACAAAGTGGATAATAATTAGTATTGGTAGAGGGAGTGTCTTCATTGGAAATTCCCCATACCAATGTCTAAAAAAATCCCAACAAATTAAACATAATTTATGTATACTTGATCTCATCTCCTACTTAGTTTACTGCAAGAGGTTAACTCTCACTGACCACACACACAGTTAGGGATACATTTCTAGGAATGGGTCTGAAAAGAGAAACCCAAGAAGAGTTAAATTTTTTCTGACTTCCAATGGAAAACTTCTATGTCTACCATTCTCTTTATTCCTGACTGAGTACCTCTGGGAGGACTTACCTTCTGCGCAATTATCACCACCTTTGCCAAGATTGCAGTGGCATCGAGAACCACCCAGATTGTAGTCATTGACACAGAAGCTATCAACTGAGCAGATGGTTTCATCACAGGACATGTCAAAGAGTCTTGTCATTGCAGCCATATCACTCCTCCTCTTTGCCTTTGCCATGGTAGTATAGTGGACTGGTGTGGTAGTAAGAGGGGAAGCTGAGGTAGGGGGGATAAACCTTGAAAAGTACTTTGGTGCAGATCTAGGAGGCATCTTGGTTTCTACAAAAAATTTCCTATGACTTCCTTTGATAGCAGGAAGTGGTTTGATCTAAAGTAAGAGGAAAGATAAGAAAGACATGGTTATATTATTGCTGACATCATTGTCAACAACATCATTACCAAGATTATTATAATTATTCCAATCCCCATATATATTCTCCTCATCACTCTTAAACTTATTCCAATTAACATTTAGATCATCATCATCACCAAGAACTATTCCTACTATCACCCTCACCATTCCTATCAATTTGCCCAACATCTCTTTCCCTCTCATCCCTGAAGAAATGGACTATTTGATTTTTGTCATGATGTCCCCAATATATCACACAGTAGGAGCTTAATAAATGTGTGTTGATTGACTAATCATTATCACCATCCCTATCCTAATCTGCATACCAATCATCTCCATCACCTTTACCCCCTTATAGCTGTATTGTCTCATGTCTTTTTAGAGCATAGCTCAATTTGTCTTGATATAACCCTACACAGGAGGTAGAGCTTGTATTATTATCTCCATTCACCAGAAATTGGGATCCAAGATATTAAGTGACTGGCTCAAGATATACAACTAATCACTGGAAGAGCTAAAACTAATGAGTTTTTTGGAAGCTAATCATTTCCCATTAAGAAGAATCAAGTGGTAAGGAATGACTGTTCTCCCCTCTATAAGGGAGTTGGATTTTTAAAATTCCACTCACTATGAAATCTGTCTCCAGATTGTTAAACCAGTGAACAGATGCCCCAGCATGGTTGGGACTTGGCTTGGTTAATGTCAATTAAAAAAACCTGGAGTGGAATGTCCATAGAAAATGACAGTTTTTAAGACAAATTGATCTATTCAAAATTTCAGGCTAAAGGTTCACAGTTCATTGACCAACTTACTTGATTTTTACTAGAAAACAAAAACACATTCAACCTCAAGAACAAAGACTTTTGTTACCTCTTCAATATAAATGTCAAAATCAGAGTCATCAATGTCAAATCCATTGTCATCACTTCCTCCTGTGTCTGTGATATACCTTGGCTCAGAAGTCCCACTTCCTGCCTCTTCAGTACCTTTAATAGAAAAATCAGCACAGCTTTCATCAATATATGCTTTGATAGTTATTATTCTCTACTTCGTCATCCCACTGCAACATGCAGAGAATGTAACTAATTTCTTCAGGATAGATATCAAAGTGATCTGCCATTCAAAGGTGTCTGCCATTCATTCCTAAACCCTTAAGATACCATTCTATGTCAAGACTGAAAACACACAATGCCATAAATACCCAATACAGATAAAAAGATGTGGCCTTGTCCCTTCCTCCCCTTCCATGAGCCTTGGCAGGGCATTAGAATCCTCAGTATGGGAAGGGTATCAACGGACAAAGCACTTGAGATCATCTTTAAGAAGCAATATCTAGGAGGTAGTTAGGTGGTACAGTGGATGGAACACTGACCCTGGAGTCAGGAGGACCTGAGTTCAAAACCAGTCTCAGACATTTAATAATTGTCCAGCTGTGTGACCCTGGGCAAGTCACTTAACCCCATTTCCTTAAATAAGTATATTTTTTTGAAAAAAAGAAGCAATATCTGGTTTGACTTGAGTAGGACATAGGTCATTGTGTAGCTCAGTTTTCTTTTCTTTTCTTTTCTTTTTGCTTAGATATCTCTTCCTCTTCCAAAGAAATAAGTTAGCAGCCTTCAGGTCTCATATAGATCCAATCTAAGAAAGGCAACACTCAGGGAATCCTGAGCATTTAAAAAGGTTCTGATGTATTTCTTCCCATCAGAGTTGAAGAGGCCAGCAACCTGCCTACTTTAATGAAGGGTGAATAAGAGAGCTGAGGTAGTGGCTACCAGTCTACAACAGAGAAGCTGTCCTTTCCATAAGCCTCATATGGGGGGATAAGGGTAGGGTGGATATTGAACCAAATGATCTCTGGGGATCTCCTTTGGTTTTGTTTTTCAGTAGAACTTCATAAACAGTTTGTTAGGAGTGTTGCTGACACAGTGGATAAAACACTAATGAAAATCAGATCCACATTATAATGGAAGCAGTATCTACCAGACTTCTCCCTCCCCCTACATCATGGGTTGGGGGCTGGTTTTCCCCCTAAAAGGTAACAAAGCTGTCCCTAAGACTTAACTAACCACAGATCAAGCTGTACCTTTTTTTGATGCAACTTCCTGGAAATTTCTCTCCATGTTGACATGGGACTTAGTGGGTCATCTAAGGCCAAAAAATGTCAGGACTTTTCAGACTTAGCATATTTCCCATGTACAAGTCTTTGAGTGTTCTACCTCACTGACCAGGCACATTAACATATGGATATGAGGGTGTCTCATCTACCTAAGGGTAGAGTATCCTTGTTGAATATCTATCCTAAACTCTGACCGTGTTAACCTCTATGAGCTGTTAACTGAACTAATAGGATAGTGGCCTAAAACAGGACAGGCCCAATATACATGTTAACTTATCACTTAATATTAAGTGCCCAGGACTTGCTCCAATTTCTTCAGTTTATATTCTAGCTAAATACTTTAAGATTCTAGTTTGATGATTGGTAAAATGGACAAAGGATTACAAAGCATACAACTAAGTCTAGAAATAAGTCATCTTGGAGTATTAATTCATTAACTTATTTCATAAGCAATTATTAAATAATTTCTATGTGAGAGAGATACTGGATTCTAGAAGAATTAGAGAGGTTAAGTATAATGAAGTATGGCACATATCTTCAAGGAAGTTAGCATTTAATTTGAGAAGTAGGGAATGTACACAAATAAACATTACAAAATAAAATAAGACGACCATATAAACAGAGAGTTCTATAAAAATTCTGAGGTGAGAGATGTCACTTCCAAGATCAAGAATGACAATATCGGGGCAGCTAGGTGGCATAGTGGATAAAGCACTGGCCTTGGAGTCAGGAGTACCTGGGTTCAAATCCGATCTCAGACACTTAATAATTACCTAGCTGTGTGGCCTTGGGCAAGCCACTTAACCCTTTGCCTTGCAAAAACCTAAAAAAAAGCAAAACAAAACAAAGAAAGACAATATGGAGGAAGAGAAGACATTTGAACAGGGCCTTGTATTCTGCTTAGATTATAACAAGTGAAACTAGGGAAGGACATTCCAATCCTAAAGAATAATTACTCAATCAATCAATAAGCACTTACTAAAAACCTCCTAAGTGCCAGATTCTGGTGATACAAATAGAATAAATGAAATAATCCTTTCTCTCAGAGAGCTTAGAAGGCTCAGAGGTGGAAAATAGCAAGATTTAATTGTTCAGGAGATTGTCTAACTTTGTAAGAAGGTAGACCAGGTGAAGGAGGATATATTGTAAGAAGAGGCCAGAAAGGTAGGCTGGAGTCAGACTGGAGGGACTTAAACCAGCAGCCTAGTCCATGTGTATCTCTGAGCAAAGCAAACTTCATTAAGCAAAATACTACACAGGTGAAGACCAGAAAATGAGGGTGGGGGGAGCGTGGTGTACTTGAAAAAACATTAGATTTAGACCCAGACAGATTGAGTCCCAGCTTCTAATCACATCTGAATCACTGGGCAATAGAGATAACTTCTCTAAGTCTCATATTATTCATGTGTAAAAGCAGGGGGCAAAAGTTGTGAGAAGCAAATAAGAAAGGATTTATGAAGTATTCATTTAGCATAATCGTGTCTGTTACATAGATGAACTTAATAAATCCTTATTCTCTATCTCCTATGTCTAATTCTGATAATAAATCTCCTCCCTAAAAGAAAGCCTTAGATACAATAACAATAATTATATAATTGAAAAGATCACTTAAGAGAAATCAAACTCTAAGTAAATAAAACCAATAATGGTCCTGAGAACAAAGAAAAAACATATTTTCCTCTTAGCAGAGAAGTGAAGGATAATGGAAACAGAATAATGCATACACTGTATTGGTTGATTTTGCTGAAATGTTTTTCTTTGTGGAGGAAGGTTAAAATGTAGGATGCTCTTTGGGTGATGAGGGAAGAGAGATGCAGATATGCCAAGATGTTTTTAAAAGGGTATCAATTAAGCTTTTTTTTTTTTTTTAAGAAGGAAAGACTTGGGGAGAGAAAGAAAAAAATTAGCCAGTGAGTGGAAAATGTGCTGGCTTTCAAGCTCAGGACCATGTTGGCAGAGCAGAGCAGAGCTGTCTATTTTCACCTTCTCTATAGTAATTTCCAGTAGTTCTCTAAAACCACCAACTTCTGCCAGATGTCAGGTCTAGCATATTGATGACTGGTTTTACCAAGCCAAGTATCTATACCACAACAGCTGTATACTAGGTGTTTTCTCAAAGAATGCTGCTAAAATTGGGTTCAACTAACTTTTATTATTAATGGTTATTTTATTATTATCATCATTTTGTTATTATTATGTTTTATTGTTATTAATAGAACCCATTTAAGGCATGGCTTCTAAATTGTCTAACTTCAGAGAAAGGAATCCATGTAACAAGAACGGTCTATAAAAAAAGAATTTCAATTCTTCACTGGCCTTGAATTCCTCCTTATTTCCAGTCTCTTTGGCTTCAATCTATCCTAGACCTTACTGCTTTATTAATCTTCTTAGATTAATTTTATCATAATATCATATTTTTATCATCATATCAATTTTATCATAATATACTTTTTAAATATTATTTTTTCCAATTACATATATAGTTTTAACATTCTCTTTTTTACAAGGCAAATGGGGTTAAGTGGCTTGCCCAAGGCCACATAGCTAGGTAATTATTGAGTGTTTGAGGCTGGATTTGAACTCAGGTATTCCTGACTCCAGGGCTGGTGCTCTATTCACTGTGCCACCTAGCCACCCCTTAACATTCATTTTTGTAAGATTTCAAGTTCCCCATTTTTCTCCCTCTCTTCCTTCTCTCCCCCCTCCCCATGACAAGTAATCTGAAAAAGATTATACGTGTAGTCATGTTAAACATACAGAATACTCTTAAAATATTTAGTACTTTACTTTTTTCTCAATTACATGTAAAAACAATTTTAAATGTTTGCTTTTTAAAAACATTTTGAGTTCCAAATTCTCTCATTCCTTTCCTCTCCTCATTCTGAAGATCAGGAATTTGATATAGGTTATACATGTATTACAATGTACTCTCACCTTTATTTATTATTAGTTTTTTTTGCAAGGCAGTTGGGATTAGGTGGCTTGCTCCAAGATCACGCAACTAGGTAATTATTAAGTGTCTGAGACCGGATTTGAACTCAGATACTCCTGACTCCAGGGCGGGTGCTCTATCCACTGCGCCACCTAGATGCCTGCAATGTACTCCCACTTAGAAACCTTCAATGGCTCCCTATTGCTCATAGGATATAGTCCACATTTCTGACATTTAAAATTCTTCACAATCTGGACTCATCCTAGCTTTCCAAATTTATTCCCTTTATGTCCCCTGATACAACTGTAGTTAAACTGGGCTACTTGTTGGTCTATGCTTTCCTATTTTTAATTCTTATTCCTTAAAATATTCTTTCTCCTCACCTCTTTCACCTTTCTATTATCTATTCATAGCCAATGTAAATTCTTCAAGTTCAGGTTCGTGACCCAGACCATTCCAGTTCACAGTAACCTCTCCCTTTCTATGAACTTCTAGCACATATTGGAGAATATACATCACTAAATGAATAACTGGGAGGATAGGTGGCACAGTAGATAGGTCTCTAGGTCTGGAGTCAGGAAGACTCATCTTTGTGAGTTCAAATCCAGTCTCGGATATTTACTGAGTGCATCTAGTCAAATCACTTAACACTTTGTCTCAGTTTGCTCATCTAGAAAATGAGCTTTACCAAGAAAACCCCATGGGTTTTGTGGTATGAAGAGTTGGATGATTGAAAAATAACACAGAAAATGAATAACAATAATATACTACCTCATATGACAGCTTTTCTATTGTTCCATGATTTTATATAACTTTTTATGTATTTATATTTTATCAGTCCAAATGCCACAGAATTTGTTCTCTGACTTGGCCTGGTGTTGTTTCTCTTGTAAATTTGGGGTGAACCAGTCTGAAATAACACTTAAGACTCTTCTTTAAGTGGGCATGGCAGACTTCCTTCCCAATTTTTTGCCCATTTTATGTAGGAAATCTTCTTTCTTGGCCAATAAATAGTCAGAGCTAGGGAAGGGGAATGGTGGTGGTGGGTGAGATGGAGTGCTAAAGTCCATTCAGTCTATCATGCCCTAAACTGTTCAGAAGTGGAAAACAAAAAAAGCTTTTGCACAAACAAAACCACTGTAACCAAGATCAAAAGAAATCAGGTAAATTGGGGAACAATTTTTGCAACTAGTATTTCTGACAAAGGATTTATTTCTAAAATAAATAGAGAATCAAACCAAATTTATAAAAAAAACCAAGCCATTCCTCAATTGACAAATAGTCAAAGGGTAGGCAAAGGCAATTTACAGATGATGAATTCAAAGCTATCTATCCATAGTCATATGAAAAATTGTTCTAAATCATTACTGATTAGAGAAATGCGAATTAAAGGATATCTGAGGTACCACCTCACACCTCTCAGATTGGCCAATATGACCAGAAAGGACAATGATCAATGTTGGAAGGGATGTGGAAAATCTGGGACACTATTACACTGTTGGTAGAGCTGTGAACTCATCCAACCTTTCTGGAGAGCAATTTTGAATTATGCTCAAAGGGCAATAAAAATGTTCATACCCTTTGATCCAGCAATACCACTACTGGGTCTATACCTTTGAAGAGATCATGAAAAAGGGTAAAATCCTCACTTGTACAAAAATATTCATAGCAGCCCTGTTTGTGGTGGCAAAGAATTGGAAATCGAGGGAATGTCTATCACTTGGGGAAATGGCTGAACAAATTGTGGTATATGTATGTTATGGAACACTATTGTTCTATGGGATGGGAATTCAGGGAAGCATGAAAGGATTTGCATGAACTGATGCTGAGTGAGATGAACAGAACCAGAACACTGTACACCATAACTGCAATATGGGGTTGATGATCAATCTTAATGAACTTGCTCATTCCATCACTGCAATAATCAGGGACAATTTTAGGGTATCTGCAATGGAGAATACCATCTGTATCCAGAGAAAGAACTGTGGAGCTTAAACAAAGATCAAAGTCTATTCAATTTTTTTTAAAGTTGCCTTATGGGGGCGGCTAGGCAGCACAGTGGATACAGCACCAGCCCTGGAGTCAGGAGTAACTGAGTTCAAATCTGGCTCAGACACTTAATAATTACCTAGCTTTGTGGCCTTGGGCAAGCCACTTAACCCCATCACCTTGCAAAAACCTAAAAAGTAGTTGCCTTATGTACTATATAATTTTGCTATCTCTAATATTTTATTTTTTCCTCAAGGATATGATTTTTCTCTCAACATGTTCAATTTTGATCAATTATAGCATGGAAACAATGTAAAGACTATCAGACTCCCTTCTGTTGGGGGTGACGGGAAGGAAAGGAAGGTGTGGGAAAAATTGTAAAATTCAAAACATTACAAAAATGATGAGTAGAAATTACCATTGTATATAATTGGAAAACAAATAAAATATTTATTAAAATGTAGAAACCAAGGCCCAGAGAGGTTAAGTAGTTTGGTGTTGGCTTGACTGATATTAGAATTTATATCATCTGATTTCAAAGTCATTTCAAAATGTCTTTCTACCACACTGTATTGTGTTAAGGTTTGAGGCAACCTGTTTTTATTCCCCACATTAAAGTGGAGCTCAGAAGATCTTGATAATGATCAGATAGGAGTGCCAGAGCTGAACCTTATCATCTACCACCTACTACTGCTAATTGGCTATCATGAATGAGGGCTAACTTGGCACTATCTCCAGCTTGGATAATTATTTAGACCTTCACAATGAGCCTCAATGAAATGACTTAACTTACATGAATGTAATAGATTATTTTTCCATCTATCATAAGAAATGACAAAATTCTACATTTTAGAAAAAACCAGAAGACCTTTATGAATTCAAGTGAGCAGAACTAGAATTTATACAATGACATTATAATGACAACTAAGATTTGAAAAAATCTGAGAAGTCTCATCAGTGTAATAATCAAGTACAAATAATCAAATAATCAAATCCAGAGGAAGTGGATATGGAAGAATGTTACTCACCTCTTGCTGAAGCAGTGATGCCAAAGAAGAAGAATAAGCTCTACATTTTTAGACATGGTCAAGGTTGGAATTTGTTTTATCTGACTAAAAATATTTGGTATGAAGGTTTAATTTTTCTCTTTTTTGTTGTTTAATTAGAGGGTGGGAGGGAGAAAAAATATTTATTAATTGGGAAAATTAGAAAAAATAAATTAAAAAAAACTCCAATTTCCTAGAGCTACAGAAAAGACAATTTCATTGTAGGGTCAGTAGATGATACCCCAAACCCCTCACAAAGCAAATAACTTATCTACTAGAAAGACATGGAGTCACTAACTTTCCAACTTTATCTCATGCTACTTCCCTTCATATGGGTTAGGGTTAGGGTTAGGGTTAGGGATAGAATACTGGACTTATCTGGCCTCAGACACTTACTAGCTCTGTGATGTTGGACAAATCACTTACCTCCATTTGCCTTAGTTTCCTCATTTGGAAAATGAATTAGAGAAGGAAATGGACAACAATTCTACTAGAAGTTGCCAAGAAAACTCAAATGGGGTCACAAAGAATCAGACATGATTGAAGTGAAACAATAATAATAACTTTTTCTGGACAGCTAGGTGGTAGAGTGGATAGAGCACTGGATCTGGAGTTAGAAAGCCCTGAGTTCAAATCCAGCTTACTAGCAGTGTGACCCCAAGCAAATCACTTAATTCCGTTTATCTCAGTTTCTTCATCTATAAAATGACCTGGAGAAATAAAAGACAAACCACTCCATTGTAAAATTGATCTAACCTTTCTGGAGAGCAATTTGGAATTATGTCCAAAGGTCAATTATGTCCTGAAAAATGGTAAAAATCCCATATGTACAAAAATATTCATAGCAGTTCTTTTTATAGTGGCAATGAATTGGAAATTGAGGGAATGCCCATCAATTGGGGGATGGCTGAACAGGTTGTGGTATATGTATGTGATGGAATGCTATTGTTTTATTAGAAATCAGGAGGAATGAGACTTCAGAGAAACCTGGAAAGACTTTCATGAATTGATGCTGAGTGAGATGAACAGAACCAGAGCATTGTTCACCTTAGCAACAACATGGGGTGATGATCAACCTTGATGGAATTGTTCATTTCAGCAATAAAAAGACAATCTTAAAAGATTCGTGATGGGGAAATACCATCCATATCCAGAGAAAGAGCTATGGAGTTGAAGTGAAGACCAAAGTTTACTTTCAAAATTTACCTTCAATTTTTAAAAGTTGTCTTATGTATTATGTCATTTTGTTATCTCTAATGTTTTTCTTTCTTCCTCTTGGACCTGATTCTTCTCTCACAGAATGTTCAATTTCAATCTATGTTTGGCATGGTCACAAATGTAAAGCCTATAGCAGATTGTTTTCTGTCAGATCAGGGAGAAAAATTGTAAAACTCAAAACCTTGTACAAAAATGATTAGTAAAAACTACCATTTTATGTAGTTGGGAATGTAAATGAAATATTTATTAAAAAAAATACAAATACTCCAGTATCTCTGCCAAGAAAATTCCAAAAGGATTCTTTAAGAGTTGGAAATATCTGACAACAAAGAAAATCTCATCCCCTCACCCCTTTTTCTCTTCTAGCTCTATACCATTACTTCTGTATCTCCTATACTTCAAATGGACTCTTCCCTCATCCACACCACCCTATCCAAAGGCCATACTTTCATACCTTAGGGTTCAATTCAGACACCACTTTCTCCATGAAGCTTTCCTTCCTGACATTTTTCATAGTCCTTTCTCTCAATTTATTCTTTGCCCTTATACTCTCATATCATAACTTTTTGGCAGTGTCCTCCCTTCATCTCTTTGAAATCAGGACCTGTGTCATATCTATATTTGTGTCTCCATTGCCAAGAGAAAAGCACACTATAGGGACCAAGTTTGTTGATTGGAACTTAATAGAAGTGGGGATACTCTTGACAGTTGTGAAGGCTGAATTCGCCAGGTTCATGACAATATGCACCAAAATCCCTCTTTCTACAACACCAAAGGGGACTCATGCTGAAGAACAATCTTGCATGAAAGAGACAATGACCATGAGAAAAGAAATCCCTTGGCTGCTGGCCTTTCCCCATGTGAGTGGCCACTGACTTTGATTCAGACAGCTAGTCAGAGAGTAGTAATGAAATATAGAGTAGACTGGTGACATCCCCACAAACTTTGCTTCTCTAGTAGCTGAGACATCCCTAAACACAGTAAGGAAATCTCTCTTATTGGGACTTCTGGTGCCAACAACTGATGGGGCACTCAAGTGGAAGGCTTTCCCCCTAATTTAGGTGGTCAGGATAGTCATTAAACATTCCCAAACAATATCATTTATCATCTTTAGGAAGTATGATTCTTTGATTTCATTGCTCCACTTTGGGGTTCTTACTCTGGGTAATGAAATTTTCCTTATCAAAGCAGATCTGTCATTGATCTGTAATTTATAGTTTTAGAATCTTCTCTGGGAGCTCTGAGGGCAGAGCTGTACCAGAACCAGCTCAGACTGACTCCCAAGTACCAAATGTGAAATTTTCATTATGAGCATTTACATCTAGAAACTGGCAAATGTTACAAATCAGGGTCAGATTTATTGTTTTATTGATTTTTTAAATTTAAGAAAACAATGGAAAAATGTTTGTAATACAGATTAAACTTTAAAGTATGTCCTGCCTACTGGTTCTGTATCCCAAAGAAATCAAAGAAAATGGAAAGGGAATACTATTTGTACAAAAATATTTATTTATTCATGTATGTTTATTTGTGGTGGCAAAGAATTGAAAGTTGAGGGGATACTCATCATTTGGGGAATGGCTGACAAGTTGTATATGAGTGTAAATAGAAAATGTGTACTATTAGAATTGATGGGTGGGGGCACAGTTCTACTTAAGGAAGAACAAATTGAGACTTTGTTTAAGGTTATTCAACGAGTGGAAAAGCTTGAATCAGAAGCAAAGCTATTGCCCCCTAGTTTCATACTTTTCATGAACCATTCTTCCATATAAAATGTGGCCTATATATTATAATATTCCTGACTCTTCTCTATTTTCCATAGTTTTCAGAGTATCAGAAAGAAGTTCAGTGCCCTGCCTAAGGTCACTCAAGAGTCATCAACACAGTTGGAACTAGGATTTGTAGTCTCTCTTTTTCCCACTGATCCACTCTTCCTCAACTTTTTGTCTCAACTTTCTCACAAGATATTTTTGCTGTTTTTAGTTCTAAGAGAGAACTTAATATCATCAGTTAGTTACTTATAAGAATCTTAGCTATAGCCTGGGACAGTCCAATTGAATCCTGTAACCCATTTCATTCTATTAGGAACAAAGAATATTAAAAATGAGACATTTATCATAACTAGAATGGACATCCAGTTAACTGGATTAAAAAACACAATGGAGGCATACCTTCACTTAAAACTCAATATAAAATATTAGATTCATAGAACTAATAGAATTTTGCTTAAAATATAATTTTTTGTCTGTTTGCCTATTTTTTTAATTTGTCTAATAAATGGCAATGCTTTTATTTTATGGTCAGAAGACCTGGGTAAGCCATTCTGCTTATTACTTGTGTGACCTAGCCAAAGCATTCAAAATTAGCTTATTGGTTCTACTTGGATGGCATATAAAGTCCTGTCTAGTTGTGCATCTGTGGACTTATACTCTTATGACTCTTAAATAGTGAGTTTTCTAGCACTTTGACAAACCATAAGGAAGAAGACAGACCTGAAAGAGTCAGATGGGGGGCAGAGCCAAGATGACGACAAGAAAGGATCGAGTCTTAGGTGCTCTCTGATAAAACTCATAAGCTAAGGGCTCTAACTAAACTTTCGAGAGACAGAACCCACAAAGGGACCCAGAGAGGCAGTTCTCCTACTCAAGGTAACCTGGAAAAGAGCAGAAAGGCTTTGCTCCCCGGGTCGGAGGGGCAGCCCACCAGAGGGGCGGCCTGCCAGAGGGAAAGAACTTCAGCCTCCCGGAGGCAGCCCCAGAGCACTGGGAGCCCCAGGTCACAGCAGTGGGGGAGTCTCCTGAGCTACACCCCAGGGAGCACCAAGCACATAGTGGGGGAACAGCGGGGGACCTCTGCCAGAGTGAGCACGTGGAACCCAGCCCCCAGGGCACACAGCAAGCAGCTTGGTCTTTTGGCAGCCCAGATCCAGGAACAGAAGCAGGCGGAGCCGGTAAGCAGGAGCCTCCAGGGCATGAGCCCATTGAGCAGAGGGAGGGGAGTGAAGAGAGAGAGACTGCAGAGCTCTACCCCTGGAACAGGACTCTGGGGCTCTGACCACATTCAGATACTGATCGCAATCTAGGCCCCCACACAGAACAGCAGCCCCCTCCACCTCAGCCCTGTGGTGGACGGGAACGCATATGGTTACTCACAGACCAGGAGGGAGGACAGAGCCTCACACACTGAGACCTTTGTGGGAGTGCCCCAAAAGCTCAGGAAGCACCCCCAAAACAGGCTTAGTCTGGGAAAATGGGCAAGCAGAGAGAAAAAAGAGGAATACCATTGAGAAATATATTATCTATGATCCCAAGAAGGATGGATATACTCAGTCTGAAGATGAGGAAACACAAGCTCCTGCATCTAAAGACTCCCAGAAAAACAGAAACTGGGATCAGGCTATGACAGAGCTCAAAAAAGACTTTGAAAATTAAATGAGGGAGTTAGAAGAAAAACTGGGAAAAAAATGAGAGAGATGCAGGAAAAACATGAAAATAAAGTCAGCAGCTTAGTCAAGGAAATCCAAAAAAGGGCTGAAGAAAATAGAATGCTAAAAACCAGCTTAGGTCAAATGGATAAAACAGTTCAAAAAGTTATGGAGGAGAAGAATGCTTTAAACAGCAAAATTGGCCAGATGGAAAAAGAGATAAGAAAACTCTCTGAGGAGAACAAATTCTTCAGACAAAGAATAGAATTCAGGGAGATCAATGAATTTACCAGAAATCAGGAATCAATACTTCAAAACCAAAAAAAAAAAAAGAAAAGAAAAATTAGAAGAAAATGTGAAATATCTCATTCAAAAAACAACTGATATGGAAAACAGACAAGAAAGATAATTTAAAAATTATTGGAATACCTGAAAGTCATGATCAGGAAAAGAGCCTTGACATCATTTTCAATAAATTACTACAGGAAAATTGCCCTGATATTCTAGAAGCAGAGGGCAAAATAGAAATGGAGAGAATCCACCGATCCCCGCCGAGAAAGAGATCCCCAAAAACCAACCCCTAGGAATATTATATCCAAGTTCCAGAACTCCCAAGTCAAAGAGAAAATATTACAAGCAGCCGGAAGGACACAGTTCAAATATCGTGGATTTATGTCTGGCTCCTGGACCCAGATGACCCTAGAGGAGAAAGTGAGGTTGGTGACTTAGCACAGCACCCCCCCCCACCCCCCCGCCCACCTCAAATCCAATTCCCATGCTTTTCATAGCATCACTTCTCTGATGTTGTGGTCTTCTTGGAAAATTAAGGACAAATGTTATTGTCTGACTTCAACCTCTTTCTTAGTTTCCTTATCTGGAAAAAGAGGAAAATAACAGCACCTACCTTCCTAGGTTGTTGTGAGGATCAATGAGATAAGATTTGTAAAATGCTTATCACAGTGCCTAGTATATTTACTATGATAAATGATATGTAAGTACTTTTTGTTGTTGTTTTTGCAGTTGTTTCAGTCATATCCAACTCTTCATGACCTTATTTAGGGTTTTCTTGGCAGAGATACTCAAGTGGTTTGCTATTTATTTCTTTAGATACGGAAACTGAGTCAAACTAAGTATCTGAGGTCAGATTTGAGCTCATGAGTCTTCCTAACATTAGTCCTGACACTCTTTCCTTTGTGCTATTTAGATGTTAGTTATGATGATAATTTTTTGTGGTCACAAACCTAGTATACTCTAGTGTTATGTCACCCTTACCAGAAATGTGGTTAGAAGAACATGAAATTAGTCATCCAAAAGAACAGGCTCCTCTGTTTTTGCTCCTTAATGCTCTCTTAATGGTAAAGAGAAAGGAACAGTAGAAAGTTAAGCAGATGGTTAGACACCAGGGCATCGGGTAGAGGCTGCTCTGGCTACCTGCTGGCTTAGGAAATACAGAGGCAAGGCATAATATGAGCTGCAGCTGGGGGCACAGCAGGCAAACCTAAACCCATATTCTCAGTCTGTTGTGCCGGGTTGTTGCTGCTTGGAATCCTTGGATCTTGAGAGAGGAATATTGAATAATAATTTGCTCAGTCATCTCCTTTCATGCCAGTGTCTTGTGACTCTCAACTATAACTTATAATTAATTAAAACAATCCCTAAAAAGGTTTTTAAAAAGTTATAGTCAGAATGGCTACTATTGGTGCTATGCTTCTAGGGATGAGGAAGCATTTGTTGAATGAATGAAATGAACGAATGAATGAATGACTCAACTTTGGGGCAAAATATCTCTAACTTGGCAAATGCACTTATAAGGAATAAAATACATAAACTCAAGTGCCTTCCTATTTTTAGAACCTGAAATTTTCATTATTCACAAAAGATTGTTCTTTAGCCTGCAGAAAACTCCCACTTGGTTGTCTCCTTGCAATATGAGTCCAACTTCAAGGGGCTGGACCCAGTCATTGCTGGGCTGCCCAAGGTCTGGGTCAGTAGAACACAAGCCCTAGCCCAGGACAGAAACTTCTTAATTTTTTTTGTGACTTAGTACCTTCTGGCAGTCTGAGGAAGCCTTCTGAGAATGCTTTTTAATGTGTAAAAACAAATACATAGGTTTACCAAGGAAATCAATTATAGATATTTCTCCTACAATGCAGGGGTTTAGGGGCAAGGCAGCCCTGTGATCTTGAAAACCTGTGTAATATTTTTTGACCCTCCCTTTCTCTTTTAGAATGTAAGAAAAGTATTATTTTTTCTTTCTTTCTTTTTTAGAGTACCTTACTGTAAAATTTAGTTAAGTATTAGATCATTGGCTCTGTGTCATCCAATGGCCTTTGCATGTCCTCTGCATCTTCCTTCTGCAAACTCTTCAAATTTCCATTTAATTTCTTATGCCACCCATGATATTTCAAAACTGTGATGAGAAAAAAGTCACAATGTAGAAGGAATAACTAAATATTAAAATACACTTATTGAAATATTTAAAAATAAATTTACAAAACTGAGCTTAGGAGTCCCTGAGCAGATTCTAACAAATTGGGTTAGGGAGAGGAGACTTTGAGACTGTGTCTATTGGAGAGGGAGGGCTTAATAACTGGGAAATTAGAAAAAAACATCCTGAAGAAATAATGCTTTAAGTGAACCTTAATAAAGATCTTCAAGAGACATTTCAGGTCATATAATGCAAATTCAGAGGGCAGCTGGGTGGTACAGAGGATAGAACACTATGCTTGGAATCAGGAAGACTCATCTTCATGAGTTCAAACCTGGCATTAGAGATTTTACCCTATTTGCCTCAGTTTCCTCATCTATTAAATGAACTGTAGAAGGAAATGGCAAATCACTCTAGCATCTTTGCCTAGAAAACCCCAAGTAGGGCCATGAAGAATTGATTATTACTGAAATGAAACAATAAATGCAACTTCCTCCTTTTGCAGATAAGGAAAATGAGACTCAGAGAGGTCAAAGAGAAATGAGTGGCTGAATGCAGAGCAATGGAGCAGAACCAAGAGAACAATGTACACATCAACAACATTATGAAATGAACAACCTTGATGGAAGCAGCTCCTCTCAGCAATCCACTGAACTAGAACAACTATATTTGACTGACTAGAGACTACATTATCCTCATCCAGAGGAAGAAGAACAAAACAAAACACTGAAAACCCAATCCTTCCAAATCTGATGAACACTGAAAATTTCTAATTTATAAACATGTTTATCAAAATATGTATAAAAATGCTAAGCTGACTGTTCCTTGGGGGGGGGGGTGAGAAGGGAGGGTGAAGGGAAATTTTGCAACTTGGAATATGCATGGGCTTGGATATATAGTTGAAAATAAATAAATAAATTTAATTTTAAAAAAAAGGAAAAAAAATGAGTCACTGAGTCAGAATCGAAACCCAGGTCATTTGACTAATTTGAATGACTTTCCATCATCAGAACAAAGGTGGGCTTACCATAAGCCCAAAGGGGGCAGCTAGGTGGTGAAGTGAACAGAACACCATCCCTGGAATCAGGAGAACCTGAGTTCAAATCTGACCTCAGACACTTAATAATTACCCAGCTGTGTGATCTTGGGCAAGTCCACCCCATTGCCTTGCAAAAAACAAAAAACAAACCAAAGCCATAAGCCCAAAGGCAAGACAAAACATAATTTCATGGGATGCTTGGTTATGGTAAGCTTAAACAATAAAACCACCATGAAGACAATGTTTTTCTGCTCATGAGGAGATAGAATAATTCCATAAAAAACTCAGATAGGTCCTCCATTGACTAAGTCAACTTGTACCTCACTATTTGAAGACTTCAATGTAATGATGAAAACAAAGAAAGGCAATTTAAAAAAAAACTTCAGGATTAAAAACAAAGAGGTCAAAATCTCATAGATTGAAAGCCCATGTCTATGTATTATAAATACTAATACTCATGAAGAAATTGAGGAAGGTGATGGATATGGTAAGCAATGAATAACATCACACTTCTCCAAAATGAAAATGGCCATATCTTAATAGAGAAAGAATGACTCATTACTAATATGGGAGTCATTTGAGAACCAGCTGTCTGGATTCTGTTGTTTTATTAGAGTGAAAGTAAAAATCAAGGCCAAACTAGAAGAAAAGATGAGGATGAGAGTATATGGCATATATGACATATGTAACAATTATAACAGCTATCAGCTGACCTGTTCAAATAAACTACTTGTGGTGGATGGAAAATGGAACTAGAAGACATCCATTTTGATGAATTTGGAAGTCCAAAGGGCTTGAGGGGACAATGACTTATAAAATGAAGTCCCTAAGTATGAAGATAAGGAGTTGGGGCTGTGAAGAAGACTAAGTTGATTACTGAATTCCTTGAGAAAACAAAGACAATGGCAAGGTAGCCATTGGGTTACTGTAATAAGATTTGGACTTGATAATGCAGATAAATAGAGTGAACCTCAGAGGAAGAAAGATCACTAGGTGAGGGTCACCAATTAGCAAAAAAAATGTTTAGGAGCAAGAATGAGGAGCAAGGGATAGCACTATTCCTTCTTTTTGGCTCTATCTTTTAAGTTGTTTTACAATTTATGCCTCCTCTTAGAATGTAAGCTCCTTGAAGGCTATGGTAACTTGCTTTTTCTTTGTGACCCTAGAACTTAAGAAAGCTTGGCACATCAGAGTATCAAAGATGTTTGTTGATTGAGTGATGAAAGAAAGAACACCAAGTACTGGAGAAATTGGATAAAGATGTGTTCCTCTGCAAGGGAAAGCTGGTTTCCATTATCAACAGAAAATGAAAGAAGTGTGAGAAGGGATCTGGAATGGAGGGGAAACTGTGGAATGGTGGGGGATACATAACTAGCTCAATAGAATAAAAAAAGCAGAGGATCATATGGTACATGAAGGGGGAGTGTTGGGGTCAATAAGGAGAAAATTCCAGAAGAGCTAGATGGAAGAGAGAGTATTTATCTCAGCAAATATTTGGTCTGAATCACAAGGATCAAGGAAGCATGAACCAAGGAGTTTTACTGCCATAGAATGAGGAAATAATCATTTGATTGGAATTCCTACTTTCTAGATTCTTGTGATATCTAAGTATGGAATCTCTACAGGAGGCATGACATTAGCTTTCACAATTAATCCCTGGAAACGCAGGAGATCTCAGTGTGTGGGCAGCAGAAAGTTTTGCTCAAATAACTGAGTCAGCAAGGAACTGGTATTTATGTTCCTAAGCTGGACTGAAGACATAGTCCTTTCTATGGAGCAATGAGAAAGTGAAAAAGTTCAAGACAGAAAAATCCAGTTGTAAATGGTAAATTGAACAGAAGGAGAAGTAAGGCACATTGAATTATAATTTTGTTTTGAATACTGGCAGATTCTACAGACAATTTTTATGTGCTCAGACAAAGTGTATTTGTGTGTCTGATAAATAAGTTTTTATGTTAGTTTAGTAAAAGGGTTTCCTTTAAAAAATTAATATAATACTTGTGAGCCAAAGGAATGTTAGAATGATTTCATACATTCCTCAATGTGGCCTGTGTTCTAAAAACACTAGAGAGTTCTGGGAGACAATAAGCCATGTAAGGGACAGGAAATATCAGAAATGATTAACCTGAAGAATGTATGCCACTTCCACTCCTCTCTGCCAAGCCACTGTAGACAACCAAACTTTAGAACAAAAGGGAATGAAACTTGGCTTACATCCCTCATTTTTGTCCCACAATGTGGTCCTATAATTAATTGAAAATCCCAGAGGCAACAATGGACAAATGACAGCATTGGTGTTCCATTATCTGGGATTCTTTTGGCCAAAGGATTTTTACATAATAAACAAGATCAAAGGTAATTTGTTATTATGACCAAGGAAGGAGGACTTTTGCATGTTGATCAACATAGGGTTAGAATACGAGGGAAGTCATAAGAGTTCAAGTGTACCTCCAAGAACCAAAGCCTCCTTGAATAACTCATCTTCCCAGGGAAATAACCAGAATGCTAATCTTATGGGTTCCCTGTCTCAATAATAATTTGGATTCTTTCATTTGATGATTTATGATGTGCAATGGGTGACACATTCTACCTCCTGGCTCTGTATGCCATGTTTATCTTGTGTGTACTGATTTACAGTTTATAAAGTTGGGGAAATGTATACTTTTTCTAATGGAGTAAGACTTATTGATGAACCCTTTTAACCTACAATTTGAGAAAAAAAATAAGCAAGAAGAGTTTTGAGGCTAAGGATTATATTTCAAAACCTAGAGTTTCTGGTTGCTCATGAGTTGTTGGGAGACAGAGCGGATCAAACTGTCTGGAGTTTCTTTGTATTAAGGAGTAGGAGCATTCCACATAAGATGGGGCTGAGAAACTGGAGATATTTCCAGGGAAAATGTTATATGCAGAAATAGTTCATTTCATTTAAACACAACAATTTTTAATGTGCCTAAAAAAAGAATGCTTGGCATTCATTCAGTGTCTATTACTTTCTTTATCCTAGTTATGTCCCACTTATCTCTCAAATTCCTGTTTCCAGAAGCACTGCCTCCCTTTCATCTTTGATTACTCATTCTCTGCTAGAGCCCCTCCTTTTGTCCCCAAACATGCTCAGCTCTATGTAGTCTTCAAAATAAATCAAAACAAAAACAATTTACTTTCAGTCCTCTCAATTTATCTGGCTGTCACCTTGAGTTCATATCTGTTCTCAGATTTAGCAGCTCTGAGAAAGTCATTTAAAACTCTGTCTCATTTTCCTCATCTGTAAAATGGGAGAAATATCACCTAGCTTACAGGATTGTTGTGAGGATCAAAAGAGATAATAATTGAAAAATTTTTAGCACAGTGGCTGGCACTAGTAATCTCTATATAAATGTTATCATAATCATCATCGTCATCATCATCATCCTACAGTTCTACTCTCCTTTATTGCCTGTTTACCATCTACTTACTCTTCTGCCTCTACATCTGGTTTTACTAATACTGTTCTTTGTAAGATCATCAATGACTTTTTAATTACAGTTATCAAATTCAATGACTTTTGCTCAGTTCTCACCTTGACCCTTCTGTGGCATTTGACATTGTTGGCATTCTCTTCCTTGAAATTCTCTTCTCCATATGGAGCAGGTTGGTTGGGGGAAAAGCACTTGAAAATCTTAAAGCACTATGTAAGTGTGGACTGTCATTATTAAGCAAATAGGATCATAGATGTGCTCTTAGGAAGGTCAAAGTTGGGCAAATCACTTAACCCTGTGTGCCTCAGTTTCTTTATCTAAAAAATGAGCTATAGAAGGCCAAGAAAACCCAAAATGGAGTCATGAAGAATCAGACAATTGAAAAACAACTAAACAACAAAAAAATGTCCAAAGTCTAACATAGCTCCTGGCTCCCAACAGGCATTAAATAAATGATTGTTAGATTGAACATGTCATTCATGCCCAAGAGGGAAGGATATCTCACTTTTGCCTTTTGATCCCTAGTACTTAAGGGCTGGACTCAAAGCAAGCATTTAATAAATCCATGTTTGATTAACCAACAAAATATTTTCAGATTATTTTGAAGTGTCGGCATCACTTAGTGGTGATATAGAAAGCAGAATGCAGAATAAAAGTTATCTTGATAATTCATGGTGATTTTGTGGTCTAAGAACAAAGAAGTCTATTGTAGGTACAAGTTGAAGAAATTGACTCAAGATAGATTCTTTTTTTTTTGTCTGACTTTTCTATTCATTTCTTCTTGGTTCCCCCTGAGAAAAGGTCATCTATCCTTCTTCCTTTCTTTTAGGAAGAAAAATAAATATGCCAGTTTTTCATAACTATTTTTGTAGAACTACATTCATGATAAAAGAGCTTAATGGACTTGATATTTTAACTTGTTTGAACCTCAGTTTCTTCATCTACAAAATTAGGGACATGGGACTAAATAGTCACTAAGAGCACATCTATGATCCTATTTGCTTAATAATGACAGTTCTCACTTACATAGTGCTTTAAGATTTTCAAGTGCTTTCCCTGCAACCATCCTATACACTAGATAATAGGAATAGGGCCTATGATTTCATTAATATAGAAAAATCCAAGGAAACTCACTTTCCCCTCAACTCATTGTCTTAGAGGGCTTCTCAGAGCACAGAGAGATTATGTGATTTGTCCAGTGTCCTACATATAGTAATTGTGTGAGGTGGGGCTTGAAATCAAGTCTTTCTTGTAAGTTAAGTAATGCAAATCTATGGGACTTTGGAACATGCCCTAAGATGGCAGCATCCAAGTGGGTGATAACTACTTTTCAGAGGCAGAATTCTATGTTTTCTACCACATGGGTAGGAACAGCCTTCTTCTGTTGGCTGCATAGTTGGAACTAGCTGTTAACTGAGCCACAGTAGCTCTCTATTTTTGGTGACAACAAGATCTTAATCACATGCAGCATGAACACTAAGCACAAAGTCGATTAAGGAAAAGGCCACCTTCCCTTCCCTTAAGACATATAGCTTCAAGAAACAGGCTTGGGATTTTAGTATATTTTGTTTGTGTAGGTGTAAGTAATAAGAGTTCCTAGACCAGGACAGTGAACCATAGGGACCTTGGAACCCAAGATTCTAGGCTGGATGTTGTTGACAGACCAGCAGGGAAATCCTGACGAACCAGGGAGCATGGATGCAAGGCTTGATGGGAGGCTTGGGACTTAGAACTTGGTGGGATTAATGCTATAAAATAATTGAGCTAAGTGGAGAACCTATTTCTCTTCCAATTCTCAGAGACCAAGGGAATTCTTTCTTTGGGGGGGGGGGCGGTGTTATTGTCCCTGTATGATAGAGGGGATATTTGTCTGCTTGTTCTTGCTATGCTTTTCAAATAAATATTCCTTTGTAAAGTCTATTCAGACTATTAAGTGTTTAAATGGAACTGGCATGACTAGACCCCTGAAAATCAAGGAATATAATTAGTAGGGGTTTAAGTCAATAACCTCACCCCAATCCTTTTGTTTATCAGATAGTTATAATTATACAAGTATTATTCTGATTTTACAAATTAGGAGACTGAGCCCCAGAGGAGTTAAATAATTTGCTCATGATCACAAAGTTAGAGTGTGAGAACTCAACTAGGTCTTTGGATGCTATATGTAGCACCCCTCCCCCCATATCTATACCTAGATTTCTATATTATCCTTCTTGAAGCCTTCTCAATTTAAATAAAGGCAAAGATCAGTTATGGTTCCCCACCCCACTGCCAATATAGGTGTGTGCTGTAAACTCTTCATGGGATATTTTTTCTTTGTAACACCTATCTCATTCATTTCTACTGATTAGACAAGAGATTCTATCAGCCCCCAAATTCTGTGAATTATCGCCACCTGCTGGATTTCTCATCATACTTCTTCCATTGGAGTAATGACTTTCCAGATGCTCGTGAACTTCAGAATCCTCTGTTGGTTTCTGAAGTCACTTTATGGACTCCAAGGTCAAGAAGAGCCGTGGGAGACTCATTCTAAACTAAAATGAAACTGATTTTGCATTCTTAAACATGGGAGGTATTAGGGTTAGTATATGAGTGAGAGATATTGGGGGATTGGTTACAGCAATTCTTCCATAAACCCCTAGATTGCTATTCCTGACCAGCACCAATGGCAGACTGGGATGAACATTAGTTTAAGTAGCAAGCTTTCCTTAAGTCATTTCTCCCTGTCCCAAAAGCAACTCTTTCTTTCTCATGGGAAAACAATGCCCCAAAACTAGGTCTATATTGACATTAAAGGCACCAGGCAATTCCATTAAAAAAAAAAGAGTAGTTACAACAAAGAAATCCTCTAATGCACTTTAAACTGTAGTAGAGCTTCACATAAACAAAACAATTTTACTGACTTATTTTTTCCATTTTTAAAAACCTCCAAAGGGGAGGTAATATGGTACGTGGAATGAGAATTGACTTTTTTAGTCCGAGAGTCTTAGTTTGTATCCCAAATCTACTTTATACCTGTGTGACCTTGGGCAAGTGATCTCACCTCTCTGGTGTTCAGTTTCCTCATTAGTAAAATGGGAGCAATGGATTCAATGACATCTAAGGTCTTATCTAGCTCTAGGTCAAGGGTTCTACATTTTTGTTTGTTTGTCAATGAACTCTGTTAGCAGAGGCTAGTGAAGCCTAGGAATCTTTTCTCAGAATGTTTTTTAAAAGACAAAATAAAATACATGAGATTATAAAGGAAACTAAACACCAGTGAAAATAAACTATTGGTTTTTCTCATTCAAGTTTACAGACGCTGTGAAATCTTTCTATGGACCAGGGTAAGAGCCTTTGCTTGCCATCTAGGATCCTGAAACTGCATTTGACTACTGACTTTACCACTAATTACTTGTATGACCTTGGACAAGTCATGTGAGTTCCCTAGTCCTCTCTGTCCACTTTTGTAAAACATGGGGGTTGGACCAAATGACCTTCAACAGTCCCTTTCAGCTTGGAATTCATGATCTAAATGGTTGTTTTTGTTATTTCAGAGAGACAGCTTCTGTTTCAGAAGTTCAAGAATAGCTGATTTCCTTCATGGATACAGACTGCATGCAACATATCTTAAGAGAGAATTCTTTTGAGTTGCTGTGATTGAATGAATTCATTACAAGATAGAAGAAACTTCTAGTGGGGCCCATCACTGACCTTGGACTCCCATGTCCTTTCAACTTTAATGAGTCATCAAATTGAAACTTTAATGGGGGATAGATAGTCTTAGTTCCCTATTATTCTTTACTAAAATGACTATATCTTTATTTCCAACTGATTTGAATAAATTTATTTTGACAGGGAATATTGAGTAGGCTAGTATGACTGTAGGAGAGAACTAATAAAGGGAAAGAACAGGAGATAAGACAAGGATCAGATTTGAATGTTGGGTTATAAAGTTTTGACTTTATCCTTTATTAGTAGACTATTTCCCCTAAATAGGTCAGCTCAGTAGTGCAGTGGATAGAGGACTAACCCTGGAGTCAGGAGGACTGAGCTCAAATCTGACCCCAGACACTTGACACTAGCTGTGTGATCTTGGGCAAGTCCCTTATCCCTGACTGTCTTGAATCTAGGGCTATCTCCAATCTTCCTGATTCATATCTGACCACTGGATCCAGATGACTCAGGAGAAAGTCGGACTGGTGACTTAGCAGAGCATCTCCTCATTCAAATCCAATTCACCTCCCTGATGCCACTGTCTTCTTTGAGTACGAAGGACAAACATCATTTTTTCATCATCATCATCATCATCATCATCATCATCATCATCATCATCATCATTTCCCCTAAAGGTGATAGAGAGCTAGAAGAGGTTTTTGGCCAGGAGAGAGATATGATCAAAGTGGTTTTTCAGGAAGACAGTCTGGCTTATCAGATTGTAGAATGGATGGCTTAGAGGTGAGTGATACTGGTTAAAAAGAGACAATTGAAAAGGTAGTAGCAAAGGTAATGGAGTGGGGGGGCATTTATTCAGTATATTTGCTGAATTACTGAATTAGGTATTTTGATGGTACCTATGATTATCACTGTCAGTTCATTCTTCTCTTCCCTTAGAACACTCTGTAGATAATTGGCATGTCAGCATCATGTATGCTGATTGGCTAGTCTAGAAATATATTTTTCTTGCAGTCATCATCAAAAGCATACTTTTATAGCAAGGTATTTCTTAGCTTTGCATTAGAGGATGATGAAAGGGCTTCTCTCTTCACCCTTATACCTATCAATCTGACCTAACTGTAAGAAAAATAATCAAAATTTCCTAGAATTGTTGGAGATAATACATAGTATTAGAGCCTACCCTCAATTTGTAAAGCCTTCCTTTGAAATGTCTCACAGGAGTTCCTGTGCACCAGAAGGAAAGGGAATAATGCAAGTTACATTTTGATCACCTAGATTACTAGTGTTGATTCATTTCCCATTTCAGCAATTGAGGTACAAGTTCAGGGACCATACATTGTGCCATCTCTGAGGAGGCTACAAGGTCATTAGGATCTGTGCACAAAAAAGCTCTAAAGAAATAAAGGTTTACTACTCTTTTTTGCCTTATTCAGAGTCTGTATTAATAATGTAAGCTCTGCTTTATTTTTCATCTGTGAGTTCCCAGGCCTTGGCACCATTTTTTCACATAATAGGTGCTTAATAAACATTTAGGGCATTAGTGGATGGAACGCCAACCTTGGAGTCAGGAAAACTTGAGTTCAGATCTGGCCTTAGACATTTACTGGTTATCTGACCCTAGGCAAGTCATTTAACCCTGTATCCCTCAGTTTCCTCATCTGTAAAATGAGTTAGACAAGTAAATAGCAAATTACTATCTTTGCCATGAAAACACCAAGTAAGATCAGAAAGAGTCAGATATGACTGAACATACAAAAAATAAAAACTTAATTAGACTCTCTGTGGAATCATTTAGTTACTCCATAATGGTCCCATACGCAAAAGGATTTGGGACTTTATTGATTTAAATATTTCTTCTAATAATGTAGATTGTAACTTATCTATGTTTGTATGACTTGTTCATCTTCTCCCATAAGGTCATCATTGGAATCCCACCCAATATCCAATACCCTGGTGACTTTCCCAATTTTCTCTTGGAAGTGGAATTGACACTGATCAATGTAATATTCTGTTTTTTTAATCCTGTCATCCCTTGCCCTCACCAGGTGAGAATTCAGCCTCTTGCTCTATATACATCTCCTTAATGTCAGTTTTTATTCATGTTCTTTGATACTCTTCATTTTCTATATTTTGCAGCTTGCCCCATTAATCTAAGAAGCAGTACATTGCTCCTTATGTGAAATTCATTTTCAGAGAATGTTATGATCTATGTCTTACAGGCAGAAATAGTATACATAGATCATTGAAATTTAAAAAAATCTACAGGTCTTAATTTTTTGAAGAATGGGTCATTCATATAGTTTCACAATTTCCTGAAAGTGCTCAACTTGCTTTTGACCACTTTTTAAATTCTGTACCCTATTCATTATTTACTACATGTATACTGTTGTTTTTGTTGTTCTTGGTGGTGGTGGTTCTTTGTTCTTGAAGAGGACCATGACATCAGGGATGTGATGCCATGACATGCAGGTGAATACTGATTAACAGGCTTCATAGGTTGCTACTCCAATGGCATTTCATGATCTAAACAATAAGGAGACTTCATGCACCTAATGCTTCCTCTTAAGAACATAGGATAATGGCATAACAGCTTTAGAGGTAGAAGGAATAGTCTGATCAAGTTTTTTGAGTAGTTACAGATCTCTTCCAAGACTCTCCAGGCTTAATATGGGACCAGCACAAATAAGAACATCTGAAGAATTTCAACTTGGAACTGTTGGATCTTACTCACTGCAGTGGTGAGCAACTTTGTTCAGCATGCATCTCCATTTTTATCATTTGCCTGATGCCTATAGTTTGAATATTTGCCATTGTTCCAGGGGTTCTTAAATTATTTTGTATCTTGGACTCCTTTGGCTGTCTGGTAAAATCATAGCCCAAAATGCTGACCAGCTGTATTGCAAGAATGTCTGTAGATAGGAAGACTTCAATTATGTGCCATCTACTGGCCAGTCTAATACTTTGGTAATTTCAAAATAATAGGAAACTTGAATGGCATTATATCTGCAACAACCTTAATGTGACATAAAAACATGATGAACTCTATTGGTGTCAAAGTCACAGAAATAGTTGGAAGTATGTGGTTTGTTGTATATAGTCAAAATTATAGAAATTAAAGGAAAAGTTAAATTTCAGATAGCTCAGTAAAAATAATAATAAAATCATTTTTCCCATACATGTTCACAGAACCCCTCCTGAAATCTACAAATATAGATCCCAGGTTAAGAAACTCTTGCTCTATTGTTATAATCTTACAACAAATCTTGAATGATTCTGATGTTTGGATAAAGGACACTTTGTTGGAAAAAGATGTGGAAGATTATTGTATGAAAGTTTTAATTGTATTAGGATAATTAAGAATTAATGTTGTTTTAGTTATCCCTCTTTTATAGTCTGCATTATTCCTTGAATGAAAGACATAATCAGTCTCCTTGGATAGAAAAAAATCAATTTAAAGAGTGATCTTAATTCCTTAAGAAGATAGAATTTTAGTTAGATCAATAGAGGGGAATTTATTGGTGACCAAATGAGGGGGGAGAATGTCCTTTTCTTAAGCAAATCACAAAGAGAGGTTTTCTCCCTCCCCCCTTTCTTATCACTGACTAGAGCAGAAGAAGGAGCTGGGTTTTCTGGAAAGACAGATCTCTAATTTAATGACTACATTAACATTGATTTCTATGTTTCCTAATTATAGAAACCCAAACTGAAACGATGTACTTTTATTTTATCATGGCTATGAAATTTCTTCATCTTTTATTTCATGGTTATTATCCAATTTAAGTTAGGAATGGCTTGAGGAAGGAGGGCTTTTCTGTTTTAGCAAAAGATATTCTCTTTCTCCAAGTAGAATACTGCAACATTAATTTAGATAAGGTGTATTGGTAGAATTTGCTAAAATGTTAAGAGTAGATTGTTTTTCTTTCAAAAGAACTTTTAAAGTAGTATTTTGTTGTGATGAATTAGATGCTTTCTCCTAATCAACAAAGAACAAGCAGTGCAAGTTCTCGTATTCTTTACATCTTTCAGTTAATTGTAGTTGTTTGGTGGTTTTCAGTTGTACCTAACTCTTCATGTCTTCATGACAAGTGAAGAATCAAGGCAAACAGGGAGAAATGATTTGCCCAGTGTCACAAGTTAAGATGGTAAAGATGTAAACCAATGTGAAAGATTGCATATGGAAGCTTGCCTGTTCTCTACTAATATCCTTATAGAGGATACACTTAATATGTGTGCAGATAATGTTAAAATGTTTATAAAGTAGGGAAAATAGGCACAAAGGTGGGTATTGTTGATGGTTTTGGTCACCAAGATTTTTTCCATGCCATTTCAGAAATTTTGCATACCTATAAATGCTTGCATGATTGTGTCTCTTCCAGTCTACATGTCCAATCCAACCGTTATTTCCCCCATCTTTGTTTTATTTAGTGCCACTTCTATATCCTCTTTAAGTACAGCCAGGACAGTGATGCTTGAGTCAAAAGTTTGGGTATTCTACTGTCTTGATAGTCAAAAGTTCATTATTTTTAAAAGACAAAACTTTGCAAATATTTTCCATTTTTTTCTTTGCCCCTTTCCCATTTTTATCCTTAAATGTACCTGTAATGACTTGGTTTAGTTTGGACTCTCACCTACCCATTTTTAAAATGGTTTTTATCCTCCATTACTTCTCTTTGTTTTATGAGGTAATAATAATCTGCCATAACAAGATTGGACCATTCCAGAAAAACTTTGCTTACTTTAACAATAAAGGCAAATAAACTCTTTTGGGTATTCAGAAAAGGTGGGATTAAGAGAGACAAAGACAGAGTAGAGGAAAACTTGCCATTTCCCCTCAAACCAGGAGAATTTGAACAGCAATAGTTGTATAACAAAAGAATGAATTGAGAAAGAAACAAGGGAAGTGATACTTTATGGTAGTGTGGAAAAAGTGTTAGTTCCTAGTTCTTCCACTTACCAGTTATTGGACCTCAGGCAAGTAAATCAATTTTCCAGGGTCTTCATCTGCCAATTTAAGGGGGCTGAAGTCCTTTTCAGCTCTCATCTAGGAACTACTTATCACAATCCCAATGTAGTCTAACCACTACAGATGACATTTAGGGTTCTGTGTTTGTTTCTCCCTATATTTTGATTAAGAACAATGACAAGATAGTGTGTATCCAGAGGAAAGTGACCAGGGAAGCAAAAGAACATGAGAATAGTTGGTCTTGGGAAACCATGTCATGCATCAACTAAAGGAACTAGAGATAGCGCAGAAAAGAGAAGATTTAAGGGGACATGAGTTATATAGAAAGATGTACTGGAGCCCGCTAAAATTGGCTTATTAAGGCTGATTGTTAAGTTTTCAACATGAGCATTATCAAATCATCAAATGCTACATATTAAGACTTGATTTATTCTTGTGTGTAATCTAAGAAAGTATTGAAGAAAATATTTATAATGAAGATTACTAAATGTGAATAAATTTTTTTCAGAGAGTGTTGTAATGTTAAAAATTTTTTGAAAGAAATATTGTGAAAGAAGAATTGTATTGGTTTGGTTTGACCCCATAGAACTGAATTGAGAGCAATGAGAAGTGGAAAAAAGGAAGCTGTTTTTTGTTGTTTGATGTAAAGAAAATTTTTTTAATAATTTGAATTGACCATAAATGAAATGGGCTATCTCAATTGATAGCTAGTTCCCCAACCCTGGAAATCTTTAATGGAGGCTAAGAGACTACTTGTCACAGTCATATTGTAACAAAAATATATTTTCAGATATGAGTTGGATTAAATGACACCCAAAGTCCTGCCAGAAATTAAATTTACTGAGAACCATTTGTGTGTTTGTTATGTTGAGAGAGTCAATGAACAAGTCATAGTTCCTGTCCTCAAGGGGAAAAGAATCTACAAAAGTAAAAAAAAAAAAAAATCAAAGGACTAATACAATGATAATGGAAATGAAATAGACTGTAATAAACTGAAATAAACTGTAACTCTTTATAAGTAGTATGTGAGTTTGAAGTCATCTTTTTTTGTTGTTTTTGTAACATCTGTGCTGCCTTTCCTACTTCACTAGACAATGACAAGTATGTATTTTCAGAGTGAGTAGGTAAGATTAAGGAATCTGGTCATATATTTTTTTCTCTGACAAAATTCTTGACCATGGCCTTCTGAAAGAGTCCTGATGTGAGAAGTCCTGACAATAGGAATATTATAAAACAACTACATTAGTATCTTTTTAAAACTTAAGTAAACAGGTACAATTTTAAAATATAAGAATTTTCCTTGGAAAGAAGAACCAGAAAGGATTCCATAAGAAATGATGAATATAGTGGAAAAATAAACAAATTGGTCAGCAAAGAAAGGCAGAGTGAACATAGACAACATTTTGTATGTTTTCCCTTGGAAATGTTTAAAGCAAAAACTTATTAAGGAAATAGTATCTAGCTAGGCCCTTTATAGAGCCTCAGCAAATACTGATGGTGTGATTGAATAGATTCTAAAAGTGACCAGAAAACAGCAGTATTTTCTAAGAATGGAATCACTTTGCCCTCCTTTCTTTACCCTAAAACTTCTTTTCTTTCCTACTGTTTGCTTTAATGTTTTCCCTCACTCCCCTCCCAAGTAATAAAAGAAAAAAAATGTGTGCTGACTAGAAGTAAATATATGCTAATGTAAGGTAATTCTCCTGCTTCTTAGACGTGCAAAGAACACAAAAGAGTAATTAATGGGCACCAGGTATTTAAGCAACAAAGTGAATCATTTCCTTCTAAGCTAGTAAACTTGTGAAAATTTATGCTAATCAGATTTACATGTAGCCTAGCATTCACAAATCAATGGAGAG
Source organism: Macrotis lagotis (assembly GCF_037893015.1). NCBI lineage: Eukaryota > Metazoa > Chordata > Mammalia > Peramelemorphia > Peramelidae > Macrotis > Macrotis lagotis. The sequence continues at coordinate 285,208,472 of NC_133666.1, forward strand.
ATTACCTATGGTAGGCACACTAAATTTGGAATCACATTTAAAATTACATTTATGCACACTTTCTATGCATGTTTATTCTGTATTAACAATGGAACAAATGATATGTCCTATTTTCCTTTCAGCTGTCATAAATCCATAAGATTTACAAATTGTGTGCTAATCAATGGAATCCATCAATTTATATGCACATCCCAGCCTCCATAAATGCTCCTCACTGTGGTTTAGAGCTTGCAATCCCTCTTCTTTCTCATATTTCTATCTCCTTCTCCACTGAGAGGGCCAGGGGTCTGTTTGAAACTAGGAGGAATGCTGATTCCTTTGAAGCTGACATTTATTTAAGACTTACATGTAAAAATTAAGTTCCAGGAATGGACTTCTGTCTATAGGACAATCACATTACTATGCATTACCTAATTCCTTCTGAGTCAGATGAAAATTTATATTGGTACAGAGATATCCAAATTCTGCCCCACACCCTTTCTGACTGGTAAGAATAAAAGATTAGTAAATGGAGAAGACTCCCTTTGGTAAAGTTATAACTAAGAATTTTTGTTCCCACAGCCATAAAAATTCACTTTTAGCTAATGGGGGGGGGGGGGGAGAGTAATGAAGGACTGGCAAGGGGTTGGTTCTGAACTTCACCTCCCTCCCCCATCTGCTGGTAGTCTCTTATTATTCTTGCTAATTAGGTGCTAGACTCTGCTATTTCCTTCCTGCCGAAGGACTGAGCATGCTCCAGAAACCTCTAAAGTCTGTACCCTGAGGTAAAGCCTAAAAGGTCTCCTCATTCTAGTTGAAACTCTGCCTTTTGGTTAATCTTCTGGTGGTCAAAACTAGATATTGCAATAATAGTATTATTTTTCTTTCTCAGTCCTTTCTTTTGTTACCCAACTACCTGCTGTTCAGATTCTTCTGACGTTCAAGAGAAAAATTTCTGCTCTAAAAGTATTAACTATGTTCCTTTGCCTCCCCCTCCTTTTCTGGATGCCCAAATGAGTTCATATGACTTTACTATTATTCTAGGCAAAGCTTTTTTGGATTGTTCCAGTTCTGTTAAGTAGGGATAACACCTACAGGATGAGACTATGAATCTTTTTCTTCTGTTTCTTAATATAGACATTGTCCCTCAGGGATGCAAGATATGGTATGTAGACAGAACACTCAACCTGGAGCCAAGAGATCAGCTGGATTCTCATCCCAGCTCTTCCTCTAAGCAGCTGTAGGACTTTTTAGCAACTCATCTTATTTTTTTTTGGGGGGGGGGGGGGGATTTCAATGTCTTTATGTCTTTAAAGAAAGATCAGGAGTTGTCACCTGGGCCATGTATAGCTCCAGAGGATATGAGTAGGGTTTGGGGAATATTTGGCAAAGAATTATATGATCTTATTGAAATTAATGGGACTTAATTAATAGTCCCTTTATTTTATTTCTTATGTGCATATGCATGTATAAACTCCAGAGTTTGTTTCCTTTAACAGTGATGAAGGGAAATGGAAGGTATTTCTTATTTGTATACACATGGTAAACTCAAGAATTTATTTCTTTTCTTATTGAATAGAGTGCATCGGAAGGTTGATTTAAAGCCAAGAGGAGCCACGAACAAACAAAAAAAAAAGGATCACTGATTTCTATTCTAGACAGTCACTAAGTTTTTTTCCCTTCTCCTTGATTCTTTCAGTTTAAGAAAAGGTCACTGAGTTAAATATCCCTCAATGAAAATTAGAATAAACTTTACTTGCTGTCTCTTAATTCATGTTTGTTTCCTTAGAACAAGTTATCCTCTTGTATCTTGTATTAATAGGCTGGTGAACATTTTCCTCTATTTTTATCATTCTGAAATGTCTGTCATCATTCAATCAAGATGCATTTATTAAATGCCTGCTATGAGTTTAAGTATGGGGATACAAAGAAAGACAGAAGATTCTCAATTTGCTCTCAATTTGTTGTAACTAGTAACCAATTATAATTCCTTTCACATTTCTTTTTCCTATAATCCTTAGCAGTTCTATGAGTAATATATTAGCTAAAATGGGTATTAATTAGAATTCACATTTTACAAATGAAGCATAGTAAAGTCATGTAGCAAGTCAACAGAAGACTCAAGATTCAGATTTCTTAGCTTTTAGTCCCAGGTTTTCTTCTACTATGAACTAAATGCTAAGAAATCTGAGTCTTTATTCTTCTATTTTGGTTCAAGTAGTTGGTGCAGTGGATGGAGTGCTGGACCTGGAGTCAGGAAGGCTCATTTTCATGAGTTCAGATCCAGCCTCAGACACTATGCAATCTTGGGTAAATCACTCAATCCTGTTTGCCTCAGTTTCCTCATCTGTCAATGAACTGGAAAAAAATGGCAAACCACTCCAGTATCTTTGTCAAGAAAACTCCAATGGGATCACAAATGGGGTCACAAAGAATGGGATGGGAATCAGGTAACAACTGAACTACAAATTTGTCTACTATATCACATTAGTATCAAAGAATATAAGATTCTTAAGGGTGGGGAATGCTTAATTTTTCCCTTGTGATCTTTAGAGTTTAGAATAGTGTTTTTATAATCTCAGAGACTGGCTTAATACATGCATGTTTTTTGATGGACTTATTCATAACCTTGAAGGAACAAATACTTCAGAGACCAAGAAGTGTTTCTGGATGGGCAGTGGGGGATTTTCATAAGCAATGAGGAAATGAAGAAGGTTTTTGGATCTTTGGGTAACTCCAGAAGTCCGTTCTGTTGGGAAGAGAGATTGAAGATTAGAATCAAGTTCTAATCACATACAAATTGCCTCACTACCAAACAAGAAGTATGAAAATATACCCCTCTCATATGTGTGTGTGTGTGTGTGTGTGTGTGTGTGTGTGTATGTGTGTGTGCACATCTGCCTATATTCTCTTCTCTCCAACAATGTTCTTGACAATTCACAGGCTGCTTCAAAAAATAGACTCTTATGGAAAGGTGGCAAGGAATAAAAGAAAACTATTTGTTGCTCTGTGCCTAAGTTCAAGGATTCTACAGTATGGGAATACTGAAGCTGAGCCCTAGGGAGCTACAGAGGAAAGGAAAGACTTGGTTACTGCCCTCCAAGGGGGACTGGACATAACCTGATTCACACACACTTAAACATGTGTGACAGAAACACATAAACATATATCCAACCAGTCACAGCTGTGCAGTTAAATGCAAAAATGCTTGTGTAGTCACAGAAATGAGGGTGGAGAAAAAATAGGGACAGAACAAAGGTTAAAGAAGATCTAGGAAATCTCAGTGGGGGAGGGGAGTTCTGAAGGAAAGGAATCTTTGGGAAGGGCTGTATGGCCACAAAAAAAAAGTCCTTTTCCCAAAAGATCAGTGGTTTAGAGATATTTATCCAGCCTAGTTGGAGCTAGAGGAATTGAACTGCAATAAAGAGAGGAAATGTAAATGTTTGTTTAAGAAGAAATAATGGTTAGAAGAGAGGTCTAGAAATATAACTAATTCCACAGAGATGGAAAATTATAATAATCAGAGAGCTTTGGATACTTCTGATGAGTGGGAGAACAGAAGGGAATCTAGGAAAGGCTGATTGAGATTGGAAAAGTGCCAGAAGAAAAGATAGTCAGGAAATAAAAGTCTGGGGAATATGGTCCATGTTGGAGTTCAAGAAGCTACAAGAAAAGGGTTTTTGACTTGAAACTATGAAGGTAAATCTGGGACAGCCAGAAAAAGGGCTTTGCTCCTTTTGACAGTGGAATAACCAAAAGAAATAATAATTCAGCATTATCACTGAAAGTAGAAGAAGAGATCTAATTAGCTAAGAAAGTAATGATTTCTAGTTTAAGTAGTAGAGCTGAGAAGGGGAAAGTCTAAAAGACATGGGAATGATACTTTCAATTTGGGTCACACTAACAGCAAAAGAAAATTGGGTACCTGAGGTGGAATGTTATCTGAGGATTGGAGTTTTTGTCTAGGCAGTCTGCAATCTTGAATCACAGGGATTTGAAGAGATAGACTTTGCTAACCATGGGATGGTTGATTTTCACATTCTTCACAGCATAATATAAGTGTCTGGGGCCATTACTAGTAGTCTTGACTTATGTTTTGCCATTGGACTTCAATAGCTCCAGAGAAGAGAATGAGGCTGACTTTGTACAGTTCTGCCTCACTTAAATCTAATGGACTTAAAATTCAAAGCATTACCTTCCTTATTATTCCTCCCCTTTGAGAAAGAAGGACAAACAATAACAACAAACTTGGGTAGGGTCCAGAAAGACAGTGCAGTGCAGATCTTTGATAAGCAAAGAGAGAGAGATAAGAGAGACTTTTGAATGAGGTGAATCTTGGAAATTGTGGAAAGGAGCCCTGGATACATGCAGAAAATTGAGTTCATCTTTCCTGACTTCCCAGAGCTTGTAACTTCAGAGACTGAGATAACTTCCTGTGCAGTTCTTAGCTTGCTCCTGATGGAAGAGCTCATTTATTCTTGTGTAGTCTTTGTTACATTTTAATCTATAGAGCTCTGATTCCTGTTTACTATTTTGTTTGGAGAAATAGGTTCATTCTTTCCTTACTATTTACTTTTGTTTTGGGTAGGAAGTGTGAACTAATTAGCATTTGTTGAGAAGGAGCTAATCTGGCAAATTTTTCTTCCCTTCAAGATTGACTCAGCATCCCCCAATCTTGGATCCTTCCGACCTAGATATACTGATGGCTCTCCTCTTATTCTCAGAACTCAGTTTATATCTATTTATATCTATTCAGTTTATATCTATATTATATCTATTTATATCTATTCATGTCACCAGCAATCTGCATCCATCTCTCTCTCTCTCTCTCTCTCTCTCTCTCTCTCTCTCTCTCCATGTATATATGTGTGTGTATGTGTATTTAGACCACACACACATACACACACACACCTTACACTAGTAAATAAAAGCAGTTTCAACTAGCTGGTTTTATGCTTCCAGACTTTCCATTCTTCTACCATGCAAATGCCAAAATAATCTTCCTAAAATATGTGTTTGACTGTGCTATTCCTTTTCTCAAAGAGACTTGATTGGCTTTCCCTTATCATAATGTTAAAGACAGACTCCTCACCCTGCTGTTAAAGCCCCACTCAACATTTATTGAGACCATCTTTAATACAATTCACATTCTTCCTCTGCTCACACTCTCTTCTTGCCAAGTTGACTCACTTGTTGCTCCTGAGAATATAACAATACACCTTTTTCCTCTTTGACTTTATACATGGTGTGCTTCATGCTTCTTCACTTCCACCCCTTAAAATTGCTAGCTGCAGATTCAGTTCAAGTGATACCTTAATTATTAATATTTTTCCCTCCCTCCCCTTCCACCACCCTGACATTCTGGAAGGGGAGGGGATATTTATTCTGTTTTCCATATTTTTTTGTTTTTACTCCTCTGAACATATGATGTAACTCTCCAGTAGATTATAAACCCTTTAAGGGCACAGATTGTTTTAGTTTTGTTTAATCATTCCCTAGCATAGTACCTTAACAAATGATAGTTGAATTGAATTGTAGTTTATGCACTGAATTCTTTACACACAGTAGGAAAATGAATTGAGTATACAAACCATGAGTGTTTGGAGTTGAAGGTAGAAAGAGAAAGCTCATGGACCTGAAGGCTAATTTCTCCATTTTCATTTTCCCACTGATGGTATCAAAATTATGCTTTGTTAAATCTCAACCCTGCCAATGGATACTAAAATCTAAATGGTTTTTCCTAAGATAATTTGCAAGGAGAAAGAGGTCACACAGGATAATACAGAAAGGATCAACATCAGAGTCAGAAACAGCCAGATTCAAGTCTCACCTTTGACATGTCCTGGCTATGTGACCCTGAGTAAATCACATAGCCTTCTTGTGCCCCAAGTAACTGAGATGTTTGGTTGCAGAGCCTGTGACAAACTGCATTGATTTCTTCATTGGCAATTTTCCTTTATCAGTGAAATCACAGGTCCAAAGAATAAAATGTAGGGTAAAAAACCCCAGACTTAGTAACATATATATAAAAATATATATATATATATATATATATATATATATATATATATATATATATATATATTAGGTTTTTATTTTTAGAGCAAGAAAACTAGTTAGATGGGGAAGGATTTGGATGAATTATGATCTTCTCTCCTCCTTTCCTCCTTGCCTCCTTGGAATGTTTTGAGAGCATAAATAAAACAACAGATGGAGAAGCTCTTGGCAAAAAGGGGGTTAGTAAAGCAAGGCAGTGCAAGCATCCTTTAGAATCAAGTCTGCATTGTCTGTAATGAGAATTGCACAGGTAGAGAGTATTGGGTGGGCTATTAAAGTTTTATTATCTATTGATTTTTTTTGTTGAATTTTTTAACCAAGGTAGAGTATTAAAGTTTCTTGCCATCACAATGCCAGTTCATGCCACCCCAAACCAAGGAACCATTGATGTTTAACCTAGATTTAATCTTCAATTATCTAAAAACAATGGGTCTAGACTTTTTGTGACCAAACTTAAGAATCAACTGTGATCTTCCAATTACAGTGATTAAACTCTAAATAGGCACAGGAGGAAGTCAATCCCTTTCTTATTAGCAGAACAGAAGTGTTATCTTTCCAGCTGGAAGAATATGGGTATCCTGGACTCAAGATAAACAGGAAATGAATGAGAACAAGGTGGGAGTGGTGGGGATGGTCCAAGGCAAGATCAGAGAGGGCCAAGGTTCCTGCTGAGCTCCTGGAACCTTGGAGGTCTCCTTGAACATTCTGTTCTGAGGCTCAGTTAAGCCAGGGGAGTGTGCAAATATATGGTACAGAAACCATCCAGGGCCCAGATATCCAAGTGAAGAAATGAACACCTAGGAAAACGAAAAAGCCCAAGAGAGGGAAGCAGATCTAACAGTAAGCAGCAGGAGGACTAATGTAGCCCAAGAGAGAGAGAGGAAGGAGACACTACCCTTTCCATGACTCAGGGGTTCTTGGGTTAGTTCTCAGGGTCTGCCTCAGGAAACTTGGCACTTTGGCAACGGTTTAAAAAAAAAAAAACCCTGGTCAAAAGGGAGATTTTTGGAACAAAAGAACTACAGAAGTAAGACTGCTGAGGTGGAAAGTAAAATCTCTTAGAATAAAATGTTTTCAAGTATGTGAGAGAACCAAATGTCTTGCAAAAAATTGAAATAATAAGAACAACTTTTTTAAACTAGATAGTACGAAAGCAGACTCTCTAGGGACCTCTGTTTTTACAATGCTGATCTGGCTCTATTTTACTTGCAAGATCATTAAGAAATTAGAAACACTGAAAATGCTGAACTTAGATTTGTTTAAGAACAGTTCAAATTTCAGGTCTTTTATCATGTTACATTGCCTCCTGTCTTGGTCAGAAGTGAAATGTCTTCCCATGGAGAATTTCACAAGGTTATTATGAAAAGGAAAATAATCCCCACAACTTAAAAAACAAAGTTTAACTAGTGAGGCTGTCATATTTAAGGGGAAAAAACCCGCAACCCCCTCCCCCCTCCCCTCCATCTCACTGACCTCTCTGAGCAGGAGTAAGAGCATAGTATGGTGAAGCACTTTTCAAAGGGTGGTCTGTAGACACCTGGGGGACCTCAAGAATTTTTCATGGGGTCCCTGAGATCCTTGTAGAGAGTCCTTAAAGTTAGAACTATATTCATAATAATTTTCTAAATTTTAAAATTTTCTTCCTCTTATAACACTATAGCAGTATATAGTCAGCTATATCATTATTTTATTTCATAGACTTATTATATATATTTATATATATTGTATAACATGTATAGAGCCAAAACAACCTACCACAATAGATTGAATATAGATTGAAATAAAAATCAAGATATATTCTATTCTATTAAGCCAGACATTAAATAGATTTATAAAAATATGAAAAATCATGATAATTTCCCTATTTTTAATTTTGAAAAATAGTTAATTTTCATAAGTATTATATTAACATAAATGGGTTTATCATTATTTTACAATTGCTCGATACACATTTTAAAATTTATCAGTTTAAAATTTTAATTCAGTAAATATTGATAGCTATAAATCTAACAAACAAAAGCTCTTCAGTATCCTTAACCATTTTAATTGTGTAAAGGAGTCCTGAGACCAAAAAGTTTGAAATGGATTGATGTAACAGAACTGTCCTTAAGAGTGAGGAAGAGCTGGATTTTAATTCTGCCTCACATGTTGACTACCTACCCAACCTTGGACAAGTTCATCTCTCTGGGTGTTCTTGTAACATGAGGTTAGACTTGAGGACACCTAAGGGTCCCTTCCAACCCTAAATCTATGACTAGTCATAGACCAGAAGGAAATTTTATGCTGTCCTTGGCTGTTCAGATCTACTTTGCTGGAAATGAGTAATTCATACAAAGAAGAATAGCCAGGCCCTGTTCTGCTAAATGAGGAACCTAAATTAGATGATCTCTAAAGTCCTTTCTAATTCTATTGTTCTATAGCCCTTTGGATTAAGTCATGGGTTTTTTTTTTTTAATCTGAGATAAATCAACCTGGAAGGGATATATCCATAGATTTAGCAAGATCCTTGAGCTTGGTTGAAGATAGAACATACACATACATACACACAAACACACAAATATGATAAAAATATTTTATAACATTATAAGTTATGCTACAATTAAAATAAAATTATAACATAACCATAATATTAATTAATATATAAATATGTATATTTTTTTCCTCTGAAATTCTATGTATTTTATGTGTCTAAAAATACTATTCTGTGAAGGATTCAGAGGTTTCACCAGACAGTCAAAGGGGCTGCAAGACACATCCCAAAATATTAAGAACCCTTGGAATAAAGGAAAGTAAGATAATAGTATTACTTAGTGAAGGGACATAAAGGTTCAGGGATTGGGGAAATCCCAATCCCCCAAAATCCTGGAGGGAAAATTTTGTTTTGCTGTTATTTTGCTCAACTACAAATTAAGAGAACAAAAAGCTGCAAATCTTCTAGTTGCCCAATTTCTACCCCACCCCAACCCTTAAATTAGAAACTCTGGATAAAGGTAGTAGTATGGATTTGATTATTTTTTTCTAACAAGAACAAAGAAATACTTTTAAGGTCTTGCTAAAGTCATAAATATTCTCTTTGGGTGGTGGTGAGGGAAGAAACAGCTTTTTAAAATTTACAAATGTATGAGGCTTTTAATTTTCATTTTCATGCCACTTCCCCTTTACCACCCCTCTTCTTCATGTCATGGCATGCATTATACCTCTTCCCCTTTCCAACTCTTACCCTGAGAGTTATTATCAAATCAAAAGTACAATTCCTGGAAAGAACATCATTCTTTCTGACTTCCCTGTCTAAAACACTCCTTCCTTGTGAGTATTCCCTTAAATAATTTCCCCCCATCTAGAATGCAAGTTTTTTTTAATTCAAGAGCTAGCTTGTTTGTGCTCAAATTGTCAACCCCAATACTTAAGTTTAGTGTTTGAAACATAATAAATGCTCATTCATTCATTCATTCATTCATTCATAGGTTAATATTTACAAGGTCTTACAATCCCAAATTTGGAATGACATTTGGCAGACCAACCCTACCCAAAGTATGTATCTCCCTTCAATTAATTAACTCAACCTGTCAACCAGCCTCTACTGGAGTATCTCTCATGAGGAGAAGCTCAATATTTCATAAGACAGATCATTCCATTTTGGAGTAGTCCATGTCTAGTAGGTAGGAGATACTTCCTTGGATTATGTTCAAAAATCCACCTCCCTCATTCTTATCTATTGGTTTTCATCTGCCCTTTTACTCTCTAACATTCCAGGATTCTAAGAATTTTATTTGAAGAAAGTAATATTTCTGGTAACATATCTCATGCCATAGTCAAGCACAAAAGTAGAAGGCACTAAATATGACAGAAGATTGTGTCAGAGCTGGAAGAGACCTTGGAGATCATATAATTGAACTCTTTCATTTTTATAGAAGAGGAATTTTGAAGCTAGAGAGTGATTTCACCAAGGTCACAGAGCTAGTTAGTGGGAGAGCTAAGGCTAGAGCTACATAAAATAACTGTAATACTTCTTCACTATGGCAGCCCTTCAAATATTTCAAGACTTGTTATCATCTTCTCTACCTACTGCAAGTCTTCTTTGCATTAGACAAAACATGCCTGGTTCCTTAATAGGTTATAGTTCAGAATCACATCATTCTGTGCATGAGTGTGTGTGTGTGTGTGTGTGTGTGTGTGTGTGTGTGTGTGTGTGTGTGTATGAGTCTGTGTTTGTATGTATAAAAAGGGGGAAGGAATGAAAAGGAGGTAGAATATACTTGCTCACATAGACAAAACATACCTTTTGGTACAAGAAAACCTTCCTTTTAAATGAATTTATACATCACTTTTCCACAGTTTCAAAAATTCTAATTTCCTTTAAGCTTAGGAATGCACCCTTCTATGTTAAAAAAATTTAAAAAAAGCACTCATGTTTAATCTGAAATTTTGGATTTTTTTTGGGGGGGGGAGACAATTTGTTTCTAGAGTTGAATTAAGTTAAATATCACTATCAGAACTGTCCTTTTGTTTGCCTATTGCCAAGTTAAGCACAAAGACTTACCTATTGCCAAAGACTTGCCTTTTGTTTGACTATTGCCAAAGTCAAACACTAATCCACCTGGATTCGCCCTACTGTAGGCTAAAAAGAGCACAGGTACTTAGTAAGTGGATCTTGGTATAGAAACCATGAGACTCAAAGGATCAAAGACTCAGAACCAGGAAGGGAATTTTGAGATCTCATAGTCACAGAACCATAGCTTTAGAGGTCACAGGGATCTCAGAATCCATTAAGTCCAATCACTTGATTTTATAGGCAAGGAGAATGAGTCACAGGCAAAATTTTGAAGCTTCCTTCAAATTTCAGCAAGTATCTCAGCTACAAGAAGCCTTTCTTGATCATCTCAATAATAATGCTTTTTCTCTGGCAATGACTTCCTATTTATTCTATTGATTTTTATTTGAATATTGATGATTTGCATGTTATCTCTCCCATTTGACCGTGAGCTATTTGAGAACAGGGACTCTCTTGACCTTCTTTGTATCCCCCAACAATTAGCCTTGTGTCTGACACACAGTAGGGACTTAATAAATATTAATTGACTTGCTAGTAAATATCTAAGGTAGGATTTGAACTTGGGTGTTTCTGATTCCCTCCCTGTCTGTAGCCTTATACAAAGTAGCATTTGGGGCAACAAGAATCAAGAGGACCTGAGTTCAAATCTGACCTCAGACACTTATTAGCAGTGTCAATCCTGTTTACCTCAGTTTCCTTATCTGTAAAATGAGCAAGAGAAGGAAATGACAAACCACTTTTATATCTTTGCCCAGAAAACCCTAAACAAGATCACAAAGAGCCAGATATAACTGAATAACAACTGAACAATTTCTGACTCTTTCTAACCCCATGCTATTTTTCATTTTAGAGATATTGAATCTAAGGTTCAGAGAGACTAAGAAATTTAGTTAAGGTTGTGCCAGTAGTAAGTGGGAGAGGCAGAATTCAAAGCCAAGTCCTCTGCCACCTCATTCAGAGCTCTTCTCTACTGTACCACAAGAAGTTTCTTGAGAAAACTGAGAAGTATAAGTACATCCTGAAGAAGAGGCTCACTTTGCTCACCACAGAGGACTGGGTAAGTGGATTTTTTCTTCCTCAAATTACTTAAGACACATCATCTTGGGAGAATCCCTAAACAAATAATGAGCATGTTATCCAATCCAATTTCATGCTATTATAATTAAAGCCAACCTTTACTAAGCAAGTACTATGGATAAGGTACTGAGACATGAAGAAAAGGGTTCTTTTGCTGCTGTCTTTATTTAGACCACCAAAGTCATAAGGTAAAATCCTACTTTATAGTCCAGGACATGTTTGGATAGCTGCAGTTTACGAATGAAGGCTTCATTGAAACATCCAGAGGAGTTGATTTTTATTTGGATATTGATGATCTAGACTGAGAGCTAATCCTGAAAGGACCTAGTTTCTTTGGAACCCATGTCTCTTCCCATTCCCCACCTCCTCAATCCCCTACCCTATAATGACTCTAAGTCAATTCCTCCAAGGATGAAGAAGGAATGAGGCTGAATTCCATCCTGCTGTGTGTACATAAGCCTACATTGCTTTAGTGAAAGAAAGTTGATCCCAACCCCATAGGGACAATCCAAAAATAAATTTGCCAGTGACCTCCAGAGTGCAGGAACAGGAAGGGAGGGCCTTTGCCCCAGGCCTTTCTCACCAGAGACTCAACTTCTGCAGAACTGAGAAAAACTCCAGGGAGGAAGATTCTGGATATTTTCATTCTGCAGGGTCCTAAGAAAGCTCACCAAACACAGCCATATTTCTCAATTAAGAAAAGCAGTACAATGCTGTCTAATTGTAGGGTCAAGCTTGGTCCTACAGAAGAGATAAGGAAATATTCCTCTCTCCCTTCTTTGGAGAAGTGGGGGACTCTGGCTATGGACCACAGAATATCCTGTCAGACTTGGTTGATGAGTTGGTTATTTTTGACAAAATGCTTCTCCCCTCCCACCCCCATCTTTCTTTTTTATTCTTTATTATGATGGATGGTTCTCTGTATGATGGAGGGGAAACATATTGGGAAGAGAGGTGATGTCAAAACAAAATATATTAATAAACATTTTTAAAAAAGCAAAGCTGTTTTACTCACTGAAGGTTCGTATGGTGTCACTGGGCTGGCTGCGGGAGCTGGCTCCAAAAGTATTCACAGCCTTCACAGCAAACTGGTACTGGGTATCTGCAATGAGTCCCTTTAGAACCATGGAGTCCATCTGGATCCGTTCTTTGATTAGAGTCCAACTGTTGTCTAAATCTGGCCTTTATCATTAAAAAAAGAGAAAGAGAGAGAAGAGGAGGAGGAAGAAGTAGTTCAGAAATACCAGAGGACAAGAAAACTGTATAAACCAACATTTGAACTCTGATGCAATACTCATAAAAATGAATAACAGTTTCCTAGCTAAAAAATGACTAGTATTGTAAATCAGAGGTTGTTTATTTGTGAGTTCTCCCAATAAAATATAAAATATACTGGATAGTTTGTAGGATCAGCCTTAAACTCAATTTAAGGGTTGTCTTCCTATTCCTTCCCCTCCTCCATTTAGAATATGACTGAAAGATAATGGCTGTCCTGATAATCATTCAAGGACTCCTCTGTCCAGATGTTTCATAAACAAGCATCCTCTCAGTAATCTCCATCCCTGGAGATCAGGGGAACAGAAAGGCAATCTATTCCCAACTTGCAGTTCATAAAACAAATAAAGATTTTATAGGGTGACTAATTGCGGTAATCCCTATGAGAAAACACTAGAAATTCTGTTCTTGGCAAGTCCTTACTTGTACCTGAAATGTGAAAGGAGTTTTAATGGCCACAGGTCTGATAGGGCACTAAAATTTCAAATTTCCTTCAGCAGGTACTATATAGAAGGGTAGAAATTGTCCCAGGGAACCTGTTTGTCTTCAGGCACAGAACTTTCAGTTCCTTCTCTGAAGGAACTCTCCACGCAAAGAGAGCCAGGATGGGAGAAAGTAGGGTTTCCATAAACATCATGCTGTCATATTACAGTCTTTTCTGGCATTATGATAGTGACTGTAGATTATCTAGACTCTTTGATTCTTATTCTTTCATAGAATTTGAGTTCTGGAAGGGTAAATGGAGATCATCTCTGACCTCCTTTTACAGATAAAGAAACATGTTCCAAAAGAAGAAGTTAATGATCCAAGTTCACACTGCTAGTTAGTAGCAGAACTGGGGCTTGAATCCAGGACTCCCAGTTTTGAATTGCCACAAAGCCATCCCATTTCTATTCATTTAAAAATCATTTAGTAAACCCCCCACCCCATGTCTAGAATTATGAAGGGCTTGCACATGTTCTCTAGAGGAAAGATCAAGGGGTCATAGATTTGCAGCTGGAAGGGATCCTAGAGGCCACTAAGCTCATCTCCCCTCTTTTGAAAATGAAACTGAAGTCCAGAGAGGTTAACTAACTTGCCCAGGGTCACACAGCTAGTATGAAGTGTGATTTCATTCTGTTTGTTCTTTGTGATGTAACTGAAGTCTTGAAAACCATTTCTGAGCTTCTAAAGATTCTAGAAGATTCTACTAATCAGGAAAGGCTTAGGGCTGGCTAAATAGATTTGGGAGTCAACCATAAAAATACAGTAAGTTATTAATAGCAAGCATGGGGTATAGCACTTTAAGATTTTCAAAATGCTTTACAAATATTACCTCATTTGATCTTCACAACAAACACATGTAAACACCAAGGCAGAAAGAAATTACATCCAGAGATCATATTGCTAATAAATACCCGAGGCCAAATTTGAACTCAGGTCTTCCTGACTAGGTCATGTGCTTTTTCCACTGAACCATCCAGGTGCCTTAACTCACAGGATCTGAGGAGTTCATTAAATGTGAGATCATAAAATGAGAGAAAAGAAAGTTCAGGAGAGAGCCCTGGAATACATCTTTTTAGATGGTGGCTATCACATAAATGAAGATTTCAAAAGAACCTGGAGAGTATTCAAACAAATAAGAGGAGAATCTCAAAGAAATTGTTTAGTCCCTTTCAGCTCATGGAAGCCAAGCAAGAGCATGGGCAGATGGCAGGAAGAACTATGTCTTACGGCTAGCACTTTACCAACTACTGCAAAGTGAAGTGAGAAGAACTGAGAGGTCATTGTGCATAGTAACATCAGTGTTATGATCAATTGAAAAGCCTTGGCTGCTCTGAATCAGTACAATGATCCAAGACAATTGCAAAGGACTCATGATGAAAAACTGCTATCCACCTCCAGAGAGAGACTAGATAAACTCTGAGTGCATATTCAAGTAGGATTTCCTACTTTAAAATTTTTTTTTTGCTTTCTTTTGAAATATGGCTAATATGAAAATGTTTTGCATGATTTCAAATGTATAATTGATATTATATTACTTGTCTTCTCAGTGGACAGAATAGGGGGTAAGAGTGAGGGAACTCAAAATTTAAAAAGAAAAGAATGCTAAAAATAAGTAAAAATAATTTTTAAAATGAATGACATAGTGTTTACATTCATAAAGATTAACTTAATTGCTGGTACTCAAAATGTGAGATAATCAGTCAACAACCAGGGTCCATTACTGCAGGAACAGTATCTTATCAGTACTGACATTATCTCAATAACTGTAATCAAAAGATGTAAGGAAATTGAAATTAAATAGAAGGATGAATCTAAAGACTCAAGTAGAGAGGTGAAAAGAGTTAATAATAATAACAATTAGCATTTGTATAGTGTTTTAAGTTGTGTTTTCTATTTGTTATCTCATTTAGTTTCTTTAACAGTTCTATGAGGTAGGTACTCTTATTATCCCCATTTTATACATAAGGAAACCAAGGCTAAGAGATTAAGTGACTTGTCTAACATCACACAACTAGCAACCATTAATCATTCCTGACTCCAAGTCTAGTCTTGCTTCAGACATTACTTTTATCATAATTGATAAAATTGATCACTGGTTTTCTCCAGCTCATGAGGAGTATAAGAAGAAAAAGGGCAGAAGGTGCTATGCTACTTTAATTCAGTGTATGATAAAGGACCCAATTAGTGACTCCCAATATTTTTTAAGAATAAAGATCTTTTAGTATCAGAAAAATCTGGGAAGACTTATAAGAACTGATGCAAAATGAAGTGATAAAAATCTGGAAAACATTATATATATATATATATATATATATATATATATATATATCAATAGCAATATTGTAAGAATGATCAATTGTAAAAGACTTAGCTATTCTCATCAATGCAGTTATCTATAACATTTCCAAAGGATCCATGATGAAAAAATGCAATACATCTCCAGAGAGAGAACTGATGAACTTTCAATGTCAATTGAAGCATTTTTTCACTTTATTTTTAGGTTTCTGCCAATATTCACATGTATAATGGATATCACATTGTTTTCCTTCTCATTGAATGGGGGAATGGATCAATGAAAGAAGATAATTTGGAACTCAAAATTTTAAAAACTATTGTCAAAAATAAACATTTAAAAATATAAGATAATATTATACACATTCTTATACTATATAATACCAATTGTGCTGTTAGTACTGGTTAATTGAAAAATGAATGATGGTCAAAAGCAGCTATGAATTCAGTAACACATAAATTTGTATTTCATTAACCACAAAGACATCTACATTAATTTGAAAATAGAAATAAATAGATATGCAGAACATATTATTTACTCACTTTGAGGAAGGTATGTCTGACTATTGATTGCTGAGTCAGTCATACTGCATTAAATAGGCAAAATAAATGCATGGAATGAATATATTTTCATAGACCCCTTGGTTATAATCCTAGAATCCTCCAGGGATTGTTGACTTAGACTAGTCAAATTGGGAATCACTAATTTAGCTGAAATATGCTACAGTCAGTCATATTAACAATATCATTTAAGTGAGACACTGGGTTAAGCCCTGAAGACACCAAGACAGGCAAAAAATAGTCTCTGATCTCAAAGTGCTTAAAGGGCAATGTATTCAAAGAAAAGTGAAATCCATTGAGGGCTAGCTAAAGTAGTTAGAAGAGGTCTGCCTTGAAGGTGTGGGGCCTAAATTTTGAAGCATGCATGGTATTTGGATAGGTAGCCAATGGTGAGGAATGAGGAATTTTCAAGGGGAAAAAGTACAAATAGGAGAGCAGACAACATGAGCTTGGGATAAATATAGCATGTTTATAACATCTAACTGGAGTAGAGGGCTTATTTTAGAACTTAATGAGGGGCAGCTAAGTGGTGCAGTGGATAGGCAACAGTCCTGGAGGCAGGAGGTCCTGAGTTCAAATCCAACTTCAGACACTTAATAATTGCCTAGCTATGTGACCTTGGGCAAGTCATTAAACCCTACTGCCTCAGAAAAACCAAAAAAAAAAAAATAACTTAATGAGAGAGAGAGAGAGAGAGATTGACTAGAGCCAAAGTGATGGGATGGGGCGGGATGGGCAAACCTTGAAAGCTAAGAGGAAGAATATGTGCTTTATCCTTTAGGAATACAGAACTCTCTTCATCCCCTTGTTTCCTTAAAGCTTCTAGATGCTCACTGATCATTTCATTATAAGAACCTCAGTCTGGAGATTGTCAGAGGAAGCAGGTATAGTGAGACTCAACTATCTTGCTTTGTTTGCTACTAATGCTCCCATTTAGCTGATAAAACATATAAATAAATCCATGGATTTATTTAATCCAAGTTACTTCTGTTCCTCATTAGTGTAAATAATTGAGATGATTATAGTTTCTGTCTTAAATATGAAGTTGAATAAAAAGTAAGATTAGGAACTCCTTCATCTCTGCTAAGGGCATTATCTCATGATAATGTACATACCTTAGGATTTTAGTTAAGTGGTAAAAATATTGCCTGGCCAAACAAAGGGTGAGGATCTGCTGGATAACTTTAGAGCTACCAGACTTTTCATAAGAACCAACTTTATCATGAAAAAGGAAAATTAAGTCAAAAGAAGGAAACACATTTTACAAACGGAAATTAGAACAAAATCATACCAGCTGAGAAAAGTCATCTGGGAATATCTACAAGTCAGAAAAGATGTGACCTTTGAGATAAAATGATTCTGGTGTCCTTTCCTAAAATGTTCTTGTGATACTTATTGCAGGAAATAATCTTCAAGTGTTCCTTGAATGAACTTCTGTTTATACAGGACAAGCTACCAAAGTCACCAATGGTCTTCAGGTGAATATCCTAGTGGACGATAGTTTTGTGTTTTTGTTACTGGAAAGGAACACAGATGGATGACTCCTTTTGCTAGTCAACCCAAGATTTGTCCAGATTTCCCAGGTTTTACTTCTTTAAGGTAAAAAAGAAAAGTAAGGATGATACACTGATTGAAGAGCTATTTATCACTATGAACCCCAGTCTGACTTGGATTACCTCACTAGCTTCCTGACTTGAATATTTGTTTTCTTTCAAGTACCAGAGGGCACAATAGAGGTTGGGAGAGAGACAAACTCCAGGAAAAGGTAAATTGGAAGGAGGTGATGAATCATCGAACAAAGGCATACTTTTTTTTTTTTTAGGTTTTTGCAAGGCAAATGGGGCTAAGTGGCTTGCCCAAGGCCACACACCTGGGTAATTATTAAGTGTCTGAGACCAGATTTGAACCCAAGTACTCCTGACTCCAAGGCCCGTGCTTTATCCACTACAGCCACCTAGTCGCCCCTAGAGGCATACTTTTAAATCTTTTTTCAGTCAAAGAAATTTTTCTCGACTTAAATATAATGTCCCAAATGCATATGGGGCAACCTTAATAATCATATCCTGGTGAATGAAAATGTTCATTACAAAACTATAAGAAGAAAAGGATACATGGAAGCACAGACTATCCAACATGATAAATATGATGCTCCTGTCCCGCTACCATTACAGAATAGACTTTAAATTACTTCCCTCCTTTTGAATGCAGACCAAAACATATTGTTTTCACTTTTAAAAATTGTTTTTATGTTTTTTCTCATGTTTTTCCCTTTTGTTCTGATTCTTTTTTTACAATATGGATAACATAAAAATATGTTCAACATGATTGTACAAGTATAACCTGTATCAAATTATTTGCTATCATAGGGAAGGGAGGAAGGAAGAAAAATGTGGAGCTCAAAATCTTACAGAAAAAGAATGCTGAAAACTATCTTTATATGTAATTGGAAAAAATAAAATAAAAGATAAAAAAATTACTTGCCTTCTCTCTATTCTCCTTTGTACCATTTTATTTTTATTTTTTTTACTACTGTGGGAATATTTTTTCTAGGTTGTTCAATAGTCAATATGACTTTGGCTTTTGGACAGTAGCATTCATTGGTGAGATGGCTAGTGGCAGGACTGAAAAAGGGGGGCTATTGGCAAGGATCACTTTGCACTTATTTGCCCTATTCAAGATTATAGTATCTGAGATGGAGACAATAAGAGAAAAAAAATGGAGAAAGGACAGAAGAATTCATTGAAACCATTTCCTTGGGCAGTGTCAATCCTAAAGCTCCCTTCTTTTCCTTTCTTGTGTGCAATTCATTGTCAATGGGTCATTAATGTCAATGGCAAGCTCCATGGAGCAATTAGATCCACAAGGTCTTTTTGGCAATCTCAGTGCTGAATAGAGGGATTTGATTATAAATAGGTGCTCAATTGAAGTTTAATGAATTAAATTGACTATTTCACTACTATTCTAGCTAAAGTCACAAAACTACTGCCTTCAAAGTGGCAAATCAATTCAATAAGAATTCTTTATGAAATATCCACTTGTTTTTTTGGTGTTTTTTAGTTTTTGCAAGGCAATGGGGTTAAGTGGCTTGCCCAAGGCCACATGGCCAGGTAATTATTAAGTGTCTGAGGCTGGATTTGAACTCAGGTACTCCTGACTTCAGGGCTGGTGCTCTATTCACTGCACCTCCTAGCCGCATCTGAAATATCCACTTTATGATCATCATTTATGTAAATTCTATAGAAATACAAAAGAAGGAGGAGATTCAATCCTTGATTTCAAACCTTACAGGCAAGGGAAAGGAAGAGAAGGAAACAAGTCTTTATATAGCACCAGCACCATGCAAAGCACTTCACAAGTATTCTATCATATGGTCCTCACAACAATTCTGTGAGGTAGATGTTATTTTCTCCATTTTACAGTTGAGGGAACTAAGGAAAATAGAAATCAACAGGGTCAAACAACTACTAAGTATGAGGACAAATTTGAACTCAAATCTTTCAGACAATAGGCCCATGTTGTTCTAGCAATGCGCTACCTAGCAGACACACACACACACACACAAACACACAGTGTACACAAAGCACAAAGTAAAAATATTTTAAGTATAACATAAAAGGTTAATTTATTATAATTATATATTTACATTTAATTATATAATTATTTTTATTTTATAAAATATAAAAACATATAACAATTATTTATGGAATTAGATTTAATTATTATAATAATTAATATAATTATACGATTATTAATACAACAGAATTTCAGAAAAAGGAGAAATAGATGTGGGTTTCAGTCCTAAGAGAAAACTTTAAGGAAAGAGAAATATAATTAACTGGGTTATTCATCATGTAAGTAGGCAAAATTTGAACTCAGGTCATCTTTCTCACTCTGTCCACTGCAGTATTCAATTACTTGTTGGGAAATAAGTTTTAGAGAGGGAAAAGGAGTTTCCCGAAACCCCTAGAAGAATTAAGTAGCAAAATTAGGTTTTGAATCCAGGTGTGTTGAATACCAATTCGTCATTTTTTTCTACTGTTTTCTTAACTTGATGATACATAGCATTGTGGTAGGGATTGACTGCTTTCATCTGCTCTCAGGACCTCTGATAGACAAAAGAGACTCTCACCAAGATTCCCTTGCCAATGAAGAGGGTTATAGAGTGGATAGGACATGGAAGAATATTCAGAAATTAACAAGTATGAACTGCTAAATTACTATTACTTATCATTCCAGTAGAAACATTTTCTCGGTCATCCCAACATTACTATAGCCTAGCTAACATCAACTGGTGAGGACTTTTCTATGGATATTTAGACAATGTAGCAGGTAGGAAAGAGAATAGGTGATTTGGAAAAAAACAACTCTAAAATTCTGATGGCAGCGTCTTCCCCATCCCTCTGGCAGTGTTGACACACATGAATGACTTCTGGTCTGATTCAGCATAGTTCTGATGATGTCTAAGGGTAATTGCTGCCCTGCCCACTCCAACTGGTCCATGCCAGGATGGTTCAGATCTGTCTTTTTTCCTTTCCATGTAATTATAAATAAAACTCTGAACCTAGATGGTTGAGCTAGATTAGAGATGTCACTGGCAAAACTTGTAGGGGCAACCAAAGCCAGATTAAAAGGTATAGAAAATGTTTAACAAAATAAATAAAAATATATCATAGGCAATGTTAATTTGTGATTTTTTTAAATACATAAATTTGCAACTAGCAGTTTGATAACACCGAGTTAGATAAACTCTGAGGTCCTTACTTAGAAATTCAATCCTTTTTGAAATCAGTGAACTCAGGATTCTCTCACCAGTGGGAAAGACTATGAAATAGATAGGATATAGTAGAATATTCAGAAATTTACTTCTTTTATAGTAAAGTTCAATAGTAACTATTATTACTTATCATGCCCTAGAAAGTAAGCACTATGCAAAGACTGATAGCATAAAGATTCAATCACACAGAGTGTGGCATAGTAGGAAGAGTAGTGAATTTGGAGTCAGAGGACCTGATTTCAAATCCAGACTCTGCTGGTTATTTATTACTTGTAAGACCTTGAGCAAATCATTTCTCTGAGTAAATCTATCTTCACATCAATACAGTGAAAGGTTTGCATTGGACAATCTCTTGCTGTTCTAAATCCTATGATCCTTGGAATGAAGATGTGATAGTAAAGAAAGTGACTTTACCTGGAATGTCACAGTGAACCTTGAGCCTAACTCCTCCTCAAATTCTTATTAACCATTGACCATAGATAAATCATTTAATTGGAATTCCAGTTACCTCACTTGTAAAAAGGGGATGAAAATAGGACCTATCTCACAAGATTGTTCTGAGAACCAAATGAAATATTTGCAAAAAAATGCTTAGCACAGGGCTAAGCCATATATTTTATTCCTTTTCCTTTTTCCCCTTAACATAATATGTGTGTATGGATGTGAGTGTGTGTGTGTGTGTGTGTGTGTGTGTGTGTGTGTGTGTGTGTGACACATTAGGTTAAGGAAAGAAAGGCAAAATTATAAAAATGCATATATGTATAAATGTATAAATACATATAAATAAACTATTTTAAGAAATTGAGCTAAAATGGTTAAATGTTAAGGAAAAATATTCTGAAACCAAAATCTAATAAGGAGTGGGAGGTCTTCTAGGGGAAGTGAGGGAAGAAGATCTGCATTTTGTATCCCTTGACAACCAGGTCATCCTGGACGGAAACAGAATAGATTAGAAATCTGCTTTTCATTCCTTTGTTTTGAGAAAATGTAATTAAAGTATTTAGAAATGGCTATTAGAAAGGCCCCACCCTATATTCGCCATCAGCCCACATCCAATTATACTATTTGATGTTTTCCTGACTTCTGTGAGAACTTTGGAAGCTCAGTTTCCTAAAGTGAAAGGGTTTTTTGTTTGGTTTCTTCTCTCTCCCTTCCAAGAAATTGGTATAGTGATTTGGAGGCAGAAGGTCTAGGTTCAACACTACTACTTACTGCCTTTATGAATATAGGCCAGTCACTCCATGCCTCATTTTTCTCATCTGTAATAGGGGATGGTTGGGTGAGATAAACAGTATCAAACTCATGACCCTAACTACAAACACTCACAAACTCTTGAGTGGCTTGAATCAGATTGAAATGTAACTGGGAGGAATGAGACTAAGCCAAGATGATGGATTAGAGGCAATTCAGCTGAATTTTCTTCCAACAACATTAAAGTAATGACTCAATTCAAATTTGGGGGGAATAGAATACAAAAAGGCAGGGTAAGACAATTGTCCAGCCTAAAAAAATTTAGGAGACCCATAGGAGAAGTTTGTGACACCGGGATGAAGGCCTGACTGGACCCCACACATAAAGCAACAACAAAAGCAACCATAGCAGTAGCTTCAGAAGCCCTTACCAGAGATGGTAAAGGGGTAAGACCCCTGGTTAGAAAGAGATTACAGGGGACTCTTTGTAGGTATTGGGTACAGCTGGCACTGACTAGCACAGTTCTAGGCTTTAACTCCAGGGCAGATAGGAGTACTAGGGACCCTGGCTGCAGTATCAAGACAAAGAGCAATACTATCACTTGTAGCTGCAGGGGGCCAAGGAACCATTATTTGGTAAAGACAAGAGCACAGACCAGAACAGTGACTACACCTGCTCCAGGGTAACACCATTTTGGAAACACCAGAAACTTGTGTACTCCCAGAACTAGCTCTGAAAAGAGTAGTATGAAAGAACCTGAAGTATGAATGTCACAGTGCCTCCCCACACCAAGTGAGCAGAGTCAAGAAATAGGCTAGAAAAATGAACAAATTACATGAAAAGCATCCGATGATAAAAATCAGCTACAATGGTGGGGAAGAACAAGACATAAAATTAGAAGAAAACAACAATATGGAAACAGTGACAAAGCCTCACAGAAAATACTAACACCTAGCCCAGCAAGATTTCATGAAAAAGTTAAAAAAAGAGAAAGACAAGAGTGGGAGGGAAAAAAATAGAAAAAAATGAAGAGAGATGCAAGAAGATTATGAAAAGAGAATTAACAGCTTAGTAAAAGAGGTACAAAAAATACTGAAGAAAATAACATCTTAAACAAAAAGAAAATAACGTCTTAAAAAACAGAATTGACCTATTGGTAAAAGAGGCATAAAAATTCATTGAAGAAAAGAACTCTTTAAAAAGCAAATCTGATTATACAGAAGAAAGAGGTACAAAATCTTGCTATTCCTTAAATAATAGACTAGGACAAGTAGAAGTTAATAACTCCACAAGACATCAAGAAATAATAAAACAAAGTCAAAAGCATGAAAAGTGAAGGAAATGTGAAATATATCATTTTTAAAAACCTAGAAAATAGATCTAAAGAGATAATTTAAGAAATATTGGACTACCTGAAAGCTATGATCAGAAAAAGAGCCTAGACATCATATTTCAAGAAATTTTCAAGGAAAATGCCCTGATATTCTAGGAACAGTGGGCAGTGGGTAAAATAGAAATCTACCAATCACTTCCTGAAAGAAATCTCAAAATGAAAACTCTCAGGAATATTATAGCCAAATTCCTGAGCTCCAATGTCAAATAGAAAACACTTCAATCATCAGAAAGAAACAATTCTTATATTAAAGAGCCACAATTAGGATCACACAAGACTCAGTGGCTTCCATGTTAAAGGAGAAGAGAGTATAAAGTACAATGTATACAATGTATACAAAGTATAAAGTTAAAGGAGGAGAAAATATATTATATTCTAGAAAGTAAAGAAACAATGAATAAAACCAAGAATAATATGCCTAGTAAAACTGAATATAATTCATAAAGAAAAAAATTGAATACTTAAGGAAATAAAGAACTTTCAATATTTATGATTTAAAAAAGAGCTAAATAGGAAATGTGACACTCAAATACAAGATTCAAGAGAGGCATAAAAAGGAAAACATGACAAGATAATCATAAGGGTCTCAATAAAGTTAAACTGTTTACATTCCTATATGGGAAGATGTAACTCATTAAGAACATCATCTTCTTTAGGGCAGTTAAAAGGAATTTTTTATAGACAGAGGGTATGGACATGAGTTGATTACATTGGAATGATCTCCAAAAAGAATGAGGGGGTGAGAAAGAGGGATGCACTGGGAGAAGAAGGAAGGAAGGGGTAGAATGAGCAAAGTTTTCTCATATAAAAGAAGAATTTTTACAGTAGGGGGGTGGTGGTGGCAAGTAATACTTGAATCTCATTCTCATTGGAATTGGTTCAAAGAGTGAAGAAATACATACACATATACACATACTCAGTTATGTATAGAATTGTAATTTAATCAATTGGAAAATAAGAAGGGAAAGAGATAAAGGAAAGAGGGAGGCATGATAAAAGGGAGGACAGATAAAGAGAGGCAGTGCCTTGAACCAAAATAGGCAAGATAAAAATGGATAGAGAAGAAGGAACAAACACAAGAAAATGAAATAGAAGGGAAAACACAGTTAGTTATCATAACCTGAATATGAATGGGACGATCTCACCTATAAAATAGAAATGGATAGCAAAATGAACTAGAAACCAGAATGCAACAATATACTGCTTATAAGAAGCACACTTGAAACAGAAAGACATACAAAGATTTAAAATAAAGGGCTTGGAGTAGAATCTAATATGCTTCAGCTACACATAAAAAGATAGGGATAGTAATCTTGATTTCACATAAAACAAAGGCAAAATTCTCTTAAGAAGGAAAATAAGGGAAACTACAATGCTAAAAGGACCCACAGACAATGAAATAACATGAAAAATTTCTACAGCAAATTTCTCTGATGAAGCCCTCATTTCTCAAATATATTTTGAGCATATAACTGAATTAAATAGTAAAAAGATATAAATAGGCAATTTTCAGAAGAAGAGATCAAAGCTATCCATAATCATCAAAAAAATTGCTCTAAATCACTTGATTGGAGAAAGGAAAATTAAAACAACTCTGAGGTATCATTTCTATCAAAAGTTGAAAGCTGGAAGGATTGAGGTTAAAAAAATTTAGGCAAACCAGTGAATTGTTGGTGGAGAAATAACTGATTGAACCATTTTGGAGAACAATTTGAAATTATGAACAAAAGGCTATAAAACTGTGAATATCCTTTGACCAGTGTTGCCACTGCTGCCTTTATTCTAAAGAGATCAAAGAAAGAGGAAAAGATGTATATGTACAAAAATGTTTATAGCAGCTCTTTTTTGTGGTGGCAAAGAATTGGAAATTGAGAGGATGCCCATCAATTCAGGGGTATGGCTGAACAAGCTGTGATACATGATTGTTATCAAAATATAATCCCATACTTTTTTATTCTAAGATATTGTATATATTCATTATGTATATGTATATGTATATTGTACATATTTAATATGTATATGTACCAAGATATTCAGTAGCACAATTGCATTAAGTGCCACATAAAGAAAGATCTTTTAATTTCTTTTAGGTTGTGAAACACTACTCTAAGAGAAGCGATTCATGGACCTAGAGATTTATTCAATATAAATTGTTTTGTTTTGTTTTGTTTTTCCCAGGGGTGGGTTCCCTGATATAAATCTCCTAAACTAATTTTCCCCAAATTGATGGGGTACTATTATGTTGTGGAAAATGATGAGGGAGGTGGTTTCGGAAAAAAATATGACAAGATTTAGATGAAGTGATGCAAAGTGAAGTGGGAAGAACTAGGAATCATTATGCACAGTAATAGCAATGTTGTAATGATGATCAGTTGTGAAACACTTGATCACTCTGATAAATAACATAATCTAACACAATTCCAAAGGATTCATGATGAAATACCCACTTCCAGAGAAAGAACTGATGAACTCCAAGGGTAAATTATATGATTTTTTTCATGTTATTTTCCTTGCCTTTTTTGCAATATAATTAATATGATAATAAGTTTTGCTTTATTTCACATGTATAATTTATATATTATTACTTGCCTTCTTGTGTTTGTGGGAAGTTATGAAAGAGAAGGAGAGGACTTGGAACTCAAAATGTAAAACGAAAACTGTTAAAATAAATAAATGATAAATTAAAATATTTTTAAAAAATTTAAAAGGAAGCTATAAAAAGAGTTTAGGAAGAAAAAAGAGATGAGAGCATGATCCAGGGTGATTTCTGTGGAAACAAAGAATAGGGGATTAACATTAGGCTATGAACTTCTTGAGAGCAGGGACTATTTTTTGCCTCTTTAGTATGCTTAACACTTGGCATAGTACGTGTTTAGTTAATGCTGATTATCTCATTAAAGATTCAAAAAATGTAAATGGGAAATATTTAACAAAACAAATAAAAATACAATATCACACAGTTAATGTTAGTTTGTGGCTTTCTAAATCAATATGCCACATGCAGGGATCCTTTTCTCTTTGAGTTTGATACCCGCTGAATTAGTTCTATAGCAGCCCTGAACCCATGACAGTATCATGATCATCTCCAGTTTCTTGGAATAAATGTAACAAGGTATTCAGTAGCACAATTCCATTAAGTGCCACATAAAGAAAGATCTTTTAATTTCTTTTATGTTGTGACAGGCTGCTCTAAGAGAAGAAATTCATGGACCTACAGATTATTCAATATAAACTGTTTTGCTTTGGTTTTCCCAGGGGTGGGTTCCCTAATCTAAATCTCCTAAACTAATCTTCCCCAAACTAATCTCTTTTGCTTCTTCAGAACTAGCCTTTGCAAAGACTTTGTTTCCAATAAAATATATTGTAGAGGAAACTCCAGAAGCCACTAAGTAGTTTCAGTTCAATAAAGAAAAAAGAAAAAACGAATGACTTATCAATTGACCTTCAGCTTTCAGCCTGCCTTCTTTATTTACGAATCAGTCCAACCCCAGCAAATGACAAACAGATGGATAAAGTGGGGTAATGATAGGCTCAGCTGGCAATCTGTCCCAGGGTGAGCCAACCAGGGAGTGCACTTTCCATTTTATGTTTTACCAATGACTCCCAGTGCTGTTATTCTCACAAGAATTCAATTTATGTCAACTTCCATCAATCTGACTTGGTATTACATCAGCAAAGCTCACTAAAGGAATGACTGAAGCTTTAAGTGATCAATTTGTAGAGCTAGTATATCTCCATTCTGTGAAAATGGTCAGACTTACCCTTTTAACCCTTCCATTAAAGCACAGAGTGGATGGACTTAACCTTTATGAGATATCCTGGCACCCAGTACCAGTTTGTAAGTCTTCTCTTAAATACTTAATTTCAAAACCTGAAGCAAAAAAAAAAAAGATCTATCTAAAAGAAATACTTATGGATATGAAATTTCTGTTGACACTTGGGAAAGTTAATTTTTCAGCTAGTCCTCCAACATCTAAAAAGCATGATGTTCTAAAGCTTGGTATTTATTTTATCAAGATTTTGATATTTTATTTGAACCAGTGTGCAAATCAGTTGTGCCAGTCATTGGACTAAGGGATGGATATGCAAAAAAAAAAAAAATCAAAATAGAATCCCATACCCCTTTATTGTAAGATATTGTATATATTCACCTTTGTTTCACCTACTTAGCTGTGTCCCTGGGCAAGTCAACTTCTCTCAATTTCCTTATCTGTAAATCTGTAAAATGGGTATGATAATGACATCTATCTCCCAGAGTTGTGAGGATCTAGTGAGATAATATGTACAGTACTTTGGAAATCTTAAAATGCTATACAAATGAAGTAATTATTATCATTTTCAATTCTTCACACAACAATTTCTAACACAGGATGTTCCCACTCTCTCTCTCTCTCTCTCTCTCTCTCTCTCTCTCTCTCTCTCTCTCTCTCTTTCTCATAAATGTTTGTATATATATATATATATATATATATATATAAAATATACATATATATGTATATATATAATATATATGAAATGTATTCATGAATATTCCTGTTATTTTTGTATAAAAATGTAGTATCAGGGAATTGCCTGGACCATTTTGATGAAGCCTTAGTACATCTGGGTTTGATTCTCTATCACCCACCAATATTAATACTTGGAAGTGGAAGAATCAGAATTAAAACTCAGGTTTTTAACTCCACAATCAAAATTCATTTTACTTCACCAATTTTCATTATGCTCTTAATTTTCTTTTGTTTTCCCCAATACAGTTTTAGCTTCACCAAAATAAGACTATTTGATTGACTTAGGCCAAACTAGAAATATAGTACATGTCCTCTTAGAAGTCAAGTACTAAAACAAAGTTGATGGACCTGGGGTTACTAGAGAAGGGGCAACCTTAGGGAGACCCAAGGCCAGTGTCTGAGTACTGACTATTATGCAGGGCTTTTATAGCTTGTTGCAACTCCATGATTTCATTGATGGAAGCCAGGTCCTTTTTGTACTATGCTTTATTTAGCATTGCAGGTTCAAGACTATTTCTCAGTGGAAGATGGGACACATCCATCCTTTTTCATCATTTAAGGAAGGGCCACTTCAGGTCAGATAAGGAAACTTTTCTAGGTCTCATTGTTATCTTGAGGAATAAACAACAGGGTGTCCTTTATTTACACATAAGCCTTAAATTCAGATTCTGTCAACAAACCTCCTTAACCTGAAAAGTCATCAACTTTAACTTCAGTCTTATAAACACACAGGATCATTGCATTGGCCTTAGCCACTGTGCTGAATTTCCTGGCTTGTGTTCCTTGTACTTGTATTCCCTGGAAGGTAGTTTCCAGTGAGAAAATTTTAATTAAGTTCATTTGTTACTCGAGGATTAGTGAATAGCTTGTGATCTGTGAGGTGATGAGGTGTAAAAAAGAATGGCTTTTTAACCAAAATATCAATTTTTAGTTAAAAAACCCTTGAGTGTGGATGACTTTGAGGTTCCCAAATTAAATCAATTCTTAGGCATTACAATTAGCTTAGGAGCAGACCTGTATGAAGATGAACTTTCTAAGTCTTGTTATGGATTGCTTCTCTTACAAGGAGGCAAAAGCAGGTATTGGATTATTTAGTGGAGAAAAGGCAAAAGGGGGAAGAGAGGGGAAATCTATTTTCTTTCCAATAAAATAACTTTTTTCTGAGATTTTTTTTTGACCCAAGGCTTTAAATCATACAAATTCTTGAATTTTTTATATGGAATACAAGAAGAAAATGGTAAAATTTAAAACAACCATATTCCAATTCAAAAAAGACTTCATTTTGGGGGCGGCTAGGTGGCACAGTGGATAAAGCACCAGCCCTGGAGTCAGGAGTACCTGGGTCCAAATTTGGTCTCAGACACTTAATAATTACCTAGTTATATGGCCTTGGGCAAGCCACTTAACCCCATTTGCCTTGCGAAAACCTAAAAAAAAGGCTTCATTTTTACCTTCTTAGTCAATACTTTGCTGTGATTAAATTTTAACCAATCAATCCACACCTATAGGAATGTTCAATCTGAAAAGTTATAGAGGAAAGTTAAGCGAAAACTATTTTTTTTACCTCTGATCAGCCTGCCAGATAGTATATATGGATATGGGCATTGAAAAGACTAGAATATCAAGAGGTAAAAAATATTTCCTTTCCAGACCTCTAGCTTTCCTTTCCCTAGCATACATTTTTTTTTCTTATGAGAAAAGGAGATACCCTAGGGAAATTTGCAGTCAGAAAGTAGAGTCGCTTTTCAGATATTCATAACCAAAATATTTCAAATGCAGGTAGCTAAACATATGCTAGGCTCTTATTTCAATAAACACTAAGCTTTGCTGTCCACCAAGATATGGCCAACATCATTTGGGAAAAACAGATATTCATCTTCACCTAAAAATAAGATTTGTAGAATTAAGATATCGTATCGGGTAAAGTTAAAAAATGATAACATTATTGTCTAAAGTCTTATTTTGAGCCTGAAGACTTAAATATTCTCTCCATTGCATAAGAAACAACTTACCATCTGGTGGGTATATTGGAAAAAGATAAAATGCTAATGTCTAAGTTAATCTCAAGCCTGTAGGCTAAATTTGGTAAATTATGATGATCATACCTGACTGAAAACTTTCATTCTGAGCCTAAGCTTCTGACAAACTTCTAGGGTACAAAGGTCACCAAGAAAAATTCCTTGATGTGACCTAACTCCATAGGTGAGTTGTGGTTACTCTCAGAAAGGGCAAATTGAAACAAAAAACTCATTTTCTTGGTACTAGAACCTTGCCAAATGATTGCTTCATGTGAACATTGTGGCTTGAAGTATACCATAAATCCTGTCAATGACAAAAGAAACAATACCCATGTTCTAACCTAGTGCAACGCCCCCCCCCCCCCCCAACCTAACTCAATCTGTCTTTGTATACATTATTATGTAGAGTCTCCTTCATTCACTCTTCTTTGAGGGAGATTTCAGTTCTGGTCTGGAGGGGAGCAGGAGGTTGGGGAACAAGAGTCTAGCCAACCTTTCCTCTCAGTGAGAGGATGCCAGGCTAAACTAAAGGTAAGTTTCCTGAAAGAAGGCTAAGTAGAAGAAACACTAAAGTTCTCTGATTTCCTAAGTATTGTTAGGCTAGGGGATGCAGTTTTTAGGTTCAAGCTTATCATTATTCCTAAATGGGGAAGGAGTGCCTCAAATTATACATACATACACACACACACACACACATATACACAGCTTGATTCCCTCCTACCAAGCACCAGCTATACAAAAATTAATATCAAATAAATGCAAATTTATCCAGATTGATAGCGAATAAGTCAGAGAAGTTTTAAATACTAGATAATACTCAGATTGAAAGAGCTCTTTCTCTGTAAATGAAATATCAGAGAGAGAGAGACAGACAGACAGACACAGAGAAACAGAGAAGAGACAAAGAGTGACAGGCAGAGAGAAAGAGACAAATAGAGACAAAGACCCAGAGACACAAAGACAGAAAAATAAAGAGAGAACCAGAGAGAAAGAGAGACAGAGAGAGAGAGAGAGAGAGAGAGAGAGAGAGACAGAAAAAAGGGGGAGGGAATGAGACAGAGAGATACAGAGAGA
Organism: Macrotis lagotis; assembly: GCF_037893015.1. Taxonomy (NCBI): domain Eukaryota; kingdom Metazoa; phylum Chordata; class Mammalia; order Peramelemorphia; family Peramelidae; genus Macrotis; species Macrotis lagotis. The sequence goes on from NC_133666.1 coordinate 285,239,709, forward strand.
GAGAGAGAGAGAGAGAGAGAGAGAGAGAGAGAGAGAGAGAGAGAGAGAGAGAGAGGATTAGGTTTTACGTAAGGAGAAATTATTCAAATTCTCTTGTATAGTAAACTGGGAATAGGGACATAATCAAAGTCAGCTCCTCTACAATGTCAGCTTCTTTGTATTCTTCCTTTTCCTTTAGAGAGCTCCCCTTGAAGAGAATCAGAAACTATAAGGTTCTTTCTCAAAAGCTGTAAGTCAATAGACCAGGCTTCTTCTCTCCCGAGTTCTTCCCAACTTCAATAAGCACTAAGCTTTGAGATATATATATATATATTTATATACACCCAACATCATTTGGGATAACAGATTTTCATCTCCACCTGATGATCACTGAGTATCAGTCTTCACCATAGGAGTCCTATGCAAATAACCCTCCACTGCCTGTTCCTCTTGCCCAGAATTCCCCTCCTCTCCTTCTTGGAACCCCTAGTTTCTTTCAAAGTTCAGCTCACATCTCACCTTCTATATGAGGTCTTTCCTGATCCACCCTTGTTACTGTCTTCCTCTTTGGAAAATAAAATACCCTGTATCTATCTTATTTATATAGACATTATTTCCTCCAATAGAACCTAAGTTCTTTGAGGATAGAGACAGTATTAATTTGTTTTTGAATCAGAGTTGGAACATTGAAGAAATGCTTGCAAATTCATTGATTGATACTGGGATTTATACTGTTACTTTCATAATACCTCTAAAATATTATGATATGATCCTTTATTATTTTTTTGATGCCATCATCCCCACTATATAGGGAACATAATTAAGACTTAACTTCCACAGAAAATGAGTGCTCAAGACTCTGGGACCCATCTTAGTAATCATATATGAAATATATCACATTTCTATAGTGCTTTCCTTAAATAAATCCCTGTGAGTGAGATAGGGAGAGTATTATCTCAACTGCTGAGTGATGAAATGGAAACTTCAAAGAAATGAACTGGCTTGTTCATGATTTCACAGCTAGTTAAAGGCTAAAGCCTTTGGAACCCACAGCTCCTGATTTAGTCTAGAGGACCTTGATAGAAACATCTCAGGTGTGGCTGACATCAAGACTCTCAAATGAAATCAATTCTTAGGCATTACTAGGAGAGCCTTGAGTGTGGATGAGTTTTCTAAGTTTCATTATGGGCTCTATACAGGCAGCAGGTGGAAAATCAGCAGACTGTAACTTAGAGCAGCATTCCAGGTTAGATAGCAGCAAGACCAACGGGCTTAGAGTAGCCTATTTCTGAAAAATCATATTCCTGTTGGTCAAAAGGCAACCATTTTATTAGTAGCCTTTTACATGACCCTAAATCACTTCTTGATTCTTTTAAGGTATATATCATTAGACCTGAGCAGTTTGACCTACTTTGAGGTTGAAGGTTATTAACCCACTTCCCTAACATAAATAGGTGCTCCTGTCTTCTTTATTAGTGCCTAGAACCTAGAATATAACCTTTTGGGAATTCTGTGGATCCATTAATTTCTCTTAAAATTGGAACCCAGAGGCATACCACACTCCTCCTGCAGAAGTGAAATATTAGGACAAGAAGAGTTTAGTATTAAACACTTAACAGGCAAACATAGAAGAAGGGAATAATTGAGGCGCCTGAGAAAGCATCCATGCTAATTGCCTTTTCTGATTTTGAGCCCACACAAGCTCTTGTTAAGTACACATCCTTGGGCACTCAGCTGTAATGGAGTATAATCTGAAATGTTTACAGACAAATGCTGGGATTTATTTTAAAACATGGGAACAAACACAATAATACACTGCAATGGGATTCTTTCTGAAACAGAGCAAACATTGAAATCATAGAAACTGAGGTTCCAATTTCTTTAGACAGCAGATCCCCTGCACATTATGACTATCATTCCATCTTCCATCCCTAGGATAATATACAAATACTTCATTTGTCATTTAAAGCCCTTCATGATCTGATAGTAGCCTACCTTTCCAGACTTAGCATTTATTACTCCCACTTACTCAGTCTATGTTCCAACCAAACAGGCCTATTTAGGGTTCCCAGGACCCAACACCAAGTTATGCTTTTTATACAGACTGACCCCATGATTGATATGAATTAATTTCTTCCTCATTTTCCAATCCTTGATTTCCTTCAAGGATCAATTCAGGTATACCCTTTCTCACAGGAAACTTTTTCTTGTCTCTTATTACTGCTCTCTCCCTTCTCAAAGTATATTGTACTTATTTAAATATTATGTTCCCCCCAAGAGAAAGTAAATTCCTTGGACTTAGGGAGAGATTACTTTTCATTCTTTCTTGGCATCCCTTTCACTTATCCCAGGGTCTAGTCCTTAGTAGGTACTGAACAAATCCTTGCTGACTTGAATCTCAATACAGAGGATGTTGGCATAAGATTACTATGGGATGGAATCTGTCTGTCCTCCCTTTTGCGATAAACTAGCCATCTGGCCTTCAGCAAGTGGAAAAGAATCCTTAACTTGAAATGTTGATCTCGGTGTTACCAGACCTGCACATTATAATATTGACTCTGTCACTTACTGCCTGTGTAACCTTGGGCAACTCAGTAAGACTCCTGAGGCCTCAGTTTTCTCATTTGCACAATGAAGAAGTTGGACTTCAAATTATCATCCGGCCCTAGAGCTAGAGTCTAGGATAAGGTGACATCATCTTTCCAGGGTTCAACTCCTCACCTAGGAAATGAGAATCAGCAGCAGTTCAAGGGAAAAGGGAAAAAGAGATGGGGATGAATGTAGGGAACTGATGAGAATGTCCTCCCTTTTGTACAGAGACTAGAAAGAATGTATATTCATATTTTATTTGAAATGCCTGTTCCTCATTGTTGTTGGAATTCCATCATAATATATAGTGATTGGGGGCGGGGAGAGTTTGTGGAAGTCAATCTGTACATAGTCATAGCACCTTTGGCCTCCTTTTATTATCTTTGGAAAGTCAGAACTTTGAATGCTTTTTGGAAGTTGAAATTTCTACATTTTTCTAGTGCTTTCATCCACCCCTGCCATTCCACCTTGTATTATCCTGCTTAGCTCTTATACTTTTGATTTTTTAATGCTAGAATGATCTTTTTTTTGGAGGAAAGGAGATGAACAAGGGGAAGGACAGGAAACAAACAGGGAATTTGTATATATTGTACACATGACTCCATCTGTCCCTGTTATCTCCCTCCTGTGGAACACAAACTCTTTAAGAACAGGGACTTTCATTTTTGACTTTGAATCCTCAGGATGGAGTATAGCATCTTACACAGGGGAGACGCTTAATTAAATATTTGCTGATTGATTGAGAGTGAGGCAGAAATGTCAAAGTAACAACCCTGCAACTAAATACAAGCAATCTCTTTTCAACTCCGAGCTTGTCATAATTCTTAGTGTCTTCTTCTCTCTCCCCATGTGTCAGTCACACAGCAGGTATCTAACAAACATATGTCCTTGAAATGAATGAATGAACACCAACCTATTAGTAGAACTTTCTACCAAAAAATCCCCTGTGCCTGCCCTAAAAATTCCCTCCTCTTTATAAGTTTTGCCAATGTTATGCTTTGTTGAACCAGAGTAGAACCAACTTTGGTTTTATTTTGTAGAGAAGGAAACTAATGGAATAATTCTCATGTGTTAGAGGAATATTTTTTTTCCCTTCTACTTATAAGACTCACATACAGCTGGAAAAGACTTAGAGGTCATAGAGTCTTATTCCTTCATTTTACAAATTGGGAAATGGGGTTTACAAATGGGGAAAGTGTAGTGCAGAGAGACTAAGTGACTTGCTTCCTAAAACCCACTGGCTTTTTGGCCAATTGTAGTCAGATACACCAGGTTCCATTATGGTATCTTAAGCTTGAATCTCTTTGTGCTTTAATTTTCTTATTAGTAAAACTAGGAGGTTGTATGAAATGGCTTCTCAGACCCCTGTCAATTCTAAATAAATGATCCTAGTAACCCATGACTAAATAAAGGGTTCTTAACCTGTGTGTGTGTGTGTGTGTGATCCCTTTTCAGAATAATGTTTTTAAATGCATAAATTAAAATACAAAAATCTGCACAGGAAACCAGTTATGCAGGATGTTTCAAATGTCTGAATGTAGTTTTAAGAAAGACTTTTAAAATCCTGTGTATTGAAATAATTACCATTTTTGAACCCAGGTACTCCTGACTCCAAACCCAGTGCTCTATTCACTGCGCCACCTAGCCGCCCCAATAATTACCATTTTTTTTGAAGTTCCAAGGATGACAGATTTAGAACCCTTGGATTAAGTGATTTCTAAAGTCTCATCCAGCAGCAACATACTAGGATTTTCTAAATAAAGATTTATATGAGCTTTTCAAATTATAGGTAATAAACTAGAACTAATTAGAAACAATAGACAGTGCCTACTATCGATGTATCCTGAGTGAGGATGAGGAGTTTATAAATTCTACATTTGTAAGCATGGTAGTGACAGACCTTGCTAAGAGTTATACAAGCCACTGAAAGGAACATGATCCAATTCCCCCAATATCCTGTCCTCCTGACCTTCCCAAATAAGATAAATCTTGGCAGAATCATCTTTCTAAATTTTGAAGAGCTTCTGACTCAGATGGGTGGTTAACCTTGCCCCTTTTTGAACTGAAAGGAGTGAACCTTAGGACCACTCCTTCCCTCTCATTTTTAATGCACAGATTCCAGAAGCCATACATATTTTTTAAGTTTCAGATCCACTAATCAAATTGGTATTTTGATTCAAACTCAAGTTATCACCATCAGAATTTAATAATAATAAAAAAAAGTCTTTGGCCTAAAAAGGTCAAAGAATGCCCTCCCTGAAATTTCAGATTCCTTATCTGTAAAATCAGGAGGTTGGGACTGAACCATGACTAAATTCCCTTGCAGTTCTAAATCTGAGATCCCATGACCGCTTGAACTGAGGATCCCTGATTTTCCTGATAAATGGAAGTAGAAGAACTAAGATCAGGATAAAGAGAGGCTAAAAATTGCCCCAACAACACAATTGTTTTAATCCCCATTCAGCTTCTCAGTTTTTACTTTCTAAGGAGGGTCACTATCAAATATTTCCTTTGTGGGCAAATTTTTGAAAAATAAGCCAACTCTATTGAATCTACAAAATGCCAGCAATAACCTGGCATTTATAGTTTATAGGCGTATCTCTCAATTTGGTTGGGGTTGGTTGGAAACCCACCCATCAGGCCACTCCTTTTGGTGCTGGCATTGGCCTCCTGGTAGACTTTAGGGGTGTCATTTGGGCAAGTTCAGGTTGGAGCATAAACAGGTAGCAACACATTCATCTTTGAAAACTCCCATTGTAATGACTAGGGTTCATAGTCCAGACTCCTGCTGAATTTGAAACACCTGAAATGAAAATGTTGAGCACTTAAATTGGACCCATTAAGGTACCTGATATACTCCAGAGAGTAGTACTGAATAGGTGAACTTCCTTCACTTTCTCCAGGTTTCCAGGACAGTGCCACCTCGGAGTCAGAAACCACGATGACTTGAGGCTGAGAAGGAGGTGATGGGGGCACACATTTATCTGATCAGGAGCAAAAGAATATTTGTCAAGTTATTAAAGCACATGGGTAGGTTTTATATACCCACAAAACATGTTGCCTCTCCTAGGAGACTCCTCCTCTTATAGAAACAACTGAATCTCATTCAGAGTTCTTCCTGTAAGTTTGAGATATCAGCATCCCAATCATTTAATTCTCCATTTTACATTACTGCCTCAGATGAACCATAACATAGCATTTAGTTCTGGGTATGTCACTTTAGGAATGATTCTGATCAGCTAAACAGTGTTCAGAGGAGGGGTGATATGGACTAGATTCCATGACATATAAGGGAAGGACAAGACAGAGTTGAAGGATCTGGGAAAATGGCTAGGAAGTGGGGAGGGTACTTGTTAGGGCTATCTTGAGAATGAAGGGTCATACTTATTCTGTTCATCATCTGAAGGTTAAATAGTAAATAGTAAATTGCAGAGGGACAGACATAGGTTTGATGTAGGGAAATATTCCTTTTTTAATTAATATTTTCTTTGTTTTCCAATTATATACAATAGTAGCTTTTACCCATCATTCTCTGTAAGGTTTTGAATTTTACAATCTTTCCTCCACCCTCCCTTTCCTTCCCCACCCCCCCCCCCCCACAGAAGGTAGTCTGTTAGTCTTTACATTGTTTCCATGCTATACACTGATTGAAATTGGATGTGTTGGGAGAGAAATCATATCCTTGAGAAGAAAATAAAATATTAGAGATAGTGAAATCATGTAGGACATGAGACATTTTTTAAAATAAAAAATTGAAGATAATAGACTTTGATCTTTGTTTAAACTCCACAGTTCTTTCTCTAGTACAGATGGTATTCTGTGTCTCAGGTGCTCTAAAGTTATCCCTGATTATTGCATTGATGGAATGAGCAAGTCCAATAAGGTTGATCATCACCCCTGTGTTGCCTTTAGGGTGTACAATGTTCTGCTCATCTGGCTCATCATCAGTTCATGCAAATCCTTCAAGGTTTCTCTGAATTCCCATACCTCTTTATTTCTAATATAACAATAGCATTCCATAACATACATACATACATATATATATATATATATATATATATATATATAAGTATATACATATGTATACTGCAATTTGTTTAGCCATTCTCCAGTTGATGAACATTCACTTGATTTCCAATTCTTTACTACCACAAACAGAACTGCTATGAATATTTTGGCATAACTGATGTTTTTATCCTTTTGCATGAGCTCTTCAGGGTATAGACCCAGTAGTGTTATTGACAGATCAAAGGGTATGCACATTTTTATTGCCTTTTGGGCACAATTCCAGATTGCTCTTGGGGAAATATTTCTAAACAATCAGAGTTATTCAGAAGTTGAAAGGGCAGCTAGATGGTACAGTGGATAGAGTACCAATCTTGGAGTCAGAAAGTCTCCTTTTCCTAAGTTCAAATGTGGTCTGACCCTGGTGTGACCTTGGACAAGTCGCTTAACCCTGTTTGCCTCAGTTTCCTCATCTGTAAAATGAGCTAGACAAGGAAATGGCAAACCACTCCAGTATCCTTGCCTTTTTTGGCAAAGACTTTCTTGTCTCAAATGGGGTCAGAAAAATGCCTGAACAACAATAAAAAAGTTGAAATGGTTGACATGAGGGATCAATGTTCATCATTTTTGAAAAATTTTAGGAGAATGCTGTATGATTATTTTGTCAAGAATATTGTAGAGGGAATTCATGACCAATAGGATCAGATGGCTATCCAATGATGAGATTCGAGCATTCTCTAAGAATTTAAAGAGTGATCCATGTAGTGGTTGGATTCATTAAATACGGAATGAAGGGATAAGAATGAAAAATGGGATTTCATTGACATAGGAAATTCCTAGGTGTGAAATTTCCCTTTGCAGATGAAAGTTGGCATCTTTTTTTTTTGTAGCTAAAGACTTAGTCTCCTAAAGCAGAGTTGTCAATTATGCAATTCATCAGGGCAGGGTGGCAAGGTAAGAATTCTTATGTGCAGATTAGTGGCACCAATTTCTATTTGAGTTTGACCCCATTGCTCTAGAGCTTTGATATTACAGAGCACTGATTGATTAAGAACTTTGCCTAGGATCACAAGTCAGTAAGTATCAAATCCCTCATTTCATTGATTTCTGTCTGTTGACTTTATCAGAGAATATTTTATGGCAGATTAATCACTTTGTATTTTCCATAAGTAGCCCAATTTAGAGACATCAAATTCTAGCATCAGAAGAAACCTCAGAGATCATCTAGAACAAATTCAAACTTGGGTCTTCCTGCTTTTGAAGCCCTCTCCCTAATGCTGCTTCTCTTTGAGAGTATGAAAAACTGTCTTCCCTTTTCTTCATCTGATAATTTCAACTAAAAACATAGCTTTAAGAAGTTCATGCCATTTAACCCATGGGAGCTCACTTGTGTTTATTCTTTTAAATTTATAGAAACATTCCACAGTTTACAACAACATCCTTCCTATTCTCTTATTTTATGTTGACAGGATTTCAGTGTATGAGCAGAAATTGAGTTCTCAGTCATTTGTTTACCTATGCAAATGAAATGTTTCTCATTAATGGAGACCATACAATTTTATACTAAAGGGGATTCAGGGCATTTTTTTTTTACCTTTTGATAGAGTGGTAACATGTCGGGGAGAGCTCTGGCGTCCTTTGATGTTCCAACCATAAGCTCTTACACTCACACTGTAGGTGGTACCTGATTTTAAATCCCCAATCACTACTTCCTGTCAATAGTCAAAAAAGAAAGACATAAAGAATTCATGAGTCTGGGGATTTGAGAACCTCCACCGAAACAGCATCATGTGGCCTACCTGGAAAATCCTTTTGCAACAGTTTTCAGTCTTTCCTCAAAGACAAAAGCAGTGTCAGCTCAGTTTTTAAAAAATCAAGAAAAAAGAAACTTCACATGTTTCCTATCAAAGTGGAAGGCTTCCTCTCTAGAGGAATGTATAAATGGTCCTAGAACTGCTACTCATCACTATTCAAAAACAGCTTATGAAGTCTGAAGCAGTTCCTACAGTTTGGCTGTTGAATATAAGTAACATTCTTCCCTTGGGCCAAATGTTGGAATGCATAAGCTATATACCTTTTTCATCTTCGAATCACAGATACTCTTGACAGCAATGGGACCAGTCACAAGAGATGGGGCCCTTCTTGCTACCCTGACTGTGTGTGGGTGCAACAAAAACATTTACAGTTACAGATCCAGACGTTTCCCTCACCCTTGGCTCTGGTTGTTCTCAGACCACTGACCTGAAATAGTCACTTTTTATCTCAGACTAAGCAAATACTTGTTCCACCCACTTTCTACATCTGTTCATCAAGTAGCACTGAAATACATTGCTAAAAATGAGTAGGATATGCCGTGGGTAGTTCGGTAAAATGGAATGAATGTTAGGTTTTGGAGTAAGAGGATCTGAGTTCTAATTCTATTTTTTTTTATTGCCAATGAGATTTTGATTAAGTCACATAAATTATGTGAGGAATTCTTAATCTTTTTTGTGTCATGACAATCAGGCAGTCTGATGAAACCTATGGACCACTTTTAAAAAAATGCATAAAGGGACAACCGGGTGGCACAATGTTTAGAGAGGCAGCCTGAGATTGCTGTTGTCACCCCAACACATTACTTCTAAGGACACTGTGATCTCGAACCTGATTGCGATGTACACAAAATTATTTCCCCCCAGTTCAGTGAAGATGTTTGAATTGTTCCAAAAGGAACTTAATTTAGGATATGAGGGGAAGAAAAAAGAAAGAAAATGTTAAAGTATATACATGTGTCACTAAAGTCTAGGGAAAATCCTGAAACCAGGAGACTTGGGTTTGAATCCTATCTCTGCCACTTACTACTAAGCAAATCACTTCATCTACCTGGTTTTTATTTTCCTGATCTGCAAAATGAAGAAACTGGCTGAGTGATCTTTAAGGTTAACTCTAGCTCCAAATACTCTGCTTCTAAAGCTCCATGCTGTAAGAGAGAACATATTTCTTGGTCTAAGGTAATGAATGTCTAGACAAAAAAATGACTTGTCTTATTATAACAGCTTGTATTTCTTAACCTTGCTTCAATTCTGAAAGAGGAAGTCACTTTCCTAACTAATCCTCAAAAATTCCTGGACTTTGTGTATTAACATGGGCAACTCCCTGGGGTTCCCCTTCTTCATCTGCCAAATAAGGAGTTGGGCTAGATGGCCTTCAAGATCCCTCCCTTCCACCTTTAAGTTTGTGATCTCGTCACTTCCTTTGCTCTTATAGGATGCTACTATCACTAGTCTCCAGTTTATTTCTCTCATTCCAGTTCAATTATCCTGAAGCTAATTGTTAAAGCTAAGATTAGCTTTATTAGAGATTAGGGTCTACAATAGTGATTCTCTACTTTTTTTGAATTTTACAGAAAGCCTTTCCCAGCTTCTCTCAATTCCAGTGCCTTCTCTCTATTAATTATTTATTCAGCCTTAATATAGATTGTTTTATATATTTATTCACATGTTACCTTAGCCTCCTTGAGGGCAGGGACTATTGTTTGCCTGTTTTCATATTCCCAGAGAAACTTAAATGTTTACTAATTGATTCTACCTCCCTTTGCAACTTATTCCCAATTACTTTCCTTCATAAACTTTTCTAGCTAAACTCTCCTCTGAATTTTACACTGAATTTCCCACCTCAATGAATTTTACAAGCTATGCTTGGAAGAGACAGAAGTTGAACCCATTCTAATAATATTATTCCACCTAATGCAATGCAAGAAATAACAGGAAGCATGATTGCATATGAAGAAATAAGGTTGTCTTTGATAAATAGCCAGCATTTTCTAGCTGCCGCCATATCTCACAAGGGGAACTATTGCTGGGCAGTTCATCTCTTCTGCTTCTTTTCACCTTCTTCACTCTGAATCCCATTCCCAATTTCATTTACAACAGTCCTATAAACTATGCATTTCTCCATTTCTAGCTAAAGACTGCAAAAGATGGAGGGTTGGGTCCTGGAAAAGGACCTTTTCCAGGCCTTCCTTTCCAACCCTGAAAGGATTGGAAACTCCTAATGCAAACAGACTTTCTCTTCTAGACCAACTAAAATATTTCAAAGTCGTCTGTTTCACATTCCTCCTCTTCCAAAAAATCATAAAACCATATGAATTAAAGATGTTGTTTGAAAAAATCATTATAAAAGTCATAAATTAGAATTCAGCCAATATGTAGCAAATGTTAACATTAAACACTTTCTCTGAGTGTAAAGTTGTCTGATACATGGATGGAAAAGATTAAGAAATGTGCAAGTCACCAAAAATATTTACTAAGAACCTTTAAGTTCAGATTGCCCTGGGTCCCCTCAAGTCTACAGATTAAAAAAAATACAAGGTTTTCACTTCTAAAAAATTAGGCAAATCTTTACATCCAGAAGGTTCTCATGTGGAATTAAAAAAAAAAAAGACATTCTCTTACTGTCATGGGAAGTTAGCTATTTTTCACTTCCTCCAACAATTTTGGAGGCAGTCCATTTATTTTCCTGTGCTGGGGGCTTGGCATTTCAATTTAGCTCAGTTCTGGGGGCGGCTAGGTGGTGCAGTGCATGGAGCACTGGCCCTGGAGTCAGGAATACCTGAGTTCGAATCCAGCCTCAGACACCTAATAATTACCTAGCTGTGGGGCCTTGGGCAAGCCATTTAACCCTTGCAAAAACCTTAAAAAAATAAATTTAGTTCAATTCAATACTCAGTAAGTGCCTACTATGTGGCAAGATAGTGAGCTAGACTCTAGGCTAGAAGAAAACAGTTTCCAACCTGGAAGATGAAGGGTAAAGAGCAGAATTAGGCCATCTAATTGCTCATTTCCTTCTCTAATCTCCCTTCTCTTATCCAGCTGACTTCATTACTGGAGTGATACATCTTAATTCCTTGATGAAATATCAGACTAATCCTGGGTATCCAACTGTCTGTTATTCACTATTTCAGATTTGCACCAACCTAGATAAGAAGTTAAAAGTTTTGTTTTTATTTAAGTAGGAAAAAAAAGAAAAAAATTAATGGAATGAAACTTTCAAAAAAAAAAAATCTAAGCTCCCCCCCAACCCCGTCTTGTTTCTACCTATGATCTGGTTGTCTAACCTTTGTTTTGTATTGAAGGATACAATGAAGAAAAAAATAAATCACTGGGATTTTATATATGAGCTAAGATTCAGGTCACCTTCAACAAAAATATTTTTTCCCACCCAATTTGACACTTTGCTATAATAAAATAATACCACTTTCCCTTTTTTCTAGAATTTGCTTAAAATGCTTAGAGTGAGTTCCCCATCAAATTTTCTTAAATAATAATGGATGGGGGCGGCTAGGTGGCGCAGTGGATAAAGCACCAGCCTTGGAGTCAGGAGTACCTGGGTTCAAATCCAGTTTCAAACACTTAATAATTACCTAGCTGTGTGGCCTTGGGCAAGCCACTTAACCCCATTTGCCTTGCAAAAACCTAAAAACAGTAAAATAAAAAAAATAATAATGGATGACTTTAATGTCTATAGGTCTCAGTTTCTTCATTTGTTAAATAGGAAGATTGAATTAGATGATCTAAGGTCCTTCCTGCTCTAAATACTATGATCTTCTACTCCTATTGCTGTGTTTATGCAAAAGAAACTTTGGACAAGTAGTGAGTCTAAGGGGGAATCCCAGAATCCAGGGGTTTTTTTTGTTTCTTTTAAAGATCATCAGGAATGACCAATAGGTAACTTACTTTATGAGAACAAACAGCAGACATAGTGAGCAAAAATCTCCAAGAAAATATTTATTACATGATGATAAAATTTGTACTTTGGGGAGCATTTTGTCAGAAAAATCACTGAAAGGTTGTAATAGAAAACTAACAGAGGGGAAGGGAGGGGAGAGGAAGGGAGAGGAGAGGAGGGGAAGAGAAAGGAGGGGAAGGGAAGAGAGACAGAGGAGGGGAGGGAAGGGGAGGAAGGGGGAGGGGAAGCTTGGGAAAGAGAAGGGAGGTGAAGGGAGGGCTGGGGAGGGGGAGGGGAAGGGGAGAAATAAAGCTGAGAATAGTCCTACTTCCTGCAGATTCATAAAAGGATGAGAATTATGTATTAAGGACCTCAGTCAACTGCTAGTTTGTCTTTGGTCTTCCTGAACTGAGGCTCTCATTGCTATTCTAACCTCTTCCATTTATTTTTGACCCTGGATAGATTTTCCATATTATCCTCCTCTTTTCTGGCAGTGCTCCTCAGGGGTCTCCGGGGCACTTCCCACCAATAGGCCACTGTAATCTGCATTCCAGGAGAACAAATACCCACACAGCCGCCACTCTGACTGAGTGACCACAAACACTCGAGATCTATAAAACAGTCTTTTAACTGCTGGGACTCTGGTAATCTAAAGTCAAGGAGGCAGATGAGCCAGGCTAAATACAAGGAAAGACTTTCTTTTAAACAGCTGCTTTAGTTTTCCTCATGAGCTGAACTAACCAATTTAATTGCCAAAAGTCATTCTACCTTTTTTTTTTACATTTTGGTCAGATTTTATTTCACAATATTTAAAGATAGAACATAGGAATAACTAGATGACCTTGTAGATAGTGGATCAAGTTCAAATCTGTCCTCAGACATTTACTAGTCATGGGCAAGTCACTTTATCTTGACTGCCTGTTCCCCTCCAAAAAAAAAAGACTATGTAAGCTCCTTGAGGGTAGGGACTATGCTTTCCTCCATCTTCACATCCCTACCACTTAGCACCTGGTGGATAATGTGTCTGAAATGGAATGTGGCATATCTCCTTTCCTCCCTCTCCCATTGCTTGCTGGGTTGTACATCCTATAAGAGCAAAGATTATTTCTTAATTATGTATTATCCCTCTGCTTGAATAGTCCTGATTGCATTTAACAGATCTAAGGTCACTTTATTGGGCAGTGAGTGGGAAAACAAGAAAGTTCATTCAAGAGTTTTTTGCTTGAGGAACCTGAATATAAACTGGCTATAGTCTTCGACTCCAACTCACTATCCATTTCTTTGTTGCTTAACTTTCCTACCCTACTGGTATTCATGTATCATGCCTGTGGAAATGAAGACAAAAGATGTCTCTTGTTTCTCCTTCCAGTCTTGGAGATGTGAAGATTTTTATTCTATCAGGAAGGAATATTCATTTTTATAGATCTCCCTGACTCAAGTGTCTCACACTCCAATTCACTCTCCACTCAGGTACCTAAGTGATCATTCTAAAGTCTGAACCAGTGGCTCCTATTAATTACTTCCATGATCAAATACTGAGTCTGACTTTTAAAGCCCTTCCAAACCTGGAAGGCTTCTTATTTTTTCCTAATCTTCTTACAGTGAATAAAGTGCTGGCTGGGCTTGGAGTCATGAAGACTCATTTTCCTGAGTTCAAGTCTGCACTCAGACTTGGACTAGCTGGGTGACCCTGGGCAAGTCATTCAACCCTGTTACCTTTGTCTCCTCAACTATAAAATGAACTGGAGTAGAAAAGGACAAACCACTCCAATCTTTGCCAAGAAAAACTCCAAATTTGGTCAGAAAGTCACATACAACTGAAAACAACTGAACAATAAGTTCAAGTCATTTATTTTACAAATTAGGAAATCTGACATGGTATTTATGTTTCCCAAGGTCATATAGGGAATGATGGAGGAAAGAATAGAACCTACATCCACTGACTCAAAATCTAGTGTTTCTCCTATCCAATGAATGCCTGTGGATGGATCATAAAGCAATGGATCCAAACAAGTCAGGTTATGGCCATCTTGTTAAATGAACCAGATCAACTGGTCGTCAATTCCAGTCCACTGTTTGACATTAGGTTAAAAAAACATCAAACCCATCATTTTCACCTTAAGTCCTTCTTTTGTGGTAGACAGGATATAAGTCCTAATTTCAAAAATCAACTCTTGTTTGGTTGAATTGACTACATCCTGCAGAAATGTCTGAAGTAATTGAGACTGTGCAGCAAAAGTTCAGGGGGTAGGAGAGAAAGAAAAGGAAGTAAAACATTTAAAAATACCATGACACTTTATCAGTTTAAATATTTTCTCTCTTCCAAACTATTTCACCTGGCCTCAAGACAGAGATTAAATTATTTCAATCTTTTTAAAAAAATGTGTCTTCTGTGCTTGTATTGCCATGTGAACTGAAGCATCTCAAAGCAAGTCTAAGAGAGGTTTATTTTTTTTAATGATTAAAAATTCACCTTGGACACTCTCACTAGCAATATGCACTGTCTGGTTGGTCTTTCTGATTAATAAATATCAAAAGGGTGTCTGCCAACTTCAATATTTTGATGAGAAGAGACCACCTAGACTCCTAGAGTTGCATCATGGATACATTAGCATTTAAAACATACTTACAAAAGCTGCCTGGCCATCAAGTTGACCCTGTAGAGGAGAAAGAAAAGAACAACAGCATGAAAGATGATGGGACATCAAAAGCCTCAAGGGCAGTCTGCAAACTAACTAGTGTCCAGGCCAAAGATGGAAACTCACATAATTCCTACAGAAATCTTTTGTTCCAGTCAATCCAGATACATTCCTATAACTCACTCTGGTTCTTCCTTATCTCTTAGCCTTCTTTCACACTGCCCCATAGGAAGGCATGCTTTTCCTGCCTCATCCTGCCAACCACATTTATATAGAATTCTGAAGTTTACAAAGTGCTTTCATCACAAAAGTCTGCAAGGACAAGAGTAAAAGTATTATCTTCATTTTAGACACTGCTGTCTGTTTGACCTTGGCAACCTTTGTGCCTTAATTTCCTTCTCTGTAAAATAGAGAGGTTTGACTCTATGAGCTCCAAATCTATGACCTCAGAGGAAACTGAGGCCCAAAGCTTCCCAGGTAATGCCTAGGTGATACAGAAAGGTAATGAGGTGGTTTGGTGGAAAGGACACTGGATTTGGAATTGGGAAAACCTGAGTTCAAATCTAGACTAAGAGATTTTCTAGCTTTGTGACTCTGGGAAAGTCATATCATCTTTTTTGTATATCAGTTTCATCATCTGTAAAATGGATTCAATGGACTCCAAGGTCCCTTCCAGCTCTAAATCTTGTTGGGATTTGAACTTCAGGTTCTGGTATTCCAAATTCACCACCTCATGCTCCCTCAATTCCTGTTTCCATGAAATCATCCTTGATCAGTGCAGCCCAAACTAACCCTTTCCTTTCTAAACTTCTGTAAAGTTTGTAGCCTAAGGCACATACAACAACATTTGATAAGTATTCTTTGAAAATCTATGTTGCTCAGGGCAGCTAGGTGGCGTAGTGGATGGAGCACCGGCCTTGGAGTCAGGAGTACCTGGGTTCAAATCTGGTCTCAGACACTTAATGGTTGCCTGGCTGCGTGGCCCTGGGCAAGCCACTTAACTCCATTTGCCTTGCAAAAAAAAGCTAAAAAAAAAATCTATGCTACTGTCATTTCTATTTCATTCCCTTTCCAATGAGGCTCTAGGCAGCTCAGAGGCAGGTTCTACAATTCTCTTACATCCCTCTTACCAATTAGCCCCAAATTAGTTCCCTAAACAAAAGGAGTCAGTCACACAAAAAATGCTTGGTGATAATAGCAGGATGGGGGGGGGGGGGGAAGAACAGCAAATTTTGGCAGGAAACTCTTGTATTGAAAGACAACAATAGGAATATTTTCTCTTCAAGGCCTTGAGGCCAGTATTGTAATCCTTTATCTAGTCTCAGAAAGGGAGCAGACTGTTTTTCGTAATTCCCCTTAGTAGAGAGACAAAGACAGAGAGAGAGAGAGAGAGAGAGAGAGAGAGAGAGAGAGAGAGAGAGAGAGCAAGAGAGAGAGATACAGAAACAGAAAGAGACAGAGACAGAGAAAGAAGGAGAGAAAGGATGCGGAGAATGGGAAGTGTTGGGCATAGAGTCAGAGACTCATCTTCCTGAGTTCAAATGAAGTCTCAGACACTTGCTAGCTGTGTGACCCTGAGCAAGTAACTCAACCCTGTTGCCTCAGTGTTTCATCTGTAAAATGATCTAAAGAAGGAAATGGTAAACTACTTCAGTATTTTTTTTCTTTGGGGTTTTTTTTTGCAAGGCAACAGAGTTAAGTGACTTGCCCAAGGACACGCAGCTAGATAATTATTAAGTGTCTGAGGCCAGATTTGAACTCAGGTCTTCCTGACTCCAGGGCTGGTGTTCTATTCACTGCTCCTTCATTATCTTTTCCAAGAAAACCTCAATGACTCGAATGAAGAGGGAGACAGAACAGAAACAACTGAACATAAATTATGCAGCATAGGGAGGGGGAGAATAGACTTGGAAATGAAGTTGATGCGAAAACACAGTATATGTATATATATGTATATATATATATGTATATATGTGTATATATATGTATATATAATATATATATTAAAACTTGGGGGGGAGAAAATATCTAAGAAGAAAAATTTACATGAAGAGGAAAGGTGAGAACAGAAAAGAATGAAGAAAGCTGTAGGAAAACGGAAGGAGAGAAAAATGAGAAAGAAAAAAAATCAAAGATAGGACCCTTAAAAATATACCTGAAAATACATTGTTCTCTTCAATGTGTCTCTTCAGGCAGTTGAGATAATTTAGATTTGTCATTTATACTTATAAAGCTTTCCTGGGAGTTCTAAGAGATCAAAATTGAACTTTATGGGGAAAAGGAAAAATCGGCTATAAGGAAGTTGTTTTCAGAGCAATTGACAAAGAAGAGTGGAAATAGAGGATGGGAAAATTTAAACTGTTATATTTTCTTCAAATGACTGAATATGTGGAGGCATTCAACACAAATCTTGTTTTATATTTCTTAAAAAATACATAGTATAGATAACTTTTGCCATTATGTCACTGTCATCTTGGGAAATAAAAGAGAATGAAATCACATCCCACTCCCCCAAATTGAACCTTCAAAGAAAACAATTAAGGAGAGAAAAAAAATTAAGGCCAAATATCAGATACAATGGAATATACAACATCTTGACCTGGTAGGCTCCCACTTCTCCAATATGCAAATTTGAGAAAAGCACACATTTTGTTAAAGAATAATAGACATCCCACTGTTAGTTATTGAGAAAGTCCTTGTAGGCATTGATTTCATATCATATTCACAGGATGTTGCCAGCTTTGGGACTACTCACCATATTGAGCATATCCTCATTGAGAGGCACATCTTTTGACATTTGGTGTAGAAGTTTGTCCTTCCCAATCTCAGAGTAAAACACCTTAAAGAAATATAGTTAACTAAGGTCAATAGCATTGCAAAGGTTTTCTTACAGAATATATACTGCTCTAATTTCACTAAAAGATGTAATGAATTAATTTCTCATATTTCATTACTCCCTCCACATCTCCCTCCTTTTGCTGTGGGTCCATTCACTTTATTTGCTTGGCAATCTATAGGTGACTTTCCCTGAAAAATTTTGGACTTTTAAAATTTTTTTGTTTGTTTGCTTGGGTCGTTTTTTTTTTTTTTTTTGGTGAGGTAATGGTGCTAAGTGACTTATCCAGGATCACACAGTAAGTATCAAGTGTCTGAGACCAAATTTGAAAGCAGGTCTTCCTGGCTCCAGGTTCAATGCTCCACTGCACCACCTAGTTGTCCCTTATGAAAACTCTATATCACTTTTCTTTCTGATCCTTCAGTGCTAGCAATTAGATTCAGTGTTGGCTTATTTTTCATTTACCAGTAGGGTGGCATGTAGCAATTCTCTAACTGTTTCATGCATACTTGCCTTATCTTTCTAAACTTGTTGGTAGGGACCATATCTATCATCTCCATTAAACCTGGCCTGAAGCTATGAATGATGTGGGAACCACATAAACATGCGACTAAACCAGTTGTAGCTTTTAATGAATGTGTAAGTACAAATTGTTTTCTCCCTCATTTCAAAGCTAGTAGAAGATCAGGGCACTTTCAAAGAAGTTATCCTACTCTAATTAGGGCTGCTCATGTAATAAGAGTTCACATAGGGGCAGAAGGAAAGGAGTGGGTCAACAAACATTAGGAAGGCAGACATTATATTAAAAAAATAAAAACAACAAGCCTATATACTCACAGTATACCCAGTGATGAGACTGGTGTGATGATGTGGCATTCTCCACTGAATATGGAAAGTTGAACAGTTTAAAGAATCCAGCAGAATGTTAACAGGGGGACCCAACCTGCCTACATCAAAATAAAAGGACACTGTTAGAAAGTACAAAGGAGATCTTCTCTGGTTGTTAAGAAGAAAATATCTAGAAATCTAGCTAAAATTCAAATTGATAGACTTGGCAATGATGGTTATAGAAGATAATAATTTGTATTTTATCATGGTGGATTTATTTTCTTTTTCTGGTAAATTAACTCGGGTTTCTTGATCAAATTCCTTCTGCAGGCTTTGGAGTAAGAAACTTGGGTGAGGATGACCTGACACTTTCTGATTCCTCCCTTTGAGGAGATTAGTTATAGACTAAATTGGAACTTAAGATCACTTATCATTTGTCAATTTATTCCAGAATTTAAAGGGCCATGTAGTAAACAAAGTTGTCTAAAAAGATATGAGATAATTACAAGGACTTATGAGACTCCTCACAAAACAAAACCCAAAGACAACCATCCAAGATTCATTCATGGATCTGCAGGAGACAATCTGCTGCATTTCTTTGGGGAAAACACCAGTTACTTCTCCAGTCAGTGTTTTATAGCTGCTTCAAGGAAACTATTTTAGTGTACTGTCAATAGTGTCATATTCAGTAATCCATATCTAAATAATGGCCAATGTTTGATAATTCCAAGAATATACATTACAAAAAAGTTAAGAACAACCAATGTTGGGAAGATAAATCTAATTATGCACTTTTGGAGGAATGAGAAATCAATGAATCTATCAATCTATAATGGCTATCAACTGGGAACTATGCAAGAAAAGTGACTAAATTTTCCATAGCCTTTCATAGAACAATCACATCACTCAAAAGGAAGTCAGAAACAAAAATAAAGGTCATATATATGTATATGACCTTTATTTATATTTATATACATATATATCATATCCATAGTATAAAAGGTATATATATATATATATATATATTCTCACATAAAAACATACAAAAAGTATATTCCCACATATGAGCTTACAAAAATCATATTCTGATATAAGAGCTTACAAAAAGTATATTCCCCTGTATGAGTACACAAAGAGTATATTCATACTTTTTATGGCAGCAAAGACTTGGAAACCAAAATGTTGCCCTTCAAGTGGGGAATGGATGAAAAAAAACTATTATATAGGAATATACAGAATATTATCATGTCTTAAGAAAGGAAAATATAAGAAATTCATAACTACATTGGAAAACTTCTGTGAACTGATGAGAGCAAAATATGCAAAACCAAGAGAATCATATCCACCATTCTTATAACTATGTAATGCAAAGTAACAGTGTAAGTTTATTAAAAGGAAGTCTAGGTAACTGAAAAAAACTCAACAGCAATGTAGGTGAAATTCAGAGGATTCATGGAAAAGATAATTTTTGATCTGGGCTTTATACTGGAATAATCGTTCTAGTACCCAACAGCAATGAATAGTCCTTCTTCAGTCTAGTAGAAAGGCAGAGAATGATCAGGGCATAGTATGATGACTAAATTTTGTCTCTAGAAGAGTGAAAAAAAATGCACATTTCTCACCTCTTTTCCAGAAGTGGATAACTATAGATATGGAAAATTGTATAAAGTATCAAACAGGGTTGATATATTGGCTACTGTATCTATTTTTTCCTCTGTCACAGGAGAATTCAATATGGAGAGATTTGAAATATTTGATATTTAAAGACAATATACAGTTTACTGAGCTGTTTATATTAAAGAGTGAGTGTTGAAAGCTAGCATATAATGGATTTTGGTTTACTATTTTCTCTCATTTGAAATACTTTTTTAAGTAACAAAAATGAAGATACTGTGATCATGTATGCAGACTTTTGTCCTAATTTTTATTACTTGAGACAGTCTATAATAAAATGTCAGTCTAATTACTCTTATTTGACTTAAAACAGACTCCATTATATTGTCTCATTTTTTTTTACATGCAGAGTCTATCTCCTAGACAGTAACTCCAAAAATAGCATGCAATTAGCTGAGCAAGTCTATTAGTTTGACAAAATAACAAAAGGTAGAGTATCTGTGCAAAATAATGACCAACTGTCCTGGAAAATGAATGAGCCTTAGCAAGAAAACTATTCATTTTTGTAAATTATGCCATCCTAAATCATTAATTAGCATTTATTGAGGTACTCCCACATACAAAAAACTATGTAGAACATTCAAATAGTGTGACCCTTCAACTATTCAAGCACAGAATGCTTCAGGAAAATAACAATAATTTTAAAATAAAAGTGAATGTTCTCTGGAGTATGACTTTCCAGTTATCTTTGTCCTATGGCAAACTGAGTATTTGTATTTTTTTCTGTGGCATATTATAGAAAGGACAAAAACTGGTAGTGTGGGTTGATGATGGTGAGTATGGATAGGTTTTTGAAAATACTACCATTGACTATGATTCATTCATTCATTAATTCAAAGCACAGCTATTGAATGTTTATTATGACTAAAGCTTTGTGCTGGGCGCTATGGGTAGAACAGTCTGTCCTTCTGTAGCCCCTAGACTAGTTAGAGGATAAGCTATAGAAACAAAGGAATTTAAAAGTGAAGTAGGATAGGTACAAAGAATCAGTGAAATTCAGAGGATTCATGGAAAAGATAAATTTTGTTCTGGGCTTTATACTGGAATCATAGTAGTTCCTGAGAGTGAAGTGATCTCAGAGACCCTCTAGTTCAAACCCCTCATCTTGCTAATGAGGAACCTAAGGTCCAGGGAGTCCAAGGTCACAATTATAAAAAAAAAAAAAAGGTAAGAATAGAACCCCAGGTTCATCATCGTAGTTGGAAAAGGACCTCAGAGGTCATTTAATACAGTGATTTCAAACTCAATGACCATGGACAGCTTTTGAGTATACCCAAACAGATTAAAATGTCATTGGGAAATGTTTGACAAAATATTTTAAAAATAAAACATAGATAAATTTAATTTGTTGTTTTCAAAATCAAAAAGACCCACAGGAATTTCTATTTGAATTTGATAACACTTATCTAGGCAACATATTATTTTATTATTAAAGAGAGGGAGATTCAGGAAGATTAAGTGATTTGCCACACACTTAGTAGGTACCTAATAAATATAAGTTGATTGATTCTCCAAGGTCTACTAGAAAGTGGTTGTTAGTGGTCTTCCAAATTCAGAATTAATGCTTGAACAATAATGCTTCCCTCACATGTAGTAGAGATGCCAGGGATCCTCTTTTCACTGTGCCACATAGTATCCTACCTAGAAAAATGATAAGGAAGACTGGGGAAGAGATGGAAAGGTAATGATTTTTTTGGCTGTTATTGCATACCACCAAGTAATATGGAGTATTATCCTTAAAACTTTTCACATATAATTGTGTTATTTTTGTTGTTGTTATTAAGTTGTTTTCAGTTATGTCTGACACTTCATGACACCATTGGGGGTTTTCTTGGCAAAGATACTAAAGCAGTTTGTACAGATGTAAAAACTGAGGCAAACAAGGTTAAGTAACTTACCCAGGGCAATACACAGAGTGTCACCAGATTTGGATTTAGGAAGATTACTATAAGCCTAGTACTATCCACTGTACCACCAAATGCAATACATTAAAGACCAGGATCTAGTGGGGAGAAAGGACATTGAATTTGGAGGCAGAGCAGCTGGGTTTATATCTCAGATCTGTCATCTCCTACCCATGTGAGCTTGGGTAAATCATTTAATTGCTCCATGCCTCAGTTTCCTCAATGATAAAAATTTAGATTGCCTGTAAGGTCCCTTCCAGCTCTAAATCTAATATTCTTTCACTAATGCAGAAGCAACCTTAGAAAACTGAATGAGATTCAGAAAGATTGCTGTTTGTCATGTGCTTGAAAGTATATATGCATCAAAGATAGATGTAATGACAATTTGAGGGGTATGAAAATAGGATTAACTTTCTCCATTTGTCCAAAATTTCCCTGAAACTTCTCATTTTTTTTTCATGAGGAAAAGAAGGTAGGGGCAGGAGTGGGGGAAGGGAAACATTCTATGTGCTAAGCCACCTGAACTAGATTTACGGGCTCTTTTGGTATATTTCAAAGTACAATGGTCAAATTAGTCTGGAAAATTCTGGGTGAGAAATTGGGGTAGAGGTGGTGTTGTGTTAAATGATCCTCTCAAGGTTTTTTTACTGTTCTTCACACTAATGGCAAGACAGTAACCCTTCTGAAGGTCTTTTATATATCTCTTACAACCTTAGGAAGTCATTGGTAGTAATAAGCTACATTTGTGAAATCAGAATCATGCCTCTCAAACATCCTTAATGGTGAGTAGCCAGAAACAATTTATCTCCAAACAAATGTTTTCATGATGATTTTAAACATCTACTCTTTCTGTGACCTTCTATACAATAGCATAACAAAGGGCCTGTGCTTACTCATTGCTGAATGAAATCAGGTTGTTTTCAAAGGTCACTCATATGTGTGACAAATTCAAATGAGAGTTAGACAAGTCTATGTATATGGCTTTTAAACCTAAAGACAAAATAACATTTTCCATTTAATTAGTAGTGGTTAGAAATGGCAGAAAAAAGGAAACATTGAATCAGGTTTGAAGAACTATGGCCTTTAAAAGGTGAAAGGGATTTTTTTATATAATATACTTTAAAGTACTTTCATAAATAAAAGTGTACTTTCTGAAAGTCAGAGGGATTAAAACCATTTCCAAGTACTGTTGGTAAACCCTTCTTTTGGGCTGTCAAAATATGGACTCCACTGCACTACCTTATTCATTTTGCATCTCAACTTTCTGAATAGTTAGGTCAATTTCCTGTGATAATTTTATTTAATAAAATACTTCAATTCAGCTTCCTGAGAGAGATGCATTGCTGATGTAATTACTTTTGTAATTCAATTCATAAAAATACCCCCAAACATAAATAAAAAATATCATCTGTGACAGAAATACATTGCTAGCTCTTGAATTATTTGATTTTCATGAAATGAACCAAGTTATGCCAACAGATGCAGATGGAAAGAAAACTGCCCTGACTAACTAAAATAATCAGGAAGTTCTGAATGGACAAACAACCACACAGAGCATATTTCCATATTTTGGAAGCCTGATCCAACCAGTCTTATTAAGACTACAATGAATAAGTCACTAGGAATCTTCCCACCATGGTGGAAAGTTTGCCTACAAGACTACAGAAAATCTGGACTCAGGATACAACATAGTTTGAGTCATCTTGCCATTTCAGAAATCCTCAATAACTGGCAAATGACAGAAAGTCTAGCCAGGCTTGCTATTTTCTCTTTATGATGTTCTTACTATCTACTTTCTTGTAATCCAAGTTTCACTTAGAGAACATTCAAAGAATATGAAGGAAGGCAGGGAGATCAAATAAAAAAAAATGAACTCCCTCTTCCCTCAATGCCACCATTGACACTGAGGTCAATAGACCTATTCTATGTGTGTTTTGGTATTTAGTAGGGGAAGATGCAGTTGGCAGCATAGGAAAGTTTAATCTTTGACAATTTAGGGATTTATGCTTAGAAAAGTAGTCATTGTATACCATCAGCAATGACTGCTGAAAATTGAGATAAATGAATGTAATAGAATATTACTGTCATAAGAAAATGAAGAATATGGAGAAGCATGAGAAGGTCCATGTGAATTCATACAGATTGAAGTGAGCAGAACCAGAAAAACAATAAACATAATGAAAACAATTTAAATGGAAAGGGGGAAAAACTATGTTATTATAATGACTACATTTGGATCTAAAGAAGAATTAGAAAAACATGCTTCTCGCCCTTTTCTTCAAAAGTGGAGAATGATTGTGAATTTAACATAAATTGTCAGATATGGCTGATATGTTGCTTAATTTTGCAGAACTGCATTTTTCTTCTTTTCTCTTTCTTCCTCTTTGTTTCAAGGGATGGATCTCTGGGAAACAGAGGCTTGAATATTAGAAATGCAGGTATGGGGGGGGTGGCTAGGTGGTGCAGTGGTTAGAGCACTGGCCCTGGAGTTAGGAGTACCTGAGTTCAAATCTGGCCTCAGACACTTAATAATTACCTAGCTGTGTGACCTTGGGCAAGCCATTTAACCCCTTTGCCTTGAAGGGAAAAAAAACCCTAAAAAAAAAAAAAAGAAATGCAGGTATAAAATAAAAGACATCAGTAAAGCAAGATATTAAAAATTCAGAAGCATTAAAAATATAGTTAACAAATAGAAGAGCCTAGAAAGACTGATGGGATAATAGATTTGGAGTTAGGAACCAACTTAGAGATGATCTAGATCAACTTTGGCATTTTATAAGAAACTGAGGGCCAGAGAAGTAAAGAAACTTACCCTGGGTTATAGAGCTAATAAATAGGAGACTCAGTTTTGTACTCAGTTCTTCTAATTCCAAATCCATTATTTTTTATCATCTTTCATGCTCCAGATATCATTGTTAAGATATCTAAGCTGTGTTGAGTGATCAGAGTTTCTGGAGAGAAGGGTTAGATGAGAAAATGGAAAGTACTTAAATATGAGTCAAGAGAAAGATGTTTTAATCTAGGCTCTACCACAAAATTACTGTGGGAACTCAGACCAGTTCAACTTCTCAACTTTGTTATCTCTAAAATAAGTATATATAAACCTAAGTGATTTCTAAGTTCTACTCTAATTCTAATAATATAGGAATGTAATATTTCAAGCTCCTAGAACCAGGGAAAGTTTGCCATACTGTAGTATATCCCCTCTTCAAGCTACCCTGTATCAAGGAATTTTACCTGAAATAATAAAAAATTATTTGTTCTCCCATTTTCTCTATAAAGCCTTTCTTGATGCCTCAAATCCATTTGAATTTTTTCATCCCTTCACCTTCCTTACTTTATATTTGGGTAGCTAGGTGGTAAAGTGGATTCAGAACTGGCCTTGGATTCAGGAACACCTGAGTTCAAATCTGACCTCAGACACTTGACTCTCACTAGCTGAGTGACCTTGGCAAAGTGACCTAGTCACTTAACCATGATTCTCTCACATTCAGGGCCGTCTCCAGTCATCCTGATTTATATCTAGCCACTGGACCCACTTATTTCTGGAGGAGAAAGTGAGACTGGGGACTTAGCTTAGGTCCCCTCATTCAAATTCAATTCATGTGTTTGTCATGTCACCATCTCCCTGATGCTATGGTCTTCTTCAAGAATGAAGGACAAAACAACTTATACTTCACACTTCTATGCATTATATAATTAGTACCTAATAATATATTGTCCAGTCATCTAATTGATTGTCCTCTATAATTTAGTTCCTTTTTCCATCAGTATATCAACCTGTCTAGTTCATTAATTGTTTGCTTGATTATCTTGTCTCTTTAACTGATTTAAACTCCTTGTGACAGGGACTGTAGCATAGTGCTAGGCAAGGAATTGGTTTTCAATAAATACTTTTTTGATTGTTGATTAATGAAGTCTGGTGATTTAGTTGCATTTGTCATTAAAAGTTTTATGTGCTTGTAGAGTTAGTCAGACTTCCTTTTACAGATGGGGAAATTGGGACCAGAGGTCTCAGAATTCACCAAAGTCCATACAATTAATTAGAAAGAGAGAGTCAAAATTAGAATCTAACTTCCTTGGCTCTCAGAACAAGGTTCTTTACTTTATAGAACATGCTACCTTTGTATTGAGTGTGCTTTAGCTAGATGTGACTCACAGGGAAAGACAGAATGAATTGGAGAAAAGAGATTGGAGACATGGAAATGGAAGCTAGAGTTGGCAATGGGAATATAAATGGGGAAGTGAACCCAAAACAATCAGAAAAAAAGAGGATTTGGTGACTGATTAGATGGCCTGTCATAAAATTATACATGCAGATTCTGTCATTAATTATCCCCCCCTCCCTTATACCCCACAAACTGTATTCCCAGCCATTAACCACATAAATTCCTTTTAATGATAGAGAATTCTATTTGAAGGCAGTCTATTCCAATGGTGAACAGTTAGGAAGTTTTCCCCTCATATCAAACCAAAAACTGTCTCTGAAATTTTTACAAATTGCTTTTAGTACTGCTCTATGAAACAAAGGAAGATGTCTGCTTAAAACATGCTTACTTATTTGACTTGGCTTCTATGTGTTTTACAACTCTTCAAATATTTGTTACCCTTCCCCCACTAAAGTTTTCTTTTCTCAGGTTGAACATCCCTAATTCATTTAATCAGTACTCATTGTTTTCTTTTCTCCTCTCTCTCAGTCACTCTTTCCCCTAGACATACTCTAACTTGTCCACATTCCTTCTAAAATAATCTTTCAGCAGTTTCAGATTTAATAACTTCAGAATTACAAATATTCTAAGTGAGAAAATTTTTTTAACTTTATTTTAGGGAAGGCTAGGTGGCGCAGTGGATAGAGCACCAGCCCTGGAGTCAGGAATATCTGGGTTCAAATTCGACCTCAGACAATTAAAAATCTGGATTTTTTTAATTTGGTAGCTATATTTCAATATAATTGATCTCTTTTTTATTTCTCTCTATATATATTTTTATAATATACACCAAAAAACATTATTCTGAGTTGTCTATGGACTTCACCAACATCCCAGACTCCCTTACACAAAAGAAGAGTTACCAGCCTCTTCCAATTCAAGATCCATGTTTTGTTTTGTTTTGTTTTTACTCCTAGTATTAAACTGGGACTAAAGGTAAATTTGCTTAAGTTATTTGGGGGTGTATGTCCAAGGATGCTGGGAAGAGCTGAATCAGAAGAAACCTATCCTCTTGAGTATTCAATGGCCACATCTCACCCTTTGCACTCTCACCTCAACATTTTGTCTACATTATTAGTCTAGGATTCTTCCAGAGACAGTGCTTTAAATTCTCCCCCAGGGGAGCTGGATCTAGTGATATAATTTCATGATAGACATTTCTAATATCATTTCCTTTTAGAAGTTATTATGGTACTTTTAAAAGAATAATAAAATAAATCTCATTCAAAAAAGTCATAACAGCCATGAGAAATCAAAATAATTTTACAATAATAATTGTGCTGTTATTAAATTCTGGTCATATGAATTAAAGAGTCCTATCAAGAAGAAAATTATATATCTTTATATCTATATATGTAATCACAGCACATATAATAAGTGATTTCAAAATAATTTTTTTTACAAAGAAGGAAATAAAATTTAGTAAAGTTATGCATTATGTGGATGAAAAACCTTGGAAAAAAGACTAGGTAGGATTGTTAAGAAAAAAAAAACAAGAGTCAGCTATATATTTAAACACACCAAATCTACCCACATTTTGAGATTATGAAATCCTAAGGTTATTATAATCATATCACATTTTAGAGTTGTTCCATGACTAATATCTGATTTTAGAATATCACAATTCTTAAAAGAACCCTGTTATAAAAGATTGTATGAAAGATGTTGTTGCTATTTCTCTCTCCCTGGTACTTAGGACAGCAGGGCTTTATGGGAGATCTCTGTCTGTATGAATATATGCAGAAACCAGAGGGATTCAGAAGCAAATCCTGACATAATCTATTTACAAAAGTTTGGAAGACTCTGATCAAATCTGAATTTAAGTTATAGGCTTGTGTGTAAGACTGTGCTGGAGAAGTTGAGGGAGTCCCAAGGAGAAATAATGATGCCCAAATTCATGACCCAGGTTATAGCTTCCTTAAGCCCTTCAATGGCCAGAACATCTACTCAGTGGCAGGAAAGAAGGAGTAGGGGACTGTCATTCAATGACTCCTCAGGTGTGTACATCAAGGATAGCGGGCAATGGAAGGATAAGTATTCCTGGACTGAAAAGGGATTCAGACTCAGCACAAGGGGTAGGAAAGAGAGCAACGAGAGAACTGATGATGGGAAGTCTGAGAAAGATTTGTGAGTGTAACTGTATACTGATGGCAAGCTGGCAACATTGATTTTTATTTTACTAATCAAGAAATAAAGTGAAAAAACTAAAAAAGATGTTTTGACCATATAAAAGAAACACCAACATGGTATTACTTAAATATTACCTATAAAAAGAAAATTTTACTCTCAGAAATTATTATTTTTTAGGTTTGTTTGTTTTTTGCAAGGCAATGGGGTTAAGTAGCTTGCCCAAGGTCACACAGCTAGGTAATTATTAAGTGTCTGAGGCCAGATTTGAACTCAGGTACTCCTGACTCCAGGGCTGGTGCTCTATCCACTGTGTCATCTAGCTGCCGCCCCCCCCCCCAGAAAGTATTAAAGTAACTTTTCAAACTTCCCATTTCATTATTTCAGAAACTATGACTCAAAAATTTTAGCAGCTCATCAGAGACTGTTCCCATAGCTACTCTAGTTAAAATTAGATTCAAATTAGATTCAAAATGCAATGCTCTTTCTGCTATACAACAGTATACCCTTTTGGCAGATATGATTCTTATGAAAAAGCTCCAAAAAAGGGAAAAAAAATATTCACTCTGGGTTCAAGTCTATTTTATAATACTTTAACATCCTTTTGGGCAACTAGGTAGCACAGATGGAGTGCTGGGCCTGAGGTTGTGAAAACTCATCAGCTCAAGTCTGGCCTCAGACATTTAGTACCTGTGTGATTCTGGTAATGTCATTTCACCCCTTTTGCCTCAGTTTCCTCATCTGTTGAGTTGGAGAAGAAAATGGCAAATCATTCCAGTATTTTTTTTGCCAAGAAAGCCCTAAATGGCATCATGAAAAATCAAACACAACTAAAACAATAACCAACAACAACAGTCAATGAAAACAACTTCCTTTTTCAATAATCATAACAAACCATGTTCCTTTTATTCTAAATAAAACCAAATAATCAAGTGCCATGATCTTTGTTGCCGGAAATATTTATGTTCTGGGTCAAGAGAAAGTTTTTCTTAGTTAGTTCCAAGAAGGAGCTAAGACCTTAGAAGCAAGGATCTGCTTGTGACTCTTGCTCCAGGGTTGTCAATTATTTGGCTTCATATGAACTCATCTAAATCTTTTCTAAAGTCCCTTCCAGGGGCAGCTAGGTGGCACAGTGGATAGTGCACCGGCCCTGGAGTTAGGAGTACCTGAGTTCAAATCCAGCCTCAGACAATAATTACCTAGCTGTGTGGCCTTGGGCAAGCCACCTAACCCCATTTGCCTTGCAAAAACAATAAAGTCCCTTCCAGATATCATTTTCCATGGTTTCATCCTATTCTAAAATTCAGCTGTTTTCAATTTCTTGAACTACATCAAACCTGTTCACTAAAGGTAGAATGTCAAGATTTCTGGATGGGTCACAATTCAGAGTTTACCATTTAAAAGACCTCATTTTACCAGTGAAAATTAATGTAAAAATGAAATCATACAAGCAGTTTTTAACAAATCATTCTCCTTGATTGCATACATATGCCATGGGGTGGTTTGTTATAGGAGAACATTTATTATCTTTGATTTATAAAATGTTTTATCATCTTTTGACCTTTCATAGTTATGGAGTGTAATGATTTCTAGAGTAGTATTCAGCAATAAAATTTAGTCATTTGAAAAGTCTTCTTGTCCTCCAAATGTTTATTTCTATAGGACATAAAATGTTTTATAGCAAGAGAATGGAATTCTGAAGCTAGACAATACAAGTTTTTTCAATAGCTATGACTATCCATTAGAATATAGTTCCATTTTAGAATGTGAACAGGCTTTTTCATGACATGGCAATCCTATGTGACACATGTTAGAAATTCTTATGAAAAGTGAATATTTCTTTCTTGAAACAATCAAAAATAGAAAACCTGGAAAAGACTGTTGTTATTTATCATTCCTTAATAATTTATTAGTCTTAAATAATAACTGTACAGCCACTGCTTCACCAAAAATGATGATATTTAATAAACTTGTGGGATAGGTGAAAGGACCCTTCTCATGGGTAACATCAGACACTGCCCCAAGATTTCTATTTCACAAAAGGAAATAACAGACAAATAAAGGTTCTGTTCCATAGCAACACAATTTGTCTCCATACTATTATGGTGGGGGGGTCACTCATATGTGGAGTTCATAATGTAATCTTTGAACAGAACTTTTTG
Organism: Macrotis lagotis; assembly: GCF_037893015.1. Classification (NCBI taxonomy): domain Eukaryota; kingdom Metazoa; phylum Chordata; class Mammalia; order Peramelemorphia; family Peramelidae; genus Macrotis; species Macrotis lagotis. Next base: position 285,270,366 of record NC_133666.1, read on the forward strand.
ACAAAAGCAAAGATGACATTTATAATGGATCAAGTTAAGAAGCTCACAGTGAAACCTAATATGAACAGTAAAAATGAAGACAAGTTTCAAGTATTGGCTCTATTTATTAAACAAAGTGAGTTCTTGTCAGTGCTCAGTAGATCAGATATATTGCCCATTCTGCAATATTTGCAATAATACAGCAATCAATAAATAAATATTAAATGCCTGTTGAGTCTCTTTCTGGACATGCTTAGCAGGCAAGCATTGAAGGGGCAGGAGACAAAGAAGACAAGTTCTCCCTTTGTACACCAAGGTCTCCTTTTATTTATCAAAATACAAGTGCTTAAATATCCTCCCCAGCCCCTAATCCACTCCCACTCCTGTGGCACTTAATAAAGCAACATTCTGGTGCTCCAGGACACCAGGTGATGAAGATTTTATGGTACTCCCAAATACAACAGTTTCCAACAGTTTCCCTTTTTGCCTTTTTTTGAAACAAAATTATTACATAATGAATGCCACATAAGTTGTAAACAAAAGTTCAAAAATAGCATAAACAAATGTCAATCAAACAACAGTAAAAACAAATACATATCCAAGTCAATTAACATGAGTTATTAAATTTTACAAAATAATATTACACATTATATTATGCATAAATCCAAACTTTTTTCTTTTGTCCTCAAAAGCCTTTCAAAGCAATCAAATTCAAAACCTAAACTAATAGAAATAACATTTAACTTTACCTAACTATTTCAGAGTTTAGACACAAACACAAACACAGAAAACAATTCTCTTGTATCACATTTACCAAAATGAGACTGATAACCTGGCCAGTACCAGATTTCAAAATATAGAAACCTTTTCCCACCTCTCCAGGCCAGTGGAGAGATATAAAATGTCCTATACATGTTTAAATACACATACACACACATATCATGCCAATTAAGACTGGTCAACAGAAATATAAGCCATAGATAGGCATAGGCTTCATTCGAAAGACAAAAATCTAAATTTCCCAATCCTCTTTTTTTCTTAACTAATTGATCACAAAGCTTCCCAATCAATAACCTAATGCCCAAGCCCCACCTCCCCAAACCAGGAAGAAAGCAAGGGCATCCCTTTATTTCTAGAATAAGTTTTTGAAGCGATCTTGTCCTTGTAGCAAAGCCTGCATTTCATCTGAGACATAGGCTTGGCTTTCAAAGTTCCAAAAAGGAAGATTTCCCTTCTCCCTCCCTGGTTCCCTCTGTGTGTGTGTGTGGGGGGGGGGGGGGGGGGATGGCAGAAAATGAGAGAGAGCACTTGAAATTACTTAAATTGTTGACAACAGTATAATTTGGCATTGTTGCATTCTCTGAATAGTAACCAACACCATTACAAATTATCCAATAGCATGTGACATTTTTGCTCTCAACAGAGGAAGTACAGTTAGTGTTCAATTCACAGCCCTCTGGTGCCAGAGCATGGGTAGCTGCAGCCTGGCTGCAGGCTGGAAAATGAAACTTGTTGTGGCTTCTGGAGTGAAATCCATCATAGATGGCAGGGTCTCCGGCAGGGTCTGCCTCAACAAAGAGAAGTCTCTGAAGTTGACCATAGATTTAGGGGTTTGGATGGTGCTTAACACACATAGTGCAATCAGACAGTCAGCAGTGGCCAAAATGAACAGCAAGCAGGTCCCCTGCATCCTGCTCATGCAGTGGCCTGCTGCTAAGGAAGAAGCTCTGTCCCCTGCTGCACTGCCTTGGAGACTCCACTGACTCCTCAGTATTTTCTTTTTTTCCCTGGTTCCTTAATACTGAATACTATTTATCCTCTCTTTGGCTTTACACTTCCTTGTTCCAACTTAAAATCAGCCCCCTGGTAACAAATCAATCTGTTACTTTCTCCAGAGTCCTCTGCACTTGGATGTCACCTGGATGCTGCTTGTGTCTGCCGATCCTTATCCCAGACTTCACTTAGTTAACTCCGTCTTTGTGTCCCTGTTCCAACGCCATGTGTTGAGTCCCTTTCCAGACTCCCTTAACCTTCCCCAGGTGAGAGTTGAAGGGGAGGGAGACAAGGAAGACAAGTTCTCCCTTAGTACACTAAGGTCTCTGTTTATTTATCAAACTAAAAGTGCTTAAATATCCTCCCCAGTTCCTAATCCATTCCCTCTCCCACTCCCGTGGGCACTTAGTAAATCAATGTTCTGGTGCTCAAGGACACCAGGTGATGAAGATTTTATAGTAGTCCCACACACAACAATTCCCAACAAATGCCTACTATGGGCCAGATATTGTGCCAAGCAATATAAATACAGATATAGGCAACAGAAAGTCCCTTCCCTCAAGAATTGCCTTCTATCTAATGGGAGAAACAAAATTCAAACAATTATACAAAAAGCAAGCTATATATATAAAATTAGGAAATAAATAAAAGAGGGAAATCCCTGGAATTAAGAAAGATTAGGGTAGACTTCCAGTAGAAGGTGGAATTTTAGTTGAAATTCAAAAGAAGACAGGGAGGTCATTAGTCAGAGGAGAAAAGGAAGAGTGTTCCAGGTAAGGCAGCCAGGTGGTACAATGGAAAGAGTTGCAATCTTAGATTCAGGAGACCTGAATTCAAATCCTGCTTATACTTACTAGCTCTGTGACCCTGGGTAAATTTGGCCTCAATTTTCTTATTGCAAAATAGGATAATAATAATAATAAATAATAATAATAATAAGTTTCTATCTTTCAGGGTTATCATGTATAAAATGAGAAAATGTTTATAAAGCACTTTGCAAACCTTAAAATGACACATCAAATTTTAGCTCTTATTATTACAATTTAGACATACCAATCTCAGTGGAGGATTATAGTGACCATCTTTTGATAGACTCAAAAATACAACTCTGGAGAAACAATGCCATATAATGAAAACAGATTTAGATTTAGACTCAGACAATACTGATTAGAAACCTAGTTCTGTGACTTAATATCTGTGTGACCTTGGAGAGTTACTTAAATCCTCTAGGTCTCAGTGCCATCTTACTTAAAATGAGGGAGTCAACCAAGATAATTTCTAAGGTCTCTTCCAGATCTAAATATATGGACCAATGAAATTCTTTGAGAAAAGTCATTTGGAGAATATTACTGTTCTTCCTATATCCACTACGTCATTATTCTAGATACAGAGAAAAAAGCACAGGAGTGGAAATCCCAGCAATTAATTTCAAAGACAGAATGCCAACAAATTTCTGGAATTATATCATAGTCAGAGGATCAATGACAGAGCACAACAATTTTTAGTCATGGGGTATCATTTATATTTTAGGTTTTTGCAAGGCAATGGGGTTAAGTAGCTTGCCCAAGGCCACAAAGCTAGGTAATTATTAAATGTATGAGACCAGATTTGAACTCAGGTACTCCTGACTCCAGGGCTGGTGCTCTATCCACTGTGCCACCTAACTGCCTCATGTCATGGGGTATCGTTAATTATCAAAGTTACTTTCCAAAATATTCTCTTAAAGATTCATGGAGCAGCAAGAAATACTGAATCTGGAGTCAGAGGATCTAGTTTTTACTGGGGCACTGTGAGACCTTAACCAAGTCATTGAAATTCCATCTACCTTAATTTCTTTATCTTCAAAATGAGGATGCTAGCTAAATGACTTCAAAGACCTTTTTCTGATTCTCTATTCATGATTTTTTGCTATAATTAGTTCTATATCATGTTGAGGATTCTATTAATTATCAAGTTTCAATAGCCATATAGGAAATAATGCTGTGTTGTGAATGTGCATACCACTTCCTTCCTGGAAAAGTTTCTAATCATTATTGCCATGGAGCTGCACTTCTTAGATAACTGACTGTACCATTGGGAATCATTGTGGGATAGGCCTGGATACTGTTATACTAGATTGAGCAAAAAAGAAATTGTCAATAGATTTCCAAGAGGTTCTCCATGGCTCTGAGAATTTAAAATAGGGGAACCAATGTTATTCCAGCTAGATTCAGTAAATGCACAAATTCACTTGAAGGCTAGATATGGTACCTTTTACTCTAATGGGTAAAAGAGATGAGTAGTTTCAAAATCTAATCAAATTCCTAGAATAAGTCACACATACCAAGAGCATTACACCAACTGTGTTAGCCTTAGAGCCAAACAATGATGAGATTTGGTGGGGACTGCATTTACTATGAATAGAGTACTTAAGTAGTACCTATATCCAAAGCCTGTGGTCAGTGATCACATTTTTGTTTTTGCTTAAGAGAATTCTTTGCAAAATTTAACCATTCTTAAATTTATCCACAGTTAGAGGTTGTTGTTATCTTAGGTAAAGTCATTTATTCCCTTTGAGCAGAAGTCTTCTCTTGTGTAAAACGCAAGTTTTGTATTGGATAGTATCAAAGGTCACTTCTAGCTCTAAATTATAAAAAGATAATGATGGTGGTGGTGGTTATGCATATCAAGCATTTAAAAACATTTACTTAAGAATTCACTCTGTATATGGTTTTTTCTAGTGAGTTTTGGAAACCTTTGTTTATTAGGGTCCCAAGTTGATAAGTGCTATTTTGATACCATTTGAATCATATTTTGATAATTTTTTGATCAGATTATCAACAAAGGATGAACTTGTAAAGAAATTTCAAGCTTTAAGATCAGAATTAAATAAGATCAGAATTAAACCAAAAACTGATCTCCAATTTCAATACCAAAGAGAAGCATAAATAGGCAAAAAGGGGAAAGAAAACATGTGATTCAATAGAACTAAACTGTTTACATCCCTGCATGAGAATGTAATACCTGAATTCTTAAAAATAATATCACTAATAGTTCAGCTAGAAGGAATATATGTAGAGAGAGTGTATGACTATATGGAAAATTTGAGAAAATGACATAAAAATAATTAAGAGATGAGAAAAAGGAATATACTGGGTACAGGAAGGGAGAAATAGGAAGGGGTAAATTGTTGTACATGAAGAATTGAGAAAAGACCCATTATAGTGGAGGGGAAGATGGGAGGATGGGAAAGGAATTAAGTAAAGTTGGTAGTGGGGACTGACAGAAGAGAAGAGAGAGAGCAAAGGAAGTGGTAGACAGAAGCAAAACACTGGAAAGGGAAAGGGTAAAGGGAGAGAGGACAAACAGGAGGGAAAATAGGAAAGAGGGAAATTCAGTAGCAATCATCTGTGAATGGGAATGGGATGAACTCTCCCATAAAATGGAAGCAAATAATAGAATGGATGAAAAAACAGAATCTCATAATATGTTTGCAAAAATACAATAAGATAAAAGGCTGGAGCAGAATCTATTATGCATTAGCTGAAATTTTTTTAAAAAGGTATAGATATACTGATCTCAAACAAAGCAAAAACAAAAATAAACCTAATCAAAAGAGATAAGGAAGGAAAAGGTTCCAAAGAAAATAGGAAGAAATAGATAACAAAATTATACTAATGGGGGACCTCAACTGTCCCCTCTCAGATCTCAATAAATCCAACCAAAAATAAGCAAGAAAGAAACCAAGTAGGTAAATGGAATATTAGAAAAGTTTGAGATGACATACCTCTGAAGAAAACTGAATGGGAACAAAAAGAATGTATATTTTTCAATAGTATATGGTACCTACACAAAAACTGACTACGTATTAAGACATAAAAACTTCAAAATCAAATGTAGGAAGGCAAAAATATTAAATATATATTACTTTGGATCATAATGCAATAAAACTATATTCAACAGAGGACAATGGAAAGATAGTTTTCAATTAATTTTTAATATAAGTAATATAACCCTAAAGAATAAGTGAGTCAATCAAAGAAAAAGTCATAGAAATAATCAATTTTGTTAAAGAGAATGACAACAAAGAGACAACATGCCAAAATGTATGGGATGCAGTCAAGCTATACTAAAGGAAAATTTTATCTCTCTAAATTCTTTGTTTGTTTGTTTAGTTTCTTTTAGTTTTTTACAAGACAATGGGGTTAAGTGGCTTGCCCAAGGCCACACAGCTAGTTAATTATTAAGTGTCTGAGGCCAAATTTGAACTCCAGTACTCCTGACTCCAGGGCCAGTGCTCTATCCATTGCCCTACCTAGCCACCCCATCTCTCTATAAATAAGTTAAGAACAGATCAATGAGATGGGTATGCATCCAAAAAAAAAGTAGAAAAAGAATAAATTAAAAATTGCCAACTGAATGCCAAATTGGAAATATTGAAAATCGATGGTAAGATTAATAAGATTGAAAGTAAAAAACAAAAACTATTGTGCTAATAAGTGAATCATGGAGTTAATTTTATGGAAAAAAACCCTATAAGATAAATATCATTAGTTAATTTGATTTAGAAAAAGAAAGAAAACCAAATATTCAAAAATGAAAAGAGTAAAAATCACTACCAATGAGGAAGAAATTAAAACAATCATTAGAAAATATTTTGTTCAATTATATGCCAATAAATCTAACAATCTGAGTGAAATTAATGAACATTTATGAAAATATAGATTAACAGATTAACAGATCAGGAAATGGAATGTATAAATAAAGCCATCATAAGAAAAAGAAATTGAACAAGCTTTTCATGAACTCTCTAAGAAAAAAATCTCCAGGCCAGAACAATTAATTCCAATACTATATCAACTATTTGGAAAATAAATGAAGGGGTCCTACCAAATTCCTTTTATGATACATATATAGTACTGATGCTTAAATTAAGAAGAGCTAAATCAAGACAGAAAATAATAGACCAATTTCCCTAATGAATATTGATGCAAAAATTTTGAACAAAATACTAGCAAAGCAATTATATCAAAATAAAAGGATTATTCTCTATGATCAGGTGAGATTTATATCAGGAATATTAGGAAAATTATCAACAAAATTGATCATATAATAACAAAACCAATAAAATCATATGATAATCTTAATAGATGTTGAAAAAACTTTTGACAAAATACAGCACCGATTCCTGTTAAAAAAAAAAAAAACAATAGTGAGCATAAGAATAAAGGGAACATTTCTTTTTTTTTTCAAATTTAGGTATATTATTTTATTTTGTTTTATTTTTTCCTGGTTATGTGTTAAAAACAAGTTTTAACATTCATTTTTTTTTCAGTTTTTGCAAGGCAATGGGGTTAAGTGGCTTGCCCAAGGCCACACAGCTAGGTAATTGTTAAGTGTCCGAGGCTGGATTTGAACTCAGGTACACCTGACTCCAAGGCCGGTGCTCTATCCACTGTGCCACCTAGCTGCCCCTTACATTCATTTTTAAAATGTTGAGCTCTGAATTCTCTCCTTTCTTCTCACCCTACTCCCCGGCATTGAGAAAACAATGATGGCATTAGGGACTGACAGAATTTGAAATAGTTTAAAATATGTAATCATGTAAAACATTTCCCTATTAATCCTTGTTGTAAAAGAAAACATAATCATCTCCCCAAAAAACTCAAGAATAATAAAGTATAAAAATAAGTATGTTTTGATTTGTATTCAGTAACCATCAGCTCTCTCTCTCTCTCTCTCTCTCTCTCTCTCTCTCTCTCTCTCTCTCGGAATGGATAGCATTCTTCAGAGTTGTCTTGGGGCACAGCACTGCTGAGAAAAGTTCAATCATTCGTGGCAAATAACCCTGCAATATCACTGTTACTTTTTATTTTTATATAGTACATTTCATGTTGTATCTGTTCATGTAAAACGTTCCAGATTTTTACTGAGAGCATCCTGCTCATCATTTTTTAAAGCAGAATAGCATTCCATCATAATCATACCACAATTTGTTCAACTATTCCCTGACTGATGGGTATTCCTTCACTTTTTTAATTCCTTGCCACCAGAAAAGAACTGCTATAAATATTCTTATACATACAGGTCTTTTCCTTAAGGGAGTATTCCTTAAAATGATAAGCAATATCTATCTAAAATAATCAGCAAGCATTATCTGTAATGGGAATATCAAGAATGAAGCAAGGATACCCATTATCACCACTATTATTCAATATAGTACTAGAAATGTATAGCTATAGCAAAAAAGAAATCAAAGGAAATAGAAGAGGCAATGAGGAAATAAAATCATCACTCTTTGCAGATGATATAATGGTATACTTAGAGAACCCTAGAGATTCAATTAAAAAACTACTGAAATAATTAACTTTAGCAAAGTTGTAGGATACCAGAAAAATCCACAAAAAAAACTAGCAGTTCTATATATTACCAACAAAGCCCAGCAGCAAGAGAAAGAGAAATTCTATTTAAAATAACTGCAATCCGTATAAAATATTTAGGAGTCTACCTGCCAAGACAAACCCAGGAATTATATGAACACAATCACAAAACACTTTTTATACAAAGTCAGATCTTAACAAATGGAAAATATCAATTACGCATGGGCAGACTGATAATTCTGTACAGACTAATTTGCTTATTTAGTATCATACCAATCAAACTACCAAAAATTATTTGATAGAGCTAGAAAAACTGGAAACAAAATTCATCTGGAAGAATAAAAAGCCAGGAACATCAAGGGAATTAACAGGAAAAAAAAACAAAGGAAACTGACTTAACAATACTGAATCTCAAACCATATTTTTTTTTTTAGGTTTTTGCAAGGCAAATGGGGTTAAGTGGCTTGCCCAAGGCCACACAGCTAGGTAATTATTAAGTGTCTGAGACCGGATTTGAACCCAGGTACAAACCATATTTTTTTAAGAAAGATTTTATTTATTTTGAGTTTTACAATTTTTCCCCCATTCTTGCTTCCCCCACCCCACAGAAGGCATTCTGTTAGTGTCAAACCATATTTTTTTTTTAAAATTTATTTATTAAAGGCAATAGAGTTGCAACTTGCCCAAGGTCGCACAGCTAGGCAATTATTAAGTGTCTGAGGCTGGGTTTGAACTCAGGTCTTCCTGACTCCAGGGTCGGTTCTCTATCCATTGTGCCACCTAGCTGCCCCTCAAACTATATTATTAAACAATAATCATCAAAAATATCTGGAACTGGCTAAGAAATAGAGTGGTGAATCAGTGGAATAAATTAGATACACCAGACACAATAGTTAATGGCCATAGTAACTGAGTATTTGATAAACCCCCAAACCCCAACTTCTGGGATAATAACTATTTGACAAAAAGCTATTGGGGAAAATTGGAAAACAATAAGAAACAAACTAGGTTTAGACACAATATTCCAAGATAAGGTCAAAAATGATTTAGACATAAAGGGTGACAAGAAATGAGGGGGTAAACCCATCAGGGCAGGATAGCAGGGATCTCAGAGAAGGCCCAGGTGGCCCTCTTGCCAACAGACAGGGACAGCCATATTTTTCCACTAGAGTTAAATTCTTTGACCAGCACAAAAAGAACCATAGTGAAAAACCCTTGCCAAGAATGTTTGCATTAATCAAGAATGAAAGTCAGAAGTTTGAAGATGATCAGATACTGTCAAAAAAATATTTATAGCAATTCTTTTCATGATGGCACAATATTGGAAATCGAGGGGATACCCATCAATTGGGGAATGGCTCAGCAAGCTATGGTGTATGAATGTAATAGAATACTATTGTGCATTAAGAAGTAATGAATAGGCAGATTTCAGGAAAACCTGGAAAGACCTGTATGACTGATGCAAAGTGAAATGAGCAGAACTAGGAAAACATTGTACACAGTATCAACAACATTGTGTGATGATCTATCCATGAGAGACCCAGCTCCTCTCAGCAAAGGATTCAAGACATGTACAAGGAACTCATAAAGTAAGATTACCTCCCTTCTTCCAGACCTTCTTTTCCCTTGTTGATGAACTCTGAATGCAGATGGAAGCACATTTTTTCACTTTATTCTTTTTCATAGTTTTTCTTTCCTTTTGATCTGTTTCTTTCACAACTGCCACTAATATGGAAATGTTTTACATGATAATATACATATATACATATATATATACATATATATATATATATATATACATATATATATATATATATATATATATATCCCATACCAAATTGCCTTTGATTTTCAAAAGAGGGGAGAGAGTGAGGCAGAAAAATTTGAAGCTCAAAATCTTGTAAAAATGAATACTAAAGGGGGAGGCTAGGTGGTGCAGTGGATAGAGCACTCAGGAGGACCTGAGTTCAAATTTGACCTCAGACACTTAATAATTACCTAGCTGGGTGGCCTTGGGCAAGCCATTACCTTGAAAAAAAAAACCCTAAAAAAATGAATACTAAAAATTGTCTTGACATGTAATTGGGGAAAAATGAAATACTATTTTAAAAATTCAAGTCAACAATCAAGTAGAAAGACAGGCAGGAAGGAAAGGAGGAAGGGACAAAGAAAGAACAGAAAGAAGGAAGGAAGGATGGGAGAGAGGGAGGGAGGGAGGGAGGGAGGAAGGGAGGGTAAGTCTTAGCTCAAAGATATGGAACTATCATTTTTGGTAGAATTGCTTAGAGCTCTATGCCTACATGAGGGGTAGAATTGGTGAGGACTGGAGAGAAAAAGAGATCTTGATCTGACTTCTAGCTTTGAGAGAGAAGACACATTATTCTAGACTCTCTTCAAGTGTCTGGAGGTAGAACATCTCTGGGAAGGAATCAACATGTAGAGAAACCAGTATTTTGATATGTCCCTACTCCCAGTTCACTAAATTTTGAATAAGATTTGAGACCCTGTTTGACTGAATTAAATTACCTCAACTTAGGAGTTTTCTCCAGTGATGATGATTGCAAATTCATCCATAACACTCATAAATTCACCACAGGGAGTCTGTTCATTGGACTGGAGACCTTTCTTAACTTCTCCCAAGATTCCAAAGGTAGAGAGATAAAGCTCTCTGGCTATACACCTGTCATCCCTCACTCTTGCCATTTTACCAGTTCATCTTCTCTTTCTGTCCTGCAATTATCTGATGATATCATTTACATCTGTTCTTTTCCAGAGTTCCTCATTAGCCTGCTCACATCTACCATGTCCCTTTATATTGCTCTCTATGCTCATCTTTAGTTCTTCAAAAGCACCAGGTCTCACTTTCACATAACAGCACCAGTTTAAAACTTTGTATTAAATGACATGCTTTGGCTGTTTTGGGAAGTTTGAGATCTGTAAAAGAGATTAGCAATTTCCCAAGTCATAGATCTTGCTTTAGACTGTTTTTACTCTTCACGGCCTCTCTCTGCTTTATGAGAGAACACTTCATAATCATTCATCTTATTTCATAAGATTTTACAGATGAATTTAATAAGTCAAATGTTTGCTAACTGAGGCATTTTATGGGCTCTTTTAGTCTACTTGTTGTGGCAATTAATTTACAATGACTTAGTATCTGGATGAAATTATCATAGTTGATATAGATACTGTTTCAATTGCCTGTTTCTCTTTTTTTTCAATTTCAGTATCTGGTTTAATTCAGAGTTAAATCTTCTTAATTATATACTATTTATTTTTATTTTTCCTTCTTTTTATTATAAATTAGTGATGATGAGTCAGTGGTCTGATTGTGCACAGACAGTTGGCTTGGAGATAGCTCCCATATTAATTAAATGTCTTTTCCTGACTGTTAAAGTATAGTTTCATTTTTCTAGATGACATTTGGTGGTTGTCATGATCAGCATCTACAAACTTTTTAAAAAAGGAATTGCTCATGATATAGGATTCTCTGATTTATTTCTCCATGGTCAAAAAGTTTCCTTATGAGGTGTCTAGTCAATTTGGGGTATGCCTCTCTATGATTAGCTGCTCTGGTCTTTGGAAAACAGGCTTACACTATTTTTGGAGCCATATTTTTTTTAAAAAATCATTTATTTGTTTGTTCATTTTTATTTTTACATTTCGAGTTCCAAATTCTCTTCCTTCTTCCAGACCTTCTTTCCCTTGTTGAGAAGGCAAGCAATATGATAACAAATATACATGTACAATAATGCAAAACATGAATAATACTTTTTTTTAAAAACATGGGGGCCAGGGTAGCTAGGTGGTGAAGTGGATAGAGCACCAGCCCTGGAGGCAGGAGACCCTGAGTTCAAATCTGGACTCAGATTCTTAATAATTACCTAGCTGTGTGGTCTTGGGCAAGGCACTTAACCCCCATTTGCCTTCCAAAAATAAAACATGGGGGCCACATCTTGACAGATTTCTTGAGAGCACTTATGGGAGGGAAACGTAGGCAATAATCTAGTTGATGTAAAGACAAATAATATCTGTAAACTTAGCTTTTAAAAATATATGAAGGGTCCCCAGTTCTGCAGCAGCAACTCATAGTGTCTCCTATAATATCTGTAAAGCACTTATCACAATGCCTAGGATACAGTAGGGGATTAATAAATACATATTCCTTTCCCCTCTAAGGGATTACATAATCAATACTCCCCCCTCTGATTTACTTTTAGGTCCTTCATATCACAAAGAAGAGGGGATACGAAGGAATATTAGGAATATAAATTTAGAGTTGGAAGGGATCAACTGGTTTAATCTATACATTTTTATGGATAAGAGAATAGAGAGGCCAGAGATTAAGCAGTTTGACAAAAGCTGAGGACCCTTAACATGTATGTGTTAGAAGTTAAAAGAGATAGGGACCATGGGACCATTCTTGGAATTTTTCCAGATAAGAAGAACCTATCAGAGCTTGTGATTTATTGACCCAACCTTCAAGAACCCAGAGCCACCTCTATAGCATTATGTTTATTTATTGCAGTCATGAGTGATTCCTTCTGTCCCTCTTTGGGGTTTTCCTGGCAAAGATCCTGGAGTTATTTACTATTTCCTTCTCCAGTTCATTTTCCAGAAGAGAAATTCAACAGGAGGATTAAGTGACTTGCCTTGGGTACGGGTCTTCCTGACTCTAGACCCAGTATTCTATCCACTGTATCACCCAGCTGACCCAAACATGAGGAGGTATCAAAAGGAGAGCTTCTTTGGAGGCATCTTCTACTACAGATCTCAGGTCTTCCTTAAAATCTTTATGTTAGGAAATAACATGGACTTATCTCTCCAAATCTAATCAAATCCTACAATGAACTAAAGGACATATCAGACTGATGTACAGTTTGAAATTAGTGTTAATTTTATAAAAAAAGACAAAAAATTACCTAAGCAAATGAGTCAGTTAAATCATTTTGCTATTCTAGGTCAGGAGCAGGGACTATCTGGCACATGGGCTATATAAGGCCCATGAAATCATTTGATCTGATTCAAAATTCAATAAATCTAGGAGTTTCTTAAGGGTGAATTAATTAAATGTTTGACCAAATATAGCAGGCTAATTTTTTTTTTTTAGTTTTTTGCAAGGCAAATGGGGTTAAGTGGCTTGCCCAAGGACACATGGCTAGGTAATCATTAAATGTCTGAGACCGGATTTGAACCCAGGTGCTCCTGACTCCAGGGCTGGTGCTTTATCCACTGAGCCACCTAGCTGCTCCCAGGCCAATTTTTAAATGGATAATTTTATATGGTCCATGGTTGATGTTATAAATATCCAAATGGGGACGGCTAGGTGGTGCAGTGGATAGAGCACCGGCCTTGGAGTCAGGAGTACCTGAGTTCAAATCCGACCCCAGACACTTAATAATTACCTAGCCATGTGGCCTTGGGCAAGCCACTTAACCCCATTGCCTTGCACAAACTTAAATAAATAAATAAATGTCCAAATGACCCTTAGTAGAAAAAGGTTCCTCACCCCTATTCTAGGTGGTCCTTAAATTATCTTGACCACACAGACTCCAACACACCTAGTATTATTCACATGGATTATTCTAATAAAATGTAAGCTCTTTGAGGGCAAGGGACTATTTTGTGTTTGTCTTTGTATTTCTAACAATTAACATGGTGCCTTAAATATACGAGGAGCTTGATAAATATTTGATGAGTTAAATTGAAGACTGCCAGTTTTGAAAAAGTCAGATTGAAAAATGATGCTGATATTTCACGATAAGGGAGTAGATAGTCTGTCAACTTATTCATATTAATCTCTTCCCCCCAATGGTACATATTTTTTTCCATGGGAAATAACCAAGAAACTTTAGTCAAAAGTCTCTCACTTACCCGCACAATAATCCTAGAATGTAAGTGCTATTATCATCTTCATTTCACAAATGAAGAAAATGAAACTAAAAGGGGTAAAGTGACCTTATATACTCATTATATAATAATGACCTTGAAATAAAACAACATCATTTGTGTTTAAAAAAATTCTTAGAGGCAGCTAAGTAGCACAGTAGATAGAGCCTCAGCCCTGAAGTCAGGAGGACCTGGGTTCAAATCCCACCACAGACACATTAAATCACCTAGCTGTGTGACCTTGGGCACATCACTTAACCCCTTTGCCTTAAATAAATTTAAAAAAAAAGAATTCCAAAAATTCTTATGAGCTAAGTTGGAGAGATGTGCACTGTGTATGTGCTAAGAATTTTTTGTATTGTCTGCTTTCTCTTTGGGTTACATAGTGTTTTGCGATGCTTAAGTTTCCATGATTGTAAGTCACAGTTACAAATAACAAATAAGACAAATTCTAGAATTTTTTTTCCTAGTAGCAAAAAGTTTCACTGAAGGCCTACTTATCTTTTGCCTCTAATTATAGCCAACACAACATACTCCTAGGACCTAGTTTGGTTGTGACCTGGCTTCAGGATCTCATGTCAATATAGAGAACATCCTTAATCTACTCAGACTCCAGGAAATATGTCCTAGTTTGAGATCATTCTAAAGGTCAGAGAATAAAGGATCCATTTCACAATTCTCCTTGAAAATTTACTGACTGGAGAGAATAGGAACTGATTGACTGGAGGCTGCGCATGCGTTTGTGTGTGTGTGTGTGTGTGTGTGTGTGTGTGTGTGTGTGTGTGTATCCATAGCACATAGAAAAGAACACTCGAATTTTAGACATATAGTTTAAGTTTAATCAACCTTAATACCTACTGTGATCTTAGGCAAGTAATCTTAACCAATAAATCAAGAAACACTTATTAAACACCAATTATGTACTTGGATATTTTAATCAATAAATGTTTATTAAGCATCAACTAGGTGCTAAGCACTAGCCCTACCAAACAAGGACAAAAGAGTTCCTGCTCTCAAGGAACTTCCAATCCAATGGGGAAGCAACATGCAAACAAATATGTACAAAGCAAGATATGTATAGAAAAAATAGGAAATACTTTACTTCTCTGACCCTCAGGTTTTCATGTCTAAAACTAGAGAATCTCTAAGGCCCCTTTCAGCTACAAAAGTCCAAGAATCTATAGAAATGAAGGACAAATTCTGAAGGGTCTTTACCTCAAGCTGTTTTATTTTCTTTCAGTTGAGTACAAGGGCAACCTTTCTTGATATCTTTGTATCACCATTACCAGTGTCTTATACAAATAGGAGGGAGGCACTTTATGAATGCTGGTGAATGTGACTAAATTAATTAGATTATAAACAATTTCACTCTTCCTTGGACCCAAATTACCTATGGTTTGGCTTAGCCATAACCCAGAACTATGGTTATGTAATTGTGCCTTTCTGAGAACAATTGAGACATTTTCTTCTTCCTGTGATGGATATAGAATTTCCACATTTCCAACTACTTAGTGATCTTTATGGATTTTCATGACCATAACGAGAGATCTCACTTCATTCATTCATATTCCACTTCTACTCTAGGCTAGCAACTATGTAAGACATTCACTATCCCAGAGCTTATGAGTTTTGCTGGTGTCATTTGAGTAACCTGGAGTTGTGAACTTTATTTTTATAGGAAAACCTAACTCAGTGTGGTTCAATGGAAAGTGTACTAGAGTCAGAAAATCTTAGTTCAAATCTCCCTCTTCCATCATTTTCTCCCTGAGTGACCTTGGGCAAGTATTTAGCTTCTCTGAACTTCACTGCTCTTCATCTGCAGATAAGGAGGCTTGACAAAATGGTCTCAAGGGCCCCTAGTTCTAAATCTGCAGTCCAAATGATCCTCAAAACCAGAAACAAAGTATCTTCCCCTAGTGCTGCCTCCTCATTTTAAGTGGTAAAAGTATAAAACTAGGAATGATTTAGAGCAACTGACTCTCAATGATTATATCTACTTTATTTGAGTGAAATTAGTCTATGAAAAAACATCTGAATTTTGGCTCTTTCTAGTTTTCCAATTCTCTTCTCTGCCTTCTCTCTTTTCCTTGTGCTAGCATGTACAAGTAGTGTTAAGATTTACAAAGCATTTCACAAATATTATCTTATCTTATTCTTAACAACCCTGGGAAGTAGACCCTTTACAGATAAAGAAACTGAGACAGGATTTCAGGAACTTGCCTTGAATCATACAATTAGTAAGTATCTGAAGATGGATTTTAATTCAAGGCTTCCAGATTCCAGGTCCAGTACCCTATCCATGAAGATACCTAGCAATTGGCAGGTACAAAGAGCTTCATCTGCATTGTCTTATTCACTTCTCACAACAAACTGTCAAGGTTTCATTTTCCTCTGTTTTACAGATAAGGATGGAGCTCTTTGCTCATGGAATGATAGCCAGAAGGTGTCAGAGGCAAGACTGAATTTGAGACTCTTCAAGAGCTCAACAACATCACTGAGTGGACAAGGATGCCTTGGGCAGCCAAAGGAAAGGGGGGGAGATGTTTATGCCAGCTTAGAAAGAAACTTTTATCCTTTCTGTTATACAGGAGCCAGGTCACAACAATTTCAGCCATAAAAACAAGAAGTACAGCACTAAGTTTATAAGCCTTGCCTAAAGCTCATGCTAAGGAGAGTCAAGGGGTCAGTGGGACATCCAGCTTTATGGCCTAAAGGTCATGTGATTGTGTAAGCCTGTAGGTAGCCATAAGCAGCTTGAAATTCCTCATCCCCCTTAGAGCAGAGACAGATGGATGTTTCAAAACAGCGCTGGTACTCCTAGTCCCTCTGTTGATATACTACTTTCATTTAAAAGAACAACAAATGGTGAAGTTGTTTACTGATTCATCATTCTAGAGAGTAATTTGGAACTATGCCCAAAGGGCTCTAACACCATGCATGCATAACATTTTATTAAGCAAAATATCCCAAAGAGATTTTTTAAAAAAGTGTGAAAATATTTATAGCAGTTCTTTTTTTTTTTTTGTGAAGGTAAAGAACTGAAAATTGAGAGATTGTCCATCAATTGTGGAATGGCTGAACTAGTTATGGTATATGATTGTGATGGAATGGAATATTATTGTGCTATAAGAAATGATGAACAGGATGCTCTCAGAAAAATCTGGAAAGACTTAAATGAACCGATGTAAAGTGAAATGAGCAGAAACAAGAGAACATTGTATACAATAGCAACAATATTGTATGATGATCAACTGTGAATAATTTAACTATTCTCAGCAGTAAAATGATCCAAGGAAATTCTTAAAGTCCTATGATGAAAAATGCCATCTCCAGAGGAAGAACTGATGGAATGTGAATGCAGATCAATACACATTTTTTCTTTATTTTTCATGGGTTTGTTTGGTCTGTGTATTCTTTCATAGCATGACTTGCAATGAAATATATTTTGTATAACTGCATATGTATATGCTAGGTCAAAATGCTTGCCTTCTGAACGTGGGAGGGGAGAAAAAAGGGTAAGTTATATGGAAGTCAAAATTTGAAAAGAAGAATGTTAAAATTGTTTTTACATGTAATTAAGGAAAAATAAGATATTAAAAGAACAAAAAAGACTACCTCTCTTCCAAAGAACGAATCTTTTATTAAATATTTTATTCTATTTTTCCAATAACATGTTATGAACTTTTTTCAACATTCATCCACTTGCTTATTTATGTTACACAATTTTCTCCTACCCTCCATTCCCCACCCTCCTCTCAGCCTCAAACAGTCTAGTGAACCTTGTACATATTCATTTGTGTTTAATATGTTTACATATTAATCATTTTGTGTATGAGGAATTATGAGTAAGGGAAAAGAAAGAAAAACATGGGATAGAAAGGAAAAAACATAAGAATAAACATAACCACCCCCCAAGAAGATGGGAAGCCTCAAGAATAGAGAGAGAGAGAGAGAGAGAGAGAGAGAGAGAGAGAAATGTACTTCAGTCTGTGTTCAGATTTCAATGGCTCTGTCTCTGGGGTGAGTTGCTTTCTTTATCCTAAGTCCACCAGAGAATTTGCTTCAATATATTTCCCATAGTTGCTATCACTACCACTCTATTTCTCCCCACTCTCATTTATTCTATTCTCTCTCTCCTTTCATCCTGGACCTGTCCAAAAGAGTGTTGCATCTGAGTACCCTCTCCCTCAATTTTCCCTCTCTTCTATCACCTATTCCCCTCTTCCCTCCCACCATTCCCCCTCATCCCATCCCTTTCCTCCTATCCTCCAGGGCAAGACAGATTTCCTCACCCTATTAAGTGTTTATGTCATTTCCTCCCTGAGCCATTTCCGATGAGAATGAAGGCTCACTCATTCCCTCTTGCCTTCCCCAACACTCCACTGAAAAATCTTTTTCTTGACTCATGTGAACTCTCTCAGCTTCTTCTTCATCTCCTTTTCCTTCCTCCCAGTACTTTCCCCCATCACCCATTAACTCCATCCATTTACCACATCATACCATTATATTCTGCTCCTTTCTGTGCCCTGTCTATATATGCTCCTTCTAACTGCTCTTATAAATGAGAAAGTTCATATGAGTTATCAATATCTTCTTCCCATGCAGGAATACAAATAGTTCAACATCATCAAGTTCCTCATAGTTAGTCCCTCTCTTCCACTCCCTCTATGGTTCACCAGAGTCCCGTACTTAGAGATCAAACCTTTTATTCAGCTCTGGTTGTCTCAATAGGAAAGTCTGAAAGTCCCCTGTTTCATTGAAAGTCCATCCTTTCCCCTGAAAGAGGATGTTCAGTTTTGCTGGGTAGTTGATTCTCAGTTGTAAACCAAGATCTTTTGCCTTCCGGAATATCATATTCCAATCCCTAAAAGCCCTTAATGTAGATGCTGCCAGATTCTGTGTAATCCTGACTATGGAGCTTTAGTAGTTGAATTGCTGTTTCTGGCAGCTTTTAGAATTTTCTCTTTGATTTGGGAGGCTTGGAATTTGGCTATAATATTCCCGGAAGTTTTTCTTTTGGGATCCTTTTCAGGGAGTGACCAATAAGTTCTCTCGATTTCTATTTTACCCTCAGCTTCTAGATCTCAGGGCAATTTTGCTGTATTGTTTCTTGAAAAATGAAGTCTAGGCTCTTCTTCTGGTCATGGCTTTCAGATAGTTCAATAACTTTTAAATTATTTCTTCTGGATCTGTTTTCGAGGTCAGTTGTTTTCCCAATGAGATATTTCACATTTTCTTCTAATTTTTGGCTTTTTTGGCAGAGTTTTATTTCTTCCTGATTTCTTGCAAAGTCATCAGCTTCTTTTAGTTCCATTCTGAATTTGAAGGAGTTATTTTCTTCAGAGAGCTTTTTTATCTCCTTTTCCAGCTGGCCAATTCTGCTTTTTAAGACATTCTTCTCCTCATTTGCCTTGTTTTTCCATTAGGCCTAAACTAGTTTTTAACATATTATTTTCTTCAGCATTTTTTTGTATTTCTTTCACCAAGCTTTTAGTTTGGTTTTCATGATTTTTCTGCATCATTCTCATTTCTCCTCTCAATTTTTCCTCCACCTCCCTTCATTGATTTTCAGTCTTTTTTGAGCTCATCCATAGTCTAAGCCCATTTTCTATTTCTCTTGGAGGTTTTGGATACAGAAGCTTAGGTCTTGTCATCACCTGAGTATGTGTTTTGATCTTCCATGGGACTAAAGTTATTCTCTATGGTCAGATTCTTCTTTTTCTGTTTACTCATTTCCTCAGCCCAAGACTAATTTGCAGCACTTCCAAGGCTTTGGGGTTTTTTTTTGGAGGGGGGGACACCCCACAGGGACCGTCATTCCTCCAAGGTCTTATGCTCTCTAGCCTGTGCTTTGATTTGTAGATGAACACAACACTGCCCTCTGCCATATGGCTATAAAGAGAGATCCAGCTTGGTTATTTAGTATGGAAGCCCAAACTGCAATATTTGAGTGTAGACAAACAGCAGAGTCCTACCCCAGGGAGAGCAGAGAAATCTCTGCAGACTTCCTTTACTGTCTCTGGGGGTGCAGGCTGCTTTCTCCCAATTCTCACTGCAGATTCTGCAGCCTGTGCTCCCTCACTCCACACTCACTCAGGTGTAGCACAGTTCTCTCACTGACCCTTTAAACTGTTGCTGGTGATCTCTGGGCTGGACTGGGCTGGGCTGTGCTGGGCTGGACTGGGCTTGGCTGTGCCTGGGCTGGGCTGGACTGCACTGTGGCTTTTTTTCCAACCCCCAGTCCTGGTGAAGCACACATTTCCCATTGAAGTTTTAAGTTATCTTGGACTGGGAAAATGTATCACTCAATCTTTCTGTGGGTTCTGCCCTGCTGAATTTTGGCTAGAGCCATCTTTTGTTTTTGGGGTTTAGGAGGTCGGAGTTCTTGGGAAATGCTGCCTTCATGCCACCATCTTCTGTTTGTTCACATTCTGTAGTTTTTTAGTTTTGGATTGGTTTTTCTTTTCATCTGGACGTGGATAGCATTGTCCATAACAGGCCCTCAAAGAGCTAACAATCTTAATGTCAAAAGCATTCATTTCTCAGATATTTTAAATTTTGTTTAAAAATCAATGACATGGAATAAGGGAATAGGATCAGAAAGGTAAACAAACTATTTTCTATATATTCCATACATAGTTTGCTTTGTACTTATGTGTTTGCAGGTTGCTTCTCCATTGGATTATAGGTTCCTTGAGGGCAGAGATTTGACCTTTTCATACATTGGATTTAGGTGAAGCAGAGTTGAACAAAGTCAACAGTCTCAGTTTTTTTTTTCCAGTGAACTCCAAGTGGCAAGACAAAAGGCAAGTTGACTGCAATGACATAGAATCTGCTCCACAGGACCTGCTTCATTTCAACCACCTTCATGGTCATTAGAATACATTGTTCTTATCTGCCCATTTTGCCCATTTTGAAGTCCTCATATTCTTCAAGTAGACAGCACCCTAACTCATGATTAGGTTTGAGGCCCATTTGTTAGCCTCAACCTCTGCCAAAATGGTTTTACTGGAGTATGAACAATATGCATGGTATAGTTTCTTGGAGTCCCTGATGAGAGCTGAGTGATAGATGAACATCAAAGTTGAATGAGCAGCCCTGAAAACGGCTCAGAAAGCCTTCACACCAGAGGTGCTGGTCCTTCCTGAACACCCCCTTGCAGCTCCCAAAAGATTATGAACTCAATCAATCAATCAATATTTTTGCACCTTCCTGGCATGTGTTTAATTCAGTGCTTACAGCCTTAAGGGAAACATAAGGGGGGGGGGGAGAAAAGGAGTAAGTCTTTATAAAGGGTCAGTGGGTCAAACTGCTAAGTGCTTTACAAATATTATCTCATTTAATCTCACAATAACACTGGGAGATATTATTATAAGTACAACTGAGGTAATTGAGGCCAACAGAAGTCAACTTACTTAGGACCACATAACTAGAAAGTATCTGAGGCAAAATATGAACTTGGGTCTTTTTGACTCCTGGCCCAGCTCTGTGCCTCTTAAAAGAGGTAGAAGACATTGTTGCTGCCATTAAAAAATATGTAATCAAGAAAAGTGAGACAAGAGATGTGAATAGGAAAAAAAGTGATAAATAAGATAATATATATAAGCTGTAAATAAGATAATAAGGCAGCTAGAATCTTCTCTAGCCCTTTCAGGTATGAATGTGTGAAATAATCAATATGAAAGAAGACAGAGATGAAAGAACACAGTCTGAGTTGGAGACATCAGGAAAACTTCAAGGAAGAATAATATTGGAGGAGGCTAGGTGGCACAGTGGGTAACATGCTAGACTTAAAGTCCCTAAAGACTTACTTCATATCTGGTTTAAGATATTTCCTAGCAGTATGATTCTTCCTAAGTGGCTTAACTTCTTTCAACTCCAGTTTTCTTGTCTGTAAAAGGAGGATAATAATAGCAGCTACCTCACAGGGTTTTTGTGAGGATCAAATGAAATAACATTAAATGCTCTGAAAACTTTAAAACTCTATATAAGGGGTGGCACAGTAGATAGAGCACCAGCCCTGGAGTCAGGAGGACCTGAGTTCAAATCTGGAATCAGACCCTTAATAATTACCTAGCTGTGTGACTTTTGGCAAGTCATTTAATCTTATTGTCTTGCAAAAAAAATAAAAATAAAAAATTAATTAATTTTTAAAAAAGCAAAAAAACCCCCTGTATAATAAGGATGATGATGAAGATGATGATGGTGATGGTGATGATGATAATGGTAGGAGTGATGAAGATTATGGGGAGGATGGTGATGATAGTATAGCAAAGAGTGTGGCTAAGTATCCAAAGCCATGGCCCCAGTGATTAGCCCATGAGTAGAACTGGGATAATGATGAAAGACTGAAGGATTCTGGCTTGGATTTCAAGAAGACAGGAAAGAGGCAAAGTAGATATCACCATGGAATTACCTTTCCTTGATGAAAATTTAATAGCGAGGTTGCAAATCCTACACATAAGAAGTCTCAGAAAAATTCTATTAAAGTAAGCAGGATTGAAAAGCAGGAAATATAGCCAGAGCAAAGTGATAGACAATTGAGAGGAAACAAAGCTATGACTGCCTCCAGGAGAATCAGAGATCAATCTAAAATACCATTGGAGTAAAAATTTTGAGAAAGATAGCACTGGAGTTTTTTTTTTGGGGGGGGGATAAGTTTAAGTGACTTACCTAAAGTCACACTGCTAAGTAAGCATCAAGTGTCTGAGACTGGATTTGAACTCAGATCCTCCTGATTCCAGGGCTGGTACTCTAATCAGCTGTCCCACATAAAACACTATATTTTGATGAGATATCTGTATTTGATTATCCAAATTATTTTTTTTTTTGTACTCCTGGTTTGACATATTTGGGGAACAAAGGGGGTTAGGGATGCCTGGACCAGGAAGTAGCTATGGGTCACAATTCTATGTAGATTGTTTCATTAACTTATACTCCTTTTCTGTTGCTACTATCAAGAAATATATACAATTTTATGCCATACTTGTTTGAATAATTACCATTGAAATGTAGAAGCACTGGCAAAGGGGTATTTTCCTGTGAATGGAGCACCATGATGCAAGAGATAGAGTGGATAAATCTTCATGTAACCCACAAATTCTTAGGATAGCATTACTATCCACAAAAAGGACAGCCAGATGAGAGAGGCAGTCCTACCTCTGAAAGTCACTGAGTATTTGAGGTCACCCCATAGTATCCTTTGATGTTGCGTACTACGTGGAAGCTAGGATGAGAGTATGATGAAGAGGTGATTTTTGTCATTTAGTAAGATCAAGCAACTGATCAGTAGAATCCCCTAATTTTTAAAGAATTATTATTGTTTGAACACTAAGTCTCTGCTACCTGTCATTTATGCTGAGAAACTTGGACTCTAGCATATTTTAAATAACATCATTTGTCATGCAAAGAAGATACATACACAGGCACAAACACCAAACTGTGAAGTGTTCAGGGCACCTCATTTTCCCAAATTTTTAGTGAAAATATGAAGTGAGAAGAAATACTACTTATTCTTCCATGTGCTCAGTTACTTATAGGCTGAATCGAAGAAATATTATTTTGAACTAGAGGTCATGAAAATTGCCCTTGGTGTATAGGAGAAAAGGAATTCAGTAGTTGTAAAGATGGAAAATACCCATTATAAGCTTTCCTATACTGCCACAATAATGTATTTTTGATAAATTAAAAGTCCTTTCAAAGATGTTGAATATTATTTTTTTTTAAAAATAAGTCTATGAGTAAATTCTCTTTGTGTAAAAAAGACAGAACTTGAGAGAAATGAATATTAAGGTGCTTTTCGGAACTAGCCTGCTTCAGATCTATGATTTACTGAGAGTTACTGTTACATGGCTGATGTCAGTGCCAATAACAAGACAAATTTATTTGTTACTGACACAAAATAATTTTTAAAAAGCAATTACTTACTTGGTTGCATAAACTCTTACTGTGTATATAGTGCAGTCGTATTTTTTTTAATGAATATTTGTGAAGGGAAAGGGCCCTGGACATGTCACAGAATGATGGGTGTGTCAACTGGCAACTGTCAAGTATATTATTCAAAAGCATTGGCAAACAAAGTTGTCCCTGAATAGATGGAAGCTGGCAGAGATTTACAGTGACAAATATCACTGCTTCCCATTCAAGTTCACCTCTGTTAGATGGGAGGTCCAGCGGAACTTGTAAATTTTGCATACAAATTCATAAACCATGTTCCTGTGTTTTATTCCATCCGATCAATGGATCTGATAAAAGAAGAGAAACCAGGGAT
This sequence comes from Macrotis lagotis, assembly GCF_037893015.1. Lineage (NCBI taxonomy): Eukaryota > Metazoa > Chordata > Mammalia > Peramelemorphia > Peramelidae > Macrotis > Macrotis lagotis. Next base: position 285,294,636 of record NC_133666.1, read on the forward strand.
ACAGAAGCACACTCTATCAACTCCTGCTTGCATAAATCTTTCTTCTTGTGCCTTGGGCTTCCAGAGTAGATATATAGAACACTCCACCCTTTCTTAATTAATTAGGATGTGATACTCCCAAAGATGGAAGAAACTACTGCAATATGATTTATACTTTGGGTGGAATCTAAAAGGTTTTTGGAAAATGGTACCCAAACCTTACTAAGAATACTTACAAGCCCAATTCTCATCTTTACCTTTCTGTTTGATGCCCTCCTAAAGCATGAGTTTCTCTAAAACAGAAAAGGAGACTAAAAGCAAACTGTTTGAGCAGTGGTCTGAAAATGCTTTTCTTGGAAGCTGCCTAAATCCCTTATTAGATCTTTATATCACCCTCCCTCCCCTAATGAAAAAGAGAGCTTGCAAATACATTCCTCACAGCACAGTAAATTCAGTTCTTTGAGGGCAGGTAATGTCCAACCTGAGTCTAAATGTTCAATTTTAATGAATAACAATAACAGTTTTATACAGTAACAACAAATATCATAACAATAGATCATGCCAGACTGCAAGAAATGTAGTGAGATAAAGGGATCAAATATTCAGTAGTCAGGAATTACAGAACTGCAATTCCATCCCAAGGTTCAAGTGAGATTGCCAATTATTAGAGAAAAAAACTCAAATCATTTTAAAATCTGCATGGGAACTAGATAGCAATTCATCCTACAAATCAGAAACTTCTATTTCCTCTGAGAGAGAGAGAGAGAGAGAGAGAGAGAGAGAGAGAGAGAGAGAGAGAGAAACGGACAGACAGAAAGACAGAGACAGAGGGAGACAGAGATAGATAGAGACAGATAGAGAAACAGATTTGGAGAGAGATTCAGAGAAAGACAAAGAGGATAGACAGAGACAGGGGAGACAGAGAGACAGAGAAAGAGACAGAGAGAAACAGGGAGAGAGCTAGAGAATGAAAAATAGACACAGAGATAGAGAGGAAAGAGACAGACACAGAGAGATAGAGACAAAGAGGAGAGATGGAGAGACAGAGAAAGAGACAGAAATGGAGACAAAGACAGACAGTCAAAAATGAGACAGAGACAAAGTCACACAGAGAGAAGGAATAAGAGGTAGAGACAGAGGAGAGAAAGATTCAGAGAGAAAAAAGAGAACTAGAGAAAGAGAGGGAGAGACACTGAGATAAGAGGAGAGAGAGAGAGAGAGAGAGAGAGAGAGAGAGAGAGAGAGAGAGAGAGAGAGCGAGAGAGAGAGAAATTTTTTATTCTCTCTTCTGGCCAGATCTACTATCATATTCCATATTCATTTCCTATTTTCTTCTTCCCAATATTTCTCATTGTTTCTATCTCTCTGGGGCATATAGTGTTCACTTTGAGAAGAAAGGAAAAAATTTTCCAGTTTTGTTTTGACAATCCAATAAAAGATAATGAGCTACTTTTTCCTACCTGGCATAATTTATAATAGTTTACAATGTGTACAAAGATGTTGTAAAAAATATCTATCATCTTATAAACATTTTCTTTCTTCTTTTTTGCAAGACAGCGGGGGTTAAGGGACTTGCCCAAGGTCACACAGCTAGGTAAAGTGTCTAAGGCTGAATTTGAACTCAGGTCCTTCTGACTCCAGGGCTGGTGCTCTATCCACTGCACTACTTAGCTGCCCTCTTGTAAACATTTTAACAAATATTTCCTAAAAATGAAATACATTTTGAAAATAATTACTCTTTTCTTCCAAGATAAAGAATGATTTATGATGAATAAGTAGTAAGGAATACTCATCTGTGTTATATTTTCCTAGATGCCTTTGTATCTGTGGCAGAAAGAAACAATAGTTGCCTCAGCAATGGACTGAGTCCTTTTCTAATATGGTGGCAATTTGTTGGTGAAGTAATCATCTCCCACCCCTAAATTACATCCCCCCTCATTTTGAAGATCCCCCACTCATGCTCAACCTCTGTCCAAAGTACTGACCTTGAAACTCTCCATGACCTTTTGGATCATAGACAACTAGATTTTACACATGAAAGTTCTAAACATGAGTTCTACTCTTATGGTCATTGCAGTTCGGAAGTGGCTTTAGGTTCTCTTAGGCTATGCAAGTGGTGTGTTTGAACTCTGGTAGATTCTACCAAGCTGAAAAATATTGCAGCTATTGTTCCAACAACAAAGTGTAAATGAGATTGTCTGATAACCAGTCCAGTTAAGAACAGAAAGTCTTGTTGCCAGAAAGTTGGTCACTAGGGGTTGAATTATTGGACTGGGAGACCCATGAAATAGGTAAAAACACAAAGCTGTTGCCAGCTCGCTTCTAGTTCCAGAGTGACTTTGATAGATTGGTAGGAAAGAGGGCAGAAAATTCTAAGATTCACAAATTTTTTAGACTGTCTACTCATATTAATTTAACTGCTATTATTCTTGATGTGAGATCCTTTTCTCTAGATGCTATAGGTTAATTTTGTTGGAATACTACAGGCTTTCCTTTATAAGAACCATAGTCAATCAGAAGTCAGACCAATAATCCACATGGGGAAAAAGTGAATGAAGAATTTGCATTTCTATGATTTGTATATAAAATGAAAGGGCATCCTACGATTTGGACTATCAGTATGTAAATCTCAGGCAGGAGCTATAGAAGAACAATGAACTATTGCCAGAATTAAAGAAGAAGAGAGCAGTCTTTATTTATTGTTTTAAAAAATGAGTAGCAAATGAAACCCAAAATCAGCATTTTTAAATGATCAGAACTACACATTTTAGCACACATTTTTGTGACTTGACACAAAGCTAATTTTTTCATGATATCTTTTTATATATTTAAAAAGGAATAGTAAAGTAATTGTATATAATAGATTTGCAGTTTCTTGGGCATTCATCTTTTATTATACAATGTAATAGAAATGCTTGTTTTATTCCATAAATTAAAAATAAACAAAAATTTAAAATTGCATATTATAGTTATAATATCTTTTGTCAGTAATGCATGGCTAGCTTGAGAATTCTATGGGAACGCATGCCTTAAGTTCTTTAGAACCTTCTTAAAAAATTCATTCAGTCATTCATTTATTCTTTCATTCAAGAAACATTATTCAAGGAACTCTATTAGCAAGTATAAAGCCAACATCAGAATCTCCATGCCAAACTGAATTCAAAGTCATGGGCAAGCACCAGGACCTGAATAGGATCTTGATGTATTGAAAAGTTCAACTTTTTAACACCAAAATTCTCTCTGATGTTATCATAGCTATAAAGTATAGAATTTACAAATCAAAAGGAATTCAAGTTCTTGATAACATAAAGGGCAATGATGGAAACATGACTTTTATGCAAAAAATCAATATAAAAAGTATCATTAAGGTCATGTATATTTGGAAAAGGAATTAGAATGGCCATATATTGAGAGTGAGGGGTTACAGTTTTATAATCTGAGTGTTGCTCTGATAATCCAAGAAATATTAAAATACAAGGGAAACACTATCATACATTGTACATTTTGACAATGGAGCATTTCTGGAAGGACATGAGCATGAATCATGAAGGATAAGAAGGCAAATAGGAATTCTGATTCATACAAGTGGAGAGAGTGCTGACATTAATAGCATCAATACTTTTTCAGTGTTCCAACATGATATATATATATATATATATACCCAAATGAATTTTTGATCTCACCAATGTACATGTTCCCTACAATGATGCCTGCTACAACCCATCTATGTTTGTCCATTCAATGTGAGTCTTACCCATATCTTCCTTTAAGTTGGGGGGAGCCATGCACTCCAAGGGACAAAGACCTTTCTGACTTCCTTTTTAATTATGAAGATACCAGTAAAGACATATTAACTGGTAATCCCTCACTTTGCCACTTGATGAGATCACTTCTTTTTCAATCACACATTTCTTTAGAAATCTCTTTTACCTTAATTCTTCCTCATAGCTTCTTTGTTTCTCATATGTTGCAGTCTGCTCACAGCTACCACACATCTCTCCATTGTCCTCTAAGTGATATTCATTGTCAGTTCTTCAGAGTCTGAAGTGTTCCATGACTCATAGCCATAGCACAACACTGGTAGAATATTAGGTTTTTAAAAATATGAACCTTTGTTTCAGGAAGTTTAAGGTCATTAAAGAATCTTTGCAATTTTACAAAGGCAATCCAGCCTCCTCTCATCTGCCTATTTCATGCTACACCCAACCTATTGTCTATTTGAATTAAGTATCCAAGATATGTATCCCGATGGATAAGACTAAGAAAGTGACCATCTACTTACATGGTATTAGTCCTCTTCAAAAATGCAGGATGAACAACAACAGGATACAGATAATATTTATTCTTGATTCTTTGGATTTTTCATCTGTGAATGGTTAGGCCAAACTCTTTTGAGTGATTATGGGACTTATTCAGACATTTTACAATATTCTGGGGCTTGTTGCAATAATGTTCTCCATGAACTGAACATCTTGAAGACATTAACATTTAGCAAATTCTTCTTCCATTTGAATTTTGCAGTGGATGTGATCATAGCCTTTGGGAGCATAGATCTCCTTGTTTTAGGCTTCTACTGATCAGGAGGTTGCCAATAGATTATATTTGTCAAGCAATAATTTTGATGTAGGCACTATAAGGCATCTTGTTGGAAGAAAGGCTTCATTTAAAGCAAATTTTTTAAATAAACCAAATCAAATGTTTTAAAATTTTATTGATATCTTCAGTTTTTACATCACCTTCATTTTCATATATATTACTATGTGTGGTCACATAGATATATGAACATACATATTATATATACTGAATATTCAGATATACTATATATACACACATGTAGATATATATGTACATATATATGTGAATATTCCTTCTTCAAGTCATATCTTTCAGTCAATTATACTGAGCCAGAAACTCTATTCCAGTAACTTCCATATATTGATCTTAGTTGTGTCTTCTGAGATTACCTAGAATAAGGGATAACAATACCCTTTCCAAATGACAGCCTTTTAAAAATCTGAGAGCAAGATAATATGATCCCAAACTCTACCTCCTATTGATCTCCCAATTCTTCTTTTCTCCAGGCTAAACACTCTCCAATTTTTTCAACTATTTATTAGAAGATAAGGTTTATAGAGCCCACAGCATGCTGTTCACTCTCCTCTGGATATACTTCAGTTTGTCAGTCAGGCAGTCAACACTGACACAATTAAATGGTTATTATTAAGTATCCAATGCTGGGGATTCAAATAGAGACTCTAACATGGTCCCTGCTCTCAAGGAGTTCACATTCTAATGGGAGAAACAATATGCAAATAACATTGATAACAATATCAGGTACATGTGGTCAGGGGAGACAGAGGAGGCAGGGCTTCCCCTAATATCACAAAAAGTAAAAAATAGTAATGACAAAATAAAATAAATATTAATACTTACATACACTGATCTGTTTTATATATGCAATTTCTTTTTGATTCCAGTAATTTTCATACTAAAAACAGCTGAATTTGTTGTATTTTAGTTTCAAATATGAGGGGAAACATGATGTGCGACCCCAGCAAGCTGTGCCTCACCTCAGATTGTACACATTCTCACAAATTTCACAGTTGGTGTTTCTGATAAAAGATTAATTTCTAAAATATAGAGAGAACTGAGTCAAATTTATAAGAACAAAAATCATTCTCCAGTTGATAAATGCTCAAAACATATAAACAGACAGTTCTCAGATGAAAAAATTAAAGCTATCTATAGTCATATGAAAAATGATCTAAATCATTATTGATTAGTGAAATACAAATTAAAACAACTCTGCGGTATTACCCTATGAGATTGGTTAAAATGACAAAATAAGGAAACTGATCAATGTTAGAGGGGATATGGGAAAATTGGAACTCTTAGGCACTCTTAGTTGAGTTGTGAACTGATCTAACAATAATGCAGAGTAATTGTAACTATGCCCAAAGGGTTATAGAACCATGTATACTCCTTGATCCAACAAATCCACCACCAGGTTTATATCCCAAAGCGATCATACAAAAGGGAAAAAAGACCCACATGGATAAAAATATTTATAATAGCTCTTTTTGCAGTGACAAAGAATTGGAAAGTGAGGTTATGCACATCAATTGGGGAATGGCTGAACAAATTGTGGTATATGAATGTGATGGAGTACTATTGTTCTATAAGAATTCATGAGCAGATGGACTTTAGAAAAGCCTAGAAAGACTTACATGAACTGATGTTGAGTGAAGTGAACAGAACCTGGAGAACATTGTGCACATTAACAGCAATATTGTGTGATGATCAACTGTGATGGACTTATCTCTTCTCAGTACTTCAATGATCAAGGAAATTCAAAAAGACTTGTTCTGGAAAATGCCATCTACATCCAGAGAAAAACTATAGAGGCTGAATGCAGACTAAAGCATACTATTTTCACTTTTCAAAACTTGTTCAATGCTTTTTTTTCTTATTCTCATGGTTTTTCCCCTTTTATTTCTGATTTTTCTTTCACAACATGACTAATATGGACATATATTAAGCATGACTGTACATGTATAACCTATATCAGATTATTTGCTGTCATGGGGGAGGGAGGTAGAAAAATGTGGAACACAAAAAATTACATAAAAATGAATGTTGAAAACTATTTTTGAATGTAATTAAAAATAAATTAACAATCAAAAATTGGTAAAAAAAATGCAATTCAATAAAAATTCTTGGGAAAATCAGATGTTAGTATGATAAAAATGAACATTAAAAGTATAGGAAAATGAATACTGTATTTATTTGAGTTGTGTACTGAAGAAGTAGGTTTTCCAAACAGAAGATGTTATTGGGAGGGATGGGAAATGGAGATGTTTGAGTATTTCAAAGATAAAATATTTTTGTAGAACAAAATTAAGTATTTTCAAAATAAGGAGAAAAGAAATAGATTGAAGAAAAGTCTCTTTTTTTAGCAAATTTCAGATAAAAAAATGAGAATCTAGAATCTTTAAGAAAAAAAAGCCAATTCATAAGAATAATACTAATTCAGGGCTGCTAGGTGGCACAATGGATAGAGCACCAACCCTGAAGTAAGGAGTACCTGAGTTCAAATTTGACCTCAGATATTTAATAATTACCTAGCTGTGTGGCCTTAGGCAAGCCACTTAACCCCATTGCCTTACAGAAACTAAAAAAGAAATAAAAGAAAAAAAAGAATACAATTCTCCAAAGTCAAACAGGCCATTTTTGAAGGAGGTAATACAAATAACTATTTGAAAAACTATTCAAATTCACTGATAGTCAGAGAAACGAAACTCAAAAAATGGCTCTAACAAACCATATATCTATCAGTTTGGCAAAAATATACATAAATAATGAAATTCAATGCTGGTAAGCCTGTAGAGAAACAACTACTCCATTAGACTTGGTGGAGAGGAACTATAAATCAGTGCAAACATTTATGAATAAGATTTGGATTTACATATTAAGATCTGCAAAGCTGACTTTGCCTTTTGACCCACTTCTGGTAATGTTCCCTAAAGATGGCACCAAAATGCCTAAAGTTACTATCTGTACAGAAAAATACTTGTGGATGTATTTTTTATAATCTTAAAAAACTGGAACCAATCTATATTCCAATAATCAGAGGAAACTGGATAAACTGTGGTATATTATTGTACTGAAATATTGTTATGATGAAAATAAAAAATGCAACATGAACAACCAAAAAAAAAATCAACATGAAAAGCCTGGGAGAAAGTGATGCAAAGTGAGGACAACAGAATTAGAAGAACATAAATTTGTCTTTTTTTATTTAAAACAACCAAAATGCTTATAAACAGAAAAGATATCATAAGAAGATATGGAAAAAATGAAATAAAAAAATATTGGGCAGCTCAAATTTTATGGCTTTACTTGAGGTACAATTCTATATTTATTTTATTTATATTTTATTTGTATTTATCCAAATATTATTATTTAAAATATGAAAATAATCTTTTCCAATTTAAGTTTTTTATCACTTATATTATTCTCATTACTATTCCTCTCCATTCAGTTTTTAATACCTCTAGTATCTAATACACAAAATATTGAATAAATATTTATTAAATGAATGAACAATGAATGACAAGAACTGATTCAAAAGAGGTGTGTGTCATTGTAAAGATACCTGTATCTTCAGAAGCAGTAACCAGATAAACAGATTTAAGAAGAATCCTGTTAACAGCAAAGCTTTCTGGCATATTCATTGTTCATTTTCTTGAGATCTGGACTTTGATCACAAATATCATCATGAAAGATGTTCACAGTCATGATTCCTTTCTACATCAAGGACTGTAGAATTAGGGCATAATTATGAAATTTAAACACAGCCTCAGTCATTAACAATCCATTTAAATACTTTATTTGCACTGACAATAGAAATATAATACTAATGTAGCATGTGACCTAATGGGACTCATTAACCCAACCTAGTCAGGTCTCCAGAATGAGACTTTTCTTCCTCCTCTCTACCTCTCTCACAGTTCTAAATGTAACCTTAGAAAGCTGGAAGGAGGGTTTCTAGAACTAGTATCAGGAGCTCCCACTGGTGTGTTCCCTCAATATTCACTGCCAGTTAAGATCTCCTCAGTAACATTTCACAAGTTGATATCAATTAGTTTTTTACAAAGAAATATTTACTAAGAAAGTGTAGATAGCAAAGACAGAATTGGGTACATTTACCTTTCTAACCGGGAGTATACACTACTCTACCACAGTGGTGTCTCAGGAGAATGGGCTCAAACTAAACATTACAAATAATGCAAAATATTCTCATCAAATTCACTTCTGAATAGCTGTGGATAAGTCATTCTCTTGCTTGCAGGACAAATTGTGTCAGTTCATCACTGAGCCAGGTCAGGAAGATCATTCCTGCTTGAGGAAGCAGGACTGCCTCCTCCCAGGTTCTGAAGATTACAGGAAGACTCTCATATGCACTCTAGTTGTCAGATTATATGCTGTCTGTTCTGACTTTTTGAAGCTCACTAGATCAAATCAGACTTGTTTCATCTCAGAATTTCATCCACCTTAGATCAGGAAAGGATGAGAACAAAGGAAGAAAAGAAACAGAGACAACATCGTGTATTAATGACCACATGGGGACTGGGGAGGGGAGGGGGATCAGCCAGCAGGCAGAAAGCCACTACTGTTTCTATCTTTGCTGCCCCTGCCAAAAAAAAATCATATCTTTAAAAGACAAAAATAATAAATGAGATTAGCTTATATCTTCCCTAGACACTGTCAGATTTCACAATTCTCTTATTTTTACAGTATTCAGAGTAGCACTGCTCCATGCTACACTTTTTTTTAGCCATCTGAGAAGTAATATTGTCAGTAAGGCAAATAGAAAATATGTCAGAAATTCCATTTTGATCAAAACAAGATGACAATCACAGAACTATGTAGAACTGGAACCTAGGTTTTTTGCATACTAGTCCAATGACTTTTTTTCAACACTCCCTAACTCCCCTATCGACCTGATTCAACATTCCCCATCGATCTGATAGAAGAGTTTTTCAGCTATTTCAAATATTCAATGAAATCTTGCTCTTTCCTTTCGTAAATGATGATATATCTATGTAATGATCATGTCATTTGATGGAAATTATAAAAGCCTATTGTAGAGTAAACACTGTGTATGGATCATTTCTATGGGTCATATAAATAAGATCAGTTGTGGAAGTTATTGAATATAGACACTGATGTTTATCATTTATCTCAAAAGTTATAAGATTATGATCCACTGAGATAACAGTGACCTTCCCATGGTTGGTTTTACTGTGATGGAGATTGCCAGTTAATAAAATATTCTAATTCCCTTGTCCTACTCTAGGGCTTTGGACTTATGGGGAAATTAATAGGATACCTAGAACTAGCATCCTTGCATTGCTACTGACTCATGTGAAACTGGATATGAACAAAGGCATTACTGCACTGTCCCTACTTACCCTATCTGTGAAAGGAGACTTTCCTGCTATCTCCCTCAGTAGGGTGCTGTGAAGATTAGCTAGTATCTTTGAAATGCTCCTTAGAGAAAAGAATGGGTTTACCAAAGCAACAACTAAAGGTAGAGATTGCTCTGTAAATATCCACGTCAGTCACTTAAAGCCTATTCAGGAAATTACCTGGGAACTAAAATAACTAAGGCTTTGTCTCTTTCCTGAGCAGAGTTTTCAGGAAAACTTTAGAAAAATCTGTATTGACTATTTCAGAGTTATTTCAACAAAGGAGGAAAATATCACTTGTTTTACAGTTGCTGTTTCTGATTCTCTTATATCTTGAAAAAAGCTTTGTATTCAAATAATGTTTAAAAAGCCTAAGCAAGGGGATTCTATGAACTATTTAGGAAAACTGAATGTCAAAGTAACCAAGAAAATTAATGATAAATCCCACTCATTGATGTACCCTGTTCTGTAATTCCTATTATATCTTAGTCCTCAATATACCCTCTAAAATATCCTTACATAAAATAAATCTACTATACCCACCATCCCTAATACCTTGTATATGTGTCTAGTACACAGAGATGTGTACATAAGTCTGTTGGACAGAACATAAGCTTCTTAAGGGACATTTTTGTCTTGATCTTTTCAGCAGAGTACCTACCATATAAAGTATTTAAAAAATAAATGAAGTGGAGATGTGTATTTTTCAAATATGGATGTGCTTGAAACTTTATGGAAACAAGGAGTTAATGCTTTTGTGTCTTCCTGCTTGCAACCTCCAAACAGAAGAGGATAATTCCCTACTGATGGTGAGAGACTCCAGATGCTCCTGTTTGTGAATGAAATCCTGCCAAATGTTTCAAACCCAGAAGACTGCACAGTTTCCTAAATAAAATCTGGAGGCACCTGGGTGGCAAAGTGTTGGACATGGGATCATGAAGATCCCAAGTATAACTCCAGTTTCAGTCACTTCTTAGCAGTGTGACCCTGGGCCTCAGCTTCCATATCTGTAAAGTGGAGATAATAATGGTACCTTGAAGGGTTGTTATGAGGATCAAATAAGAGAATACATATAAGGTGCTTTGCGAATCCCAAAGTGGTATATAAATGCTAGCTATTATTGTAGTTATTCTAATAATAATTAGTATCCCTCAGAAGGGTGACCTAATACACAGGAAAAAATCATGTGGATGAAAAATGTCTATTGTATAAGTTATAAGATAAGATTGGAAGGAGATACATCAATTTTGAATAGTCACTGAAAAATAAACAATGAACAGGGCCTTGAGTTGAAAAAAGGAAGAAGAGAATAGCCTGGATTGTATTTGAGAAAAAGCCTTTTTATCCCAAGCTTTTCTCTGAAACAAGTCTCATTTTAAACACTACCATTTTTCCATTGATGCTCTATGACTATGAAGCTTGGAATATCACAGTCTGAAGATTTAGAGAGGCTGATTACCCTGAAAAGCACTGGAGAAGCACATGGTGTGTGTGTGAGTAAATAGCAACTAGGTCACCAGGTGACAATGTTAGCTTCAGACACTTGCTGTGTGATCCTAGGCAATTAATTTTACCTCTTTGTTTCAGTTTCCTCAACTGTAAAATGGATTGTTGTGAGGATAATATGGCAAATTTTAAAAATGCTTTGCAAATCTTGGGGTGCTTTATAAATGCTCTCATTATTTGTCAAAATTGTGTTAACAACAGAGACTTCCTTAGGGGAGTAGGTTTAAAGATCAAAAGTTAGAGCTGGAGACATAGTTCTATCCCATTGCTCTTGCCTCTACACTTGCCCATATGTCATCTGAGGATAGAATTGAAAGTTCACCATATGTGGAGAAGATCATCAAAAATGAGCTAGCCACCTGGTAATCATTTCTTTTTCCCACAGTAACTCATTAAATGACTAAGAATATTATAATTATAGTACCTACATGCCAGGGTTGGTGTGGGCATAAAATGAGCCAATATTTGCAAAATGCTTTACAAATTTTAAAGTGCTATGCAAATGCTAACTATTGTTATTGTTATTATTATTACTAATTACTTTGATGCTTCAATACTTCCATAGATCTATTATCCCAACTATGTGAGTATTCCTTGCATTAGTTCACTTCATAACCATTGACATCTTTTCATTTTGTTTAATGTTTACCCATGTCTTTCCAAAAATCCATCATAAAAGACTGAACCATTGAGGATGGAAAAACTGGAAGGCCAATTCTATACTGAAAATGGTATCAAGCTATGGTAGCCCAAGTGCTGCTTGGGTATCAGTCTTTTTCTATGGCGTTTTCTTTTTATTTATTTATTTGTTTGTTTGTTTGTTTTGAGGCAATGGGGTTAAGTGACTTGCCACAGTCACACAGCTAGGCAATTATTAAGTGTCTGAGGCCAGATTTAAACTCAGGTCCTACTGACTCCAGGGCTGGTGCTCTATCTACTGTGCCATCTAGCTGCCCCTTATCAGTCTTTTGCTAGGAAGAAAACTAAATATTTAAAGTCATATCAGTTTCTTGGACAAGCATTTCTCTGGAAAATGATGCAGTGTTTTTAAATGATTCCCACAAAAAATGCTCTTTAGTGATGCTATAAGGCTATGAAACATGGAATACCATGGAAGAATTTAATTCTGGGGAATTGGAGTTGCAGGTCATCTGCAAAGAAACAAAAAGCTATATGATTGTCATGAGTAGATTATACTATAATTCTAATGTAGAACTACATTGGTGGCATGAAGTTTACTTTCAGAGAGAGAGGAAGATGATGGTAAAGATGGAGAGCCAGTTTATACAAAGAATACTTGATGGACAACTCTCATGCTCTACTAGTATCTACATAATGTCAAGACCTATAGAGGATGGCTTCCAGCACACTGGTTGGACTCTATTAGGTATTTATGGAAAGACAATGACAACAGACAGCATGATGCATTGGATAGAAGGTATATCTTGTCATTGGGAAGACTTGGGTTCAAGTTTTGCTTGTACTATTAAGTAGCTCAGTGACACTGAGCAAGTTCCAGAACCTTTTTTTTTTTGCAAGGCAAATGGGGTTAAGTGGCTTGCCCAAGACCACACAGCTAGGTAATTATTAAGTGTCTGAGACCGGATTTGAACCCAAGTACTCCTGACTCCAAGGCTGGTGCTTTATCCACTACACCACCTAGCCACTCTTCCATAACCTTTCAATGCTCTAAGCAATTCACTAAGACTCTAAATGCCAATGGGGATCTAGCCTAGGAGTTTTCCTACCCAGAGTTTTCACACTTCTAGAATTATTGGTCTAAGTCTCCTTATTACTATAGGACAAGAGTCATACAGGATGAGATAATAGATCCATCAATGTTTACCCTCTGAGAATATCAATCTCCTTCCTGAGAAACAGTTTGTAGTTATCTTATAAACCTATTACCTTTCTCATTTTTTTCTGGTAAATTGTAGAATTCTAGAGTTAAAAAGGACTCAGGGATTCTTTTCCAACCCTTATCCCAGTCATGAATTCCATCTGTAACCTGGCAAATGACCATCCACGTCTTGCTTTTTCAGGTGTCATATGGACTCAACCAATCCACACAGAATTTTTATCTAGTGAAGATGTTGTTGGAAGAAGCATGCCTCTTCAAATACTGACTAGTCAACCTGGACTCAGCTGCCATTTTGAATTTACCTGAAACTCCCAACCTTCCCCATCCCCATGTTACTCACAGACAAATGAGAAAATGTGAAGTAAGCATGTACTAGATACTGGATGCTGGTCTGAATCCAGGATCACTTGGGAGAGAGCTTCAGAACCAACAGAATTAGCTGGACATTCTTGGCAGGTGTTATTTGAGCATTGGACCCACATGTGCATCATCATCATACAACTTACTGATTCTATTCATACTTACTAATGAATAACCATGAATGCAGAATGAATGAGTGACTGATTTCAAGATCTAGAAGATAAATGATTGGCATTGTAAAGATCCAATCATTTTGAAAGATGATATGTGTCATTTTAAAAAAGTGAAGCAATTTTGGATGGTAGCATGAGTATTTCTAGCAAGGATTATTTGAAAATTCTGTTAGAATCATTATTATCATGGGGGGATATTATCTCAGAAGAATTCTGGTATTTCTCAGGCAAAATGAATAATGGTAGACATTTATACAGTGTATCTCAAAAATTTTAGCATAGTTTTAAGTATAAAAATTAAAACTGTGCCATCTTTTGGGACACCTTGTTTGTTTCTTAAATCATTTTTTACATAATGATTTCACAAAACAGCGTTATCCCATTTTAATTAGAGAACTGTTGTGAGTACCAAATGAGATACAGTATGTAAAGTGTTTTGTAAAACCTATCAAATTATATAAATATTGGTTATCATTATTATATAATCCTCATAACAATCTTGTTAACTAGGCAAATGTCATTATTTACATTTTGTAGCTGAGGAAATTGAGACCCAGAGATACTGAGTGGCCTCCTCAAGATCAAACTGTCCATCAATGGCAGACCTGGAACTGAAATTCAGATCCTCTGCCTGCTAGGTCAATGATTTTCTACATTACAAGAAAATGTCTCCAAAGGATTATTTGTTGATTTATTAAATGATCCTTGTCCATGTCTTTCTGTTAAATCCTGTAGAGAAGTTACATTGAACATGTTGGTTCTTTTCCTATTTAATATACAGCAGGTACAGGATTCTGACTGTCTATCTCTGATTCATCAAACTCATGATATGGTCAGCCCACCTCCTTTCCAATCATATTTGTCACTGATTATTTCCTCCTACCCTTCCTGTGTAAAGTTATTATTGGTAATATGGCAAAGCCCACTTAGACCCACAATCTATGTTTTCATTGCCCTTTGGGTCACTATAATTTTGATTCTTCTGAGATTATGATGTTCCTTGATTCACCACTATACAGCATCACTGGGAGAATATTAATATTAAAAAGAAAGGCTTTTATGGTAGGAAGCAACTTTTGATAATTGGAAGTGATATGAAAGTTTCTCTAATACAATCCAGCTCATTCTCTTCCTCCTTTTCAATTATGGCCCTAATTCATTGCCTATCTGTTGTAGGCTATCCACTTAATTACATATCACTATCTAGGTAATATGTGTGTGTGGATTCCTGGCAGATTTGTTTGAATAGATTGAGTATAACATTGCAGAAACCAGTAGTATTGCAGAGATCCATGTAATCAGCACAATGTTATCCACAATTAGGAACATCTGGAGACTTTTGCTACATAAAGGAAGATTCTTTTGTATTTATGTTCCTTAATGTTCAAACAATCTCGGAGCCAAGATCTCTCTGTAGTTTCATCTTTCATAAATAGCTACAAGCACATGAAACTACCAAGCAGAATTACCAGAGTGAGAAAACCAAGGAGGTTTTAATACATCATGATATTTTTACAGTTCAAATAAGGTGCAAACAGATTGGTTAGGAAAGAGTGGTATTGGGAGACCTGGGGTAATTGTTCTAGTATACTGCATACATGTCTGGAAGATCTTAATCTCTAGGGAAATTATAGGTCCAAACAAAGGAGACAGTAAAGGAAAAAGTGTTCAGCGTAGCTTAATTTAGCTCTATTCCTGGAGAAATACGCATCTGTATTGAAAATCTTACAGTGGCATTAAGTTCATAAAGAATGGACTACTGGTGCAAGGTGTCTGTGCAAATCTCAGTATATTTCAGGAAAACTGAATAAATTTTTAAATAAGAATATCTATATCATTCTCTTCACTCTCTAGAAAGTAAGGTACCTGCACATTTGAAATATAAAATTTAGTAAATGGATAAGAAACAGGTACTTGTCTTTAGTCAACAGAATCAAACTTTTGCCAAATGAAAATAAAATGGCAACCTAAGAAGTTAAAATAAAGGCCACTGATCAAGAGTAGAGAGAAATCCATTATCTTTGAAAATCATCATAGTGGAATATATAAACAAGAATTACTTTCATGCTTGTCAATATTCCTTGGGAATCATTTGGATAATTCTGTCAAAAAATCATAACAGACTTTTTTCAAGAAGTCTTTCTCAATTTACATTGATGATCTCTCAACCAAGCTATGCCCACTGACTGTGGTATACCCCAAGACTCTGTCCTGGACAGTCTTCATTTTTTTCTCTGAATATTTACTTGATGATCTCATCATCTTTCATGAATTCAATTATAGATTTTATTGTGCTTCTCAAAAAGATATTTTTTTCTTTTACAAACTGAAGGTTTTTGGCAATTATGTTGAACAAATAATTGGTGCCATTTTTTCTATTGGTGAGCACGTGCTCACATCATGTCTCTGTGTCACATTTTGATAATTCTCAGACTATTTCAAACTTTTTCATCATTCTAATACATATTATGGTGATCTGTGATCAGTGACCTTTGATGTTACTATTGCAGTCATTTTGGAGTCCCATTAAATGCATTCACATAAAACAATAAACTTAATAAATATAGTCTGTGTTCTGACTGCTCCACCCTTCTCAGGTCTTCCTATTCTCTGAGACACAACAATATTGAAATTAAGTCAATGAATAACTCCACAAGGGTTTCTAAGCAATACTGCATACCTCATTGTTGTCTTATTTTAAGAAATTGCCACAACCAACCCAATCAGTCAGCAGCCATCAACATTGAGGCAAGATCCTTCACCAACAAAAAGATTTTTATTCACTGAAGGCTTAGATGAAAATTAGCATTTTTAGCAATGATTTTTAATTATTAAAATATTAGAGTGCTTTAAAAACATAATACAATTGCATATTAAGTCAGCTACAGTTTAGTGTGAACATAACTTTTATATGCACTAACCCCCCCCAAAATTGTGTGACTTACTTTACTTCAATATTTACTTTATTTTGGTTGTCTGAAACTGAACTTACAATATCAAAGTATTCCTATATTATATTTAGTCAAATAATTCCCAGATATGTGTATATATATATACATATATATATATATATATACACACATATATATATCCAAGTCTAGTCTCTATTGAATTCCATACTGCCAGCTGCTTAATGGACATTCCAAGATAGATGTCCAAGGCAATATTTAGTATCTTCCCTTCCCAACCTCCTACTATTATGAATTTTCCTGTATTTGCAAAGGACACCATTATCTTTCTGTCACCTAGGTTAATTTATGATTTTGGTATCATTATAGACTCCATGCTCCCATTTACCCTACATATCCAATCAGTTGCCCAATCTTGTCATTTCTACCTCCATAACATCACTCACACATGTACCCATTTTCTCCATTCACACAATCCCTTCTTCAGTGCTTTTCCCCTCTCTCTTGATTACAATTGTTTCCTGACAGATTTCTATTGCACTGTTGACTATTTCATTTTTGTCTTTGTACCCCTATTATCCTGACTATTCTCTAATAGGAATTAACTAATGTTTTTGTTGGATTGTTTGGTTGAATCTTCACAGTCCCTGGATTATTTTAAGGCCTCAAGTCAAAGTCAAATACCAATTATTCAGTGAAGTCTTCCCTGTCTCTACTAGCCCACACTGACCTTTCTTGTCTCTAAATTCCTATTGCCCTGAGCAGGTTGCATCACAATGTTTAGCATTTGTTTATGTATCTAAGTATATATGTCTATGTTTCATGTGTCTCTATGTTAATTTTGTTTCCCTGACTACTATAAAATTCTTGAGGGTTGGGACTATTTTACATTATTCTCTTGTAGCCTTCACATTTCATAACATACTGCCAGACACACTGTAGATAAATAATTTCAGGCAGCTGGTGATGCAGTGAAGAGTTCTGAATCGAGTCAGAAAGATCTGACTTCCAATTTGGCCCTGGACACTTAGTAATTATGTGATCCCGGTTAAGTCAATTAACCTCTGTTTGCCTCATTTTCCTCACCTGTAAAATGGGGATAATAATAACATCTACCTGAAGAGTTGTGAGGATCAAATGAAAATATTTGTAAAAACACTTAGTTCAGTGTTTGCATATACCAGGTACTATATAAATGCTTATTTATATAAGCACTGGACAGAAATACCTACTCCTAAGTAATTGCTGTCACTGCGTCCAATCTTACTTTCTTCGTTATGATAGGCTTTATATGAAAAAAGACCTGGAGTCTTTCTCCATGCTTAATGTACTTCAAACTTAACATAAATTGGCAATGTGATGTGACAGTCAAAAGTGCAAAGGTAGCCCGAGACTGCATTAACAGATAATACTTGGGGAGATGGAGTATAGCCTTGACATACTTTGCCCAGGTCAAGCAACATCACAATAGAGCGTATTTTACTCAGCACCACATTTTAGAAGGGATATTAGCAAGCAGCTGGAGAGTGCAAAGTATAAAAGTGCAAAATATTAAAGAATTCAAAAATCTTTTCTTTGAGAATTAATTAACAAACCTAGGAATATTTGAGAACAGGAGACTTTGGAGAGATATGATAGCTACCTTCAGGTATCTGAAAGGTTGCAATTTGGAAGTGGAATTTATCATGGTCTCTTTGGCTTGCAATAAAAATATAAAGGACTATTTATTGGAAGTCAGAGACAGATTTGAGGATAACATAAGAAAAAAATTGTAATAATTAGAGCAATTAAAAAATAGAATGGTTTATCTCAGAGAAGACTGAGTTTCCCAAATGGTCCCATGTGGGAATGTTTTACTAATCATTCCCCAGAATACTATAGAATCTCTTCCATGAAAGCCTTAGTTGTTCAAAAATGGAGGGATTTTGCCAGACTTCAAGTCTATTTAAAATCCCCCATTTGGGAGTAGAATCTATATTTTGGTCTTTCTTTGCCTATTACAGTGCTTGGTATATAGTAGGTGCTTAATAAATGCTTATTAAATGACTTTCAAACCTAGTCCTAGTCTGTCCTTTCAGCCTTATTTCATTCTACACCTCCCTCCACCTTCTCTATTTTCCAATCAAACTGAAACAGATTGCTATTCCCCTAAGTATTCCCTTCTTTCTCACCTCCATGGCTTTACAAATAATGTTCCCTATTCCTAGAATGCTATGCCTCTTATTCTTTAGAAATATTACAAAAGCTTTGTTTTTTTAAAAGTAAAGAACTCTACAAATCATTTAAATCTTTTAAAACCCAACTCAGCCTCCTCCCATGGGAAGGGATTGTCCTCTGATTTACTCTAGTAGATAATGAGTGCCTTTCACTCTTTAGACTTCACAAGCACAGTAGTTGGCAAGGAGTAAGCATTGAACAAATGCTTTTTTCATTCATTCATTGTATGCTTTTCTCTCATAGACTCAATTTTGAATTATAGTTATTTGTGTATATGTCATATCAAACTACCAAGCATTAAGTTACATGAGGGGAAGCTCTCAATCTGATCCAAATTTATCTCACTCAGTATTTGTCACAAGGCCATGCAAAGAAAAGAAATTTAAGATGATTGTTTAACCTTAAGTATGAGGAGGCTAAAGGATCGTGTGTGTATTAAGAGAAATCTGGTTCTGTAAGACCATGGGTAAGTCATATCTCCTTTCTGAACTTCAGTTTGTCTAACTGTCCAATGGGGATAATGCTACTTGTGGTAGCTACCTCATGGTGGTTCATGGATCATGAGGACCAAGTGAGATAATGTTAAAAAAATTTTTTTGCAAACCTTAAAGAAATGTCAATACCAAATATCTAACATTTCTATAGAGGTGCTATGTGCTAGGCAGAGCTAAGTGCTTTACAAGTACTGTCTTATCTGATCTCTTGAACCCTGGGAGGTAGATACTATTATTATTCCCAATTTACAGGTGAGGAAACTTGGGAAAATAGAGATAAAGTGATTTGCCCATGGACACACAGCTATATCTGAGGTTGGATTTGAACTCAAGTCTTCTTGACTCCCGATTCAGTGCTCCATTCATCACTGCACCATCAAGTTGCTTCACATTGTTAGTATGCCTGGCTTCCTACTTCCTATCCAAAAAGACTTCCTAGGGTCCTCAGTTATGAGCCCTTCCTTTCTCTTAAAATAACCTTGTAAATTCTTTTTACAATAGAATTCATATACTTTATAGTCTATGTGGAGTTTATATATATTATACAGACTTTGGAACACCCCCTCCATTTAATTCCAAGCTCCTTGAACATAGATATTATTTTGTTTATGTCTTTGTGTCTTCAGGGTCATATGAAGGACCATGAACATAGTTTGCTGTTTTTCAGTTATTTTTCAGTCATGTTCAACTATTCAGGATGCCATTTTGGGGTTTTCTTGGCAGAAATACTGGACTGATTTGCCATTTCCTTCTCCAGCTCATTTTACAAATAAGAAAACTGAAGCAAATAGGGCTAAGTGATTTATACAGGGTCACATAGTTAATAAGAGTCTGAAGCCAGATTTGAATTCATGAAGACTCATTTGCCTGACTCCTGGCTTGGTTCTCTACCTATTGTCCCACGCATGTGGTTTGCTAAATTTCAAATGCTTCCTCAGACATTCACTAGCTGCGTAGCTCTGGAAAAATCTCTTAACATCTCAAACTCAATGTCCTCATCTGTAAAATAGGAATAATAATTATCATACCAATATCCCACAATTGTTGTGAAGACCTTTGAGTTACCATATATATGACTTTATAAACCTTTGGCTACATAAATATTAGCTATTATTAAACTGAGTTGAAAATTAAACTGAATTAGTATGAAATTGTCAATGGTCATAATAACATTAGAACTGGAAGCAACCTTAGAGATTGTCTAGTCCCAGCCTATCACTTTACATATGAGAAAACTGAAGCCCATAATTGAGTTGCCATTCTTTTAAACAAACTTAAAGAAGTAGCCATGAACAAGGGAACAGATAATGTAAACAGTACTCACTAATTTAAAACAGAAGAGGGGGATTTTTTTTTAAACTAGAGTTTAATTAACTAAAGACTTCACTGTTTGGTATGCTTTCAAGGTAAGTAATCTGTTAAGAATTTTTTTTAAAGAAGCCTATGATTAACTATCTAGTTTTGCATTAACAGTGATAAAAAGTAGAAGGGCTTTTTATCTCTTTTCTCTAAAACCTCAACTGATCACCATCTGTGGTCAAAAGAAATATACTCTTAAGATATAGCATTTCAGAATTGGATGACAATACCAATCAGTGTTTTTACCATCTTCCCAAACATCTGCTAGTAAATCCTGTCAGGGACCAAAAGCAAAACGGAGGGGCTACAGATGTTCCTGAAATCACACCTCCTCATGTTATTTCACAGCATAATGCCCTGCCACTGTTTCACAAATCTGAGAGCTATTCTTTAAAGGACACTGACTTTTCTTTTTGAAAAGGAAAAAAAATAAGCAGGGAGTGCCATCCTTTTCTCAACAGTCTTCTCTAGGCTATCAAGGATTTCATTCTGATATTTGCCTGTAGTCCCTCAGTGAATTTCTTTCTCTTGCTCAAAAATGTAAAGAAAGTGCTAGTTATTAGTACTCCTTGACATATGGAGATGAGTATTAAATTTCTGTCCCAAAGCCTGGGACAATTTTCTTTGGGGTTAACTGCATTCTCTAACATCTTCTGTTGATTGAATGGAGCAGATCATCCACTATCCTTTCATATTTCTAGTCAAAAGCATGGCAATTGTACTAACATCAAAAGATCCACACTGTATGGGCACCATGCCTTAAGGGAGAACTGCTTTATACCATAGAGATCCATGCATTTCTCTAGGGCTTTCAAGATTAGTATACTTTCCTCAACACAACCCCATAGGTTAGGTAGTTCACATATTTAAGAGAGAGAAAAACAAAAAACCGAAGCTCAACTGAGCAAATCATTCAATTTCCCTGTGTCTCAGTTTCCTCTTTTACAAAATTTTGAAATTTTATTAGATGCCCTCTGAGGTGTTCTTCCAACCTGATATATAGGTGGATCCTATATTCTCTGTATTCTCTGGATAGATGGACTTAACCAGATTGAGCATAATGGACAATTGGTCAATAATTGGGGGGGGGGTGTCTATTCCAAGCATGAGAAGACTTTCCCTGATAGGAAGAGTGCATGAGGATAATTTGTTCCAACAGCCATGAAAGAGGTTGAAACAAGTGCTGTGGGATGTTTAGAGCCTGGTCAGGCTGATCGTGGACATCAAGGTTTTCCATAGCATCTTGGGCTATTGCCAGTTGTCCTGCCTTTTGTCTTGCTACTGAACTTCAATGACTAAGGAAGAGAAAGTGAGGCTGACAACTCTGCCTCACTTAATTTCAATTCACACACATGTAAAGAAATTACCCATGATGTCACAGGTCCTCTTGAAAAATGAAGGACAAATAACAATAGGAGGATCCTATGCTGCTAAGGAACAGGCTGGCTAGAATAGTTCATAGTTATGTAGCATGTCATAGTAACCACAACACTTTTCCCATAACAAGTCATTTTAAGTAGATAGCGAAAATGTCATTATCTTCATTTTATGGATAAGGACAAGGAAATTCTGAGAGATATATGACTTGTCTAGGGTCACCAAGCTAATAAGTATTAAAGCAGGACATCAGATTTATACCCAGTAAACTTTTACATAGATCAAGTACCCTAAACGCATGCGCGCGCGCGTGTGTGTGTGTGTGTGTGTGTGTGTGTGTGTGTGTGTGTGTGTGTGTGTATGTGAACTATGTGACACCATGTCATTGGAAGACAATTGAGACTATGATAAAGAGGGAGGTACTATCAAGTTTTGTTGCTACTCTAGGTAATCCTCTAAATTTGGTTTCTGGGGACAAAGTTTCAGTTACCTTTCCATAGTTATGGAGGCCCAGCTTGTTTTCTTTGACCCCAAACCCAATGTATTTATTTTTTCTATCAGTAATATGGTAAAGACCTTTGAATATTATAACATATGCAATGTGATCAACAGTCAAAGATGGCTCCAGCATCCAAGGATCCTAAGTTTTGATAGAAAAATTGGTCAGAGTAACTTAGGGCACAGTCTACTTAAGGTAAATATCTGCTTCAAGTCATAGAAACAAAGGGAATAACAGCACTGATGATATCACAAATCTTTTGAAATATTAAAATTTTTTAAATCTGACGAAGAATTACAGAATAGTGGTTAGGATAATGACTTTGGAGGAGGACCCAAGTTCCAGTTATTCCCTGTGTGACCCTGGGCAAACCCCTCATTCTTGTTGATCTTCATTCATTTCTTTATTTCTCAAAGGAGGGGGACTGAGCAAGATGATGTTTCTTTCAGCTCCAAATATAAGAAATTGTGATATCATAAAACAATAAGTAAATGACAGCAATGTAGCCTACCAACTCTCACATTTCTGTTTTCTCATCATCACAGTTGATATCCCAGTGGAATTTTTCCTATATTTCCATCTTGGCCCCTACAGGGATCTATCTCCTCTTCTCTCTGAAGCATATGGAACCCTTCTGATCATCCAGCCTTGTTCCTTGTTCTGCAAGTCTGTTTCTAATCTCATGGCAAACATTTGACCTTTCCAAATGTGTGGGCTTTTAGGCTATGGCATATAAGGGTCTGCTGAAGGAACTGGAGATATTTAACTTAGAGAAGATTTAAGGGGGACATGATGATTTTCTTGAAATATGTGAAAGTCTTTCACATGGGAGAAGGATTAGATTTATTCTTCTTGGCCCCAGGGGTCAGAACTAGCAACTATGGGAAAGGAAGCAGGGAAGAGAATAAATGCTTAGTATGTTCCAAGTACTGTGCTAAACTGCTTTATAAAGATTACTTTGTTTGAACCCCACAACAAACCTGGAGAGTAGGTGCTATCCTAATTTTACAGTTAAGGAAACAAAGACAGAACCTGACTAGGCAAGTCCTAGCAGGATCTGAATTCAAATCCAGTTTCAGACACTTACTAGCTGTATAATCTTGGCAAATCACTTAAATCTGTTAGTCTAAGTTTCCTCATCTGTAAAATGTGCTGGCGAAGGAAATGGCAAACTCCTCCATTATCTTTGCCAAGAAAACTCCAAATGGGATCATGGAGAGTTGAACACAACTGAAACAACTCAACAACAGCAACAATATCTGAATCTAGATTTGAACTCAGGTCTTGAATACCCAGGTCCTGCTCTCTTATCATTGTACCATTTAATTGTTTGGGTAGAATTTGGTCAAAAGTAGGGCAGAGGGGTGGCTAGGTGCTACAGTTCAAATCCAGCCTCAGACACCTAATAATGACCTAGCTGTGTGGCCTTGGCCAAGTCACTTAACCCCATTCGCCTTGCAAAAACCTAAAAAAAAAGTAGGGCAGAATTAGGCCTGTTTTAAGGAGGAAGCAATACATAAAATTAGAATTCCCCAAAAATGGAAACAGTCCTGGATCTGAAGGCAAAAGATATGGATTCATATCTTTGATCTACTGGCTCATTAATATGTGACCATAAACAAGTTACTTAATCTCTTGAAGTATCTTTTTCTCTCTGCAAAATGAAAGCTTTAGACTTGATAAGGTCCCTTCCAGCTCTAATCTATGTCCATAATCCTTAGATGGTTGAGGTCCTGTTTTATCTGCTTAAAGGAATAAACTTCATGCATGAGGTATTGTTGTTAAGAATGAATGGAGATCACTTGCATTGCCCCCCCCTACAAATCTCCCCTTCTTTACCCTCATTTCCCTCCATGTTCTAGACTGACCATCTCTGAGGGTCCTGCAAATGCCCAAGGGACTGTGAGAGAGGAGATCATGGAAGAAATTTGTTTCAGCCACTTAAATGAGCTCAAGGTTCCTCAACAATAATTGGTAATAGTCTAACCCAGAAAGGGAAACCTAAACATGCAGATCCATCAACTGACCTAAGACATTTGGGTACTCTGATGAAGACTTTGAAGCAAGGTTTGTTCTGTGTGAAGACACATCTAGCCTCCCAACCCTCAGCAGTCAAGATGTTTGTGGCTAGAACCACATGATTGAAGAACATTCCAAATACTACCATCCTGCTCTCTACAGAAAGACATCAAGAGGGAAAAAAAGAGATATTCCATGTAATTGAAGCCTTTGAAGCATTCCTGATGAAAAGAAAAGAGTGGAATATGTGACTTTCAGATACAAGATCCAAAAGAAACATTGAAAGATGAGAGGCTGCCCACATCCAGGAAGCCTTCCCTGATGCCCATGCCAAAAAAGGCCTTCTTGCACCTGTCTACATTCACCAGTTCTTTCTCTGGATACAGATGGTATTCTCCATCGCAGACAGTCCCAAATTGTCCCTGATTGTTGCACTGAAGGAATGAGCAAGTCCATCAAGGTTGATCATCACTCCGATGTTGCTGTTAGAATGTACAAGGGTTTTTCTGGTTCTGCTCATCTTGCCCAGCATCAGTTCATGCAAATCCCTCTCAGGAGAGAATTAATGAAGATCTTTATCATTTGATTAATGCATTACAAACCACTGTAATGAAAATAGGGACAATTGCAATGTCATTATAGATTCTCTGCTATTTGTGTTACTCCTTTAAAATATAATACTTCACTTATTCCATGGGGATAATATAAAAGGTTATTTGAATGGAATATGGTATAATTATTCTATCACTAAGGATATGAATCAATTGCATTAAATTGTTAATGATATTGCACTGGCACCTAGAATGGAAATGGACTCAGATATTGATAATTTGTTTAACTTTCTTGATAGGATTCATCCTTTTCATTTTATGAATCTATTAGTGAGCATGCTTCTGGGTATGTTCACATTTTTATTGATATCGTGTATTATTCCCATTTGGCTCAAATGTCTTTTTTCTCTGGGACAAAATGTAGATGTCCTAAAACACCCTCTAAAGCTTCAGCATGCCTAAGAAGGGGATTTCTGTCAAGGGTCAGCTCCTGAGAGTGAATTACACATATTTTTGGTGACCTTGGCCACTAGAGATATGCTTGTATTCTTCTTGCTCATTAAATGGATTTGTTGTCTCACCAGTGAACCCTGACCTAAACATCTATGGAGCTAAAGGTGTGTGGGAAACTTTCTGATAAGGAAGTCTACAGATTTTGAAGGATACAAATTGTAGATTATATCCAGAGAGTGATGCAAGAGGGTTTTGTGTAACCTGTCATGTCTGAGATAAATTTGAGTATAAAAGTCTGAATATCAAAGAATAAAGGTAATAAAGTTTGTATCACGACAAAAAAAAAAAAAAAAGAATGAATGGAGAGCTAGACCCCAAAGCAGGACAGAGGCTGTGAGACTCTGGTCAAGTTATTTAATATCTCACTTTTGTTGTTGTTGTTCAATTGTCTGAGTTTCAGTCATCCCATTTGGGATTTTTTTGGCCAAGATACTGGAGGTATTTGCCATTTCCTTCTCCAGCTCATTTTATAGTTGAAGAAATTGAGGCAAATAGATTTAAGTGACTTGCCCAAGGTCACATGACTAATAAGAGTCTGAGGTTAGAGTTGAACTCGAGAAGATGAGTCTTCCTGATCCAGGTCTGGCACTGTCTCACCACCTGAGACAATTATCTAAAACTTTTAGGTGTAGAAAAATTTCCTACCTATAATGGTAGAGGATGTTTCTTTACCCCTGAGTTCCTTTTATACCAATAAATTTACAGGTCTAGTCTTTATCTCTAAATAGGATAAGGGATGGTCCTTATCTTTAAATTCTACTAACAAAAGAAAGCTCTTTTTCATTAAAACAGAACTGATACTTGGGGAAAACTGTCAGCCCTTAGCACAAGTACTTTTCAGAGCTTACAAAAAATGTTGTCCTCCACCAAGTCCTATCCATGCCTCCTCTTGGCATGGGGTGGATAGGTAGGTCACCATAATGACAGCAAGAAAACACCTACTGAACAGTTACCTCAGATTTCTGGAGTATCAAGTAAAAGCAGCAGTTTTCTTCCTGAAGGAATTCTGAAATTCTGTGATTTTAATGCCTTTGAAAACAACTTTCTTTGAAAACATTCTGTAACTCAGAATTTATTCCACAGTAAATTTAGATTCATAATGGATGAACAATAAGAATTTCTGACTAACAATGAAATGGCAAATAATGAAGCTGAGTAAATCCATTAATATGTTCCTATGGCAATAAGGTACTTATAAAATATCTTTGTGGAAGCTCTAAGGATATAGATTAAACTCAGCTGAGGTCTAATGAGACCAGTTCCCAACACACCCCAATAATCTCTCTAGCCTCCTCTTTATCACTTCAGGATGCAGCATGAAATGATTCTTGGAGTCCCACTTAAAACCAGAAGAGGAGGAGATGACCAAGCAGGTGGCAAAGGGCTAGAGAGCAGCAGTAGCTGCCATCTTCTCATATGATGCACGAAGAGACATTGATTTTTTTTTCTTTTCAAAGACCAGTCAGTCCTCCCTGCCTGCTACCAAAATATATACTTCCTAAAAGGCCTGGGTAACTGAGGAGCCACTTAGAGATCATAAAAGGAAAAAATGTGTTTTATTATCACTGGGGAAAAAACCCCACCTAACTCTGAAAGATTAAATGCAAATTAGCAAAAGTCAAATGATGAACCTGGGTTACCACTAACTCACCCCAATAAATCAAAATGGTTGAGATGACATATTATTTGAATATCTTAAATGATGCATAACCTTGTAACTAAATACCCCAAACTCTTAAGACACGTGTTTTGTTCTACAGTATAATGTTAGAAAATTCCTCTAATAATTCCTGTATTGTTTGAGACTGAGTACAAGAGGAAAATATAAGAAGAAAAACTGAAATTGAAGATTATTCCTAAAGATAGGATCCTAAGATTCATAGGACCATATGTTCAGAGGTGAAAAGATCCCAAAGGCACTTCACATAGGCCAATTCCTTCATTTATAAATGAGAAAATTGAGATGCAGGGAAGTGAACATTAGTTCACTGACTCCAAAATCCAGTGGCCTTTCTACCATGCAAAAGTCCTTATCTTCCTTGATATGAGTGGTTTTTTTTTGTTCTTCATTTTTTAAAAAGATCATGACATCAGGGAAGTGATGTTAGGAAAGGCACATGAATTGGATTTGAGTGAGGGGGGCCCTGTGCTAAGTTACTAGTCTCACTTTCTCCTTAGGAGCATCTGGATCCAGTGGCTGGATATGAATCAGGACAACTGGAGATGACTCTGGATATGAGGCAATCAAGGTCAGTGCTCTATCCAATGAGTCACCTTGCCCTTACCTTGATACAACTACTTTTAGGAGTAATCAGCCTGTCATCCAGTTTTTATAAATATTATATACAATGGGAAAGAAAGAGAGAATAACAGAAAGTAAAAATTTTTTGAAAAGCTCTACTTGGAGGGCCAGAGACTTCTTCCCAAATAATATACTAAAGGGTACTGTGGGGAAGGGGAAGGGGAAGAGAGCATTAAATCTCCCACTGTCAGGGTCTTCTCTCTGAGAGATTACTTCTATCTGCTTTGTAGATATCTTGGTTGTATATTGTTACTTATACAGATTCATTCCCAACATATGAGGTCCTTGAGGGAAAGGATTGTGTTTTTTCCTTCTTGTCACCTATGCTTAACACAATGTCTGTAACACATTAAACAATAAATGTTTATTAACTTACTTATTGATGATAGTTGGTTATAGGTATCTCAAAACCATTGTTACAAACATCATCTGAAATATCTTATTCAGTTAAGACTCTATCCAGCCATCCATACTCAATAAAACTTTGGTTAAAGTTCTCCTCTGCTGGGGCGGTTAGGTGGCGCAGTGTGTAGAGCACTGGCCCTGGAGTCAGGAGTATCTGAGTTCAAATCTGGCCTCAGACATTTAATAAATACCTAGCTGTGTGGCCTTGGGCAAGCCACTTAACCCCATTGCCTTGCAAAAACTAAAAAAAAAAATAAAAAGTTCTACTCTGCTCAATAATCTAAACTAGTTCTAGGAATATAAAAACTGAAAATGGAATAATAGTCCCTGACCTCATGGAGTTTATAATCTAAAGTGACTACAAAACACAAATACACACATTTAGTATATTAGGAGGAGAAAAGTTACAAAGAATAGTTAGTAGAGTAAATATTAAAATGAGAAAAGTGCACAAGAAAAATTAAATAGGGAGGTATAAAATATTCAGTAAGGGTTAACTCATTCCTAGCTGGAGTAATCAGGGAAGGCTTGGAGGAGGAGGAGAGATCCCTGGAATAGAACTTTGAAGGATTTGAATTAAGTTTCAGATACAGGGAGTTTCGTGAAAGTCAAGGAAGGCAGCTTAGAGTCAGATTTTAGTGGTCCTTAAATGTCAGGCAAGGGAGGCTACATTTTTTCCTGTAAGCCTTGGGGATCTACTGAAAGTCTTGGCAGGAAAATAGGATTGTCAGATGCATGCCTCAGGGAGGTTCCTTGGGCAGTTGTGTGAAGAATGGATTGGAGAGTATCAGAGGGCAGCAGCAAGAAGTCCAGCTAGGGACTTTTCCAATATGCTAAGTGAGAAATCATGAGAGCCTGGGCTAGGATAGAGGAAATAAGGATGAAAAGGAAGAAACTGAATCCAGAGGCAATTCTGACAGAACTTGACAACTGATTTAAAGTGGGTTGGAGGAAAAAAGAGTCAAATATGACTGAGCCTGAGGAGTATTTAAAATCCCAAACAAGTCTCATTTCTTTTCTTTGAATAATCAACTACTGAGTTATATCAATGCAGTGAATCATAGGGTATCTCATTTTACAGATATATGAACTGAGTCTCAGCACCTTGGTCAAAGTCATAGAGTAAAGCAGCAGAAGCAGTATTCAAGATCATACCCTCTGACTCTAAGATACTTTTGGGTAATAGTGACCTTTGGGGATTTCTTTTAGGAATACCAGATATGTCAGTAACCATTTTCTTTTTTTTTTCAGCAAACATTTTCAAATACAATTTCAAGTACTAGAATTCCAATAATGCAACTAATTTTAATGAAAATAGCATTCTCAAAGAAAAACTCTTTATATAGTGAGGTTGTTGCTTCTAGCCTCTACATTAAAACTTAAAATATCAAGTTTGCAGGCACCTTTCCATTTCTTCATGTAGTTCCTACTAGATTTTGGGACATGTGATTAATTTTAAATGCATTTTTCTTTATTTTTCTAATTTCCCAATAATATGTAAAAATATTTTACATTAATTTTTAAAAATTTTGAATTTCAAATTCTCTTCTCCCCTAGGTCTTCTCCTCTCTTGAGAAGGCAAACAAATATATCAATTATATATGTGTAATCATACAAAGCATATTTATTTCCATATTAATCATGTTGCAGAAGAAAGACCAAAAAAGGGAGAAAAATGAAGAATTTTTTTTAAATGCTTCAATCTGCATTCAGAGTTTGTCAGCCCTCTCTCTGGACATGGAAAACAGTTTTCATTTTGGGTCCTTTGGAGCTCTCTTGGATCATTGTCTTAATCAGAATTGATCATCCTTACAATAATGCTATTACTCTTTACAGTGTTCTATTTCTACCTCAATTTGTCTGAGTTCATATAAGTCTTCCCAAGTTTTTCTGAAACGGTTATGGTGATCATTTCTTATAGTACAATGGTATTTTGTCATAACCTTGATTTCTAATTCTTTGCCTTCATGAAGAGTTGCTCTCAATATTTTTTTGCAATTAGATCCTTTACCCTTTTCTTTGATTTCTTTATGATATAGACCTAGTAGTGGTATCACTGGGTCAAAGGGAAAGCACAGTTTTATAGCCCTTTCTCCTTAGTTATACATTACTCTCCAAAATGGTTGGATCAGTTCACAGCTTTATCATTAATGTGAAACATTAGTGTGAGACATGTAATTCTCTGTGTTTTTTTTAATTTTTGCAAGGCAATGGGGTTAAGTGATTTTCCCAAGGTCATACAGCTAGGTAATTATTAAGTGTCTGAGCTCAGATTTGAACTCAGATCCTCTCAACTCCAGGGCTGGTGCTCTAATCACTGCATTACCTAGCTACCCCAAGACATGTAATTCTAAGAGAAACAACTGATATAGAGGATAGAGTTCTGGACTTGGAGTCAGGAAGGCCTGAGTTTGAATCTCAACTCAGGAGCTTACTATATGTGAACCTAGGTCAGTTACATAGACTTTCTGAATCTCCATTTCCTCATCTATAAAAATAGGGGATTTGAATTTGATTCAATGATCTCCTCTAAGGTCCTTTCTAGTTTTGTTGGACTAAGTCTTTATGACCCTATGGTTGAGCTACTTCATCTATCTAGGATCTAATCCAATAGGAATTTTTAAGACCCACAGTAGTTATTCATGGGAGATATTAAATCAGAAACAGCATACAAACTAAGAAACAATGGTGGCAATTTTCTTAAGCTGCCTAGACTCTTGAGGGGGATGTAAAGCAGACATGGGGGTAGTTTTATTCATGGGAAGAAATCCATTCACTTATTCTATATGTACAGGCAGGGCTTGAATCCCCTCTGAAATACAGCTACTTATCTTCCCTATTTCCCCTCCCCTTTCAGAAATATGATTCTATACAAACAGATAGATGCTTGGAACTATAAGGGAGGAAACCAGGATGTTTTCCTTCAGGTCTGGCAAGAATTTTCATTTTATCAGGCATGTGCTATTGGAAATGAAAGCCAAAGAAAAAAATCTTTACAAATGTGCTGGGCTTGGGACTTGTTTGCTTCCTGGGGATTACAGAATTGATCTTGGTAAGCAAGCCAGGGTTGGCACAATAAAACTTAAGAAAAATGTTGAAGAGTTTGACTACCATTTTCCTCATGACCCATGAGACCCCTCTGTCCAGTCTCATTACTGGAGATGAACTGCCTTTATCAATTTTTCGTGCAGTATGACCTTTCCAACAGTACCTTGAATGCAATTCCTGTACACATCTCATTTTTCCCTTTGGTTTTAAAGGATAGAGAGGGAAAAGAGAACATTTGGCTATTTTATCCCTTCCATAACCCCTATCTTTTGATGTCTGAGTAAATGGTAGTTACCTTTTGTTCTTAACCTCCCAACAGGATAAGCAGCAGGTCTGAGACAGGGCTGTTCTCTCCAATTCTACCTGTTTTCTGGGTATCGAAAATGACATATTTCACAGCACGGTCTCAATCTGAGGTTCCTTGAAAACCTACAATTCCAATAGCCCCTGGCAGCATGTAGGTGGGATTTAAATTACATGCTGCAGCAGACTAACTCTCCAGGGGATATCTTTCTCTAAATCATGTGGCAATGTGGGTTTTCAAATGTCTGCATAGGTTGCGTGAAATCATTGGCACTTGGATGTGGGGGATTTTTTTTCCTCTTGTTATTAAAATAAAAACTTTCTTGAATTCTCTGGAAAAAAGAAAATGAACGTGAGGACTGGCAGCAGAATCAATTAACAATGCAAAGTCAAGCCAGATTTAGTCAATATCCAATAGTTACTATTCTTGA
The DNA here is from genome assembly GCF_037893015.1 of Macrotis lagotis. NCBI lineage: Eukaryota > Metazoa > Chordata > Mammalia > Peramelemorphia > Peramelidae > Macrotis > Macrotis lagotis. The sequence goes on from NC_133666.1 coordinate 285,326,913, forward strand.
AAATCAAGCGCATCAACTATATGCTTCTGTTTCTATCATTGTCAATTAATATTCAGTGAATAGCCACAGGGTGCTGGATGAAGCATTAAATGATAGGAGATTCACAGTATGTAAAGAAGACACAAGTGATATTCTTGTAATGTTGAAGACAAAATTGAAACTTCACTTATATATACAAAAAAGGATATCTGAACAATAACAGCATCTGGTTTTATATAGTTTTGAAGTCTGTGTATGCTATTGTATTTGTTCCTCACAACTATTCTGGTTGGTACTATTCTGATTTTAAAGATGGAAAAAACCAACATTCAGAGAGGTCAGTGACCTGTCCATAGTCACTGTGGGTATCAAATATGGGAATGACTGAATCCAGATTTCTCCTGATTCAAACAGGAACTTGGTGTGGCTGTTACTATGATCAATATTGAATGGTTTGATAAGATCCATCAATGTTTTTTTTTCCAAGTTGGTAATAGCTTGTGTTAGTTTTTTTTTTCTTTTCAACTTATTCTATTAATTGCTTTTATTAGAAGCTCTTTAGACATCAAAATTAAAGGTTCTAAAGCCAACCACTGCCCTCAGGAATAAAAGAATAAATCTTAGAGCAAATTACTTTGCCAGATACAACAAATACCATTTTTAAAATACAAAAAAAAAAAATCAATGAGCCAACACTCTGCTGAGGATGAAGAAAGAAACAAGGAATGATCTGTGATTGAATGAGTATCTCACTTTTTAGGAAGCCATGGAGTTACCAAAATCCATTTAGAAAAGATGCTATGGACCTTATGTTCTCAATTAAGAGAGTTATCTACCTAAAGAGATAATTTCCCATGAAAAGATTCAAAACCAAACAATAGATCACTTAAAGCACCATCCAGTCAGTACCAGAATTCAGATGTGTCTTGAAGAATCTGGTTTGGCTCAGGGTGGTCAGTGGAGAGTGATGGTGGAAGGGATAAAGCTCACTGGAATATTAAAAACATAGACAACCTGCTGAAAGATGTCTTAGAGACCATCTAATCCAATTTGCTTATTTCACAGATGAAGAAACAGATCAAGAGAAGCAAAGTGAGAAAATGCTACATAGAAAACTGGATATTCCATATGTTTATGAAGGTTAGAGAGGAAGAACATTAGATGAGTTGGAAGATAAGGCAATACCTTTTTTTTCCTAGTTAAGAAAGTCTTTGGTGTTTAAAACTGCATCTCCTATATAAAAGTATATTTCTTAATGAATAATTTGTTCTATTATGACTTATGTTTTTGGTTAAGGGATATAAATGAAAGTACCCTCCAGGAATGTTTTCTGAAATTCCAATCATATCATAAATGTATTACATATTTTCTCTATTTAAAACATTGATTAGAATCATAGAACTTTAGGGCTAGAAGGAACATTATCTTAATTACTTTCTTGGTGTCATTATTTTTAATTTTCTGTAAAAAGTGAGGGAATTCATTGGTAGCATACTATATTTTCAATTTACCAATACATTTTTTTGGTCACCTAATTCATAGTTTTCATCCATCTCTTTTATTTTAGTGTTTATTCCCTCAACTAACAAAGAATCATTGGATTTGATTCCTAAATGTAAGATTAGATCAATAAAATTAGCCATCTGTCTAAGGAAGGCTTTAAGCTCAGGTTGTATATAAGTATTATGTTTCCAACTGTCCAGATGTTGCACAAAAGTGACTGCTGATACAACTCCTTTTGTACAATGTAAACCATTAAATGGCTAATATAAACTCATTGCACACAGAAAAATAAGTAACAATAGCATTGCATTAAATCTGATCCAGTGTTTTGCTGTTGTTCTATCAGCAAACAGAAGTGTTAAGTTTAAACAGATCAGTATTGCACAGTCAGATAAATACAGTATAGGAATTGTTTTTTAGACCAGAATTGCCAAATTAGAAAATGCAAGATCAATTGATCTGGTTATCTTGAAAAAATGGTATCATTATTATAATAATATAATAATAATAATAATAAAATATAATCATTACTATAAGGATGATTTCTTAAACTTGTATAATATCTCATGCATTATAAAGCACTTTCATATCCATTCTCCAATGAATCACAAACATTAGTATTCCCATTATATAGATGAGGAAACTGATATATCATTGAGAAAGAATAGAACAGTAGATAATGACATAGTTCCTTTAAGTTTTCGATATACTGCTCCTATACCAAGTATTGATCATAGTTACACCAATATATCTATTCAACAGACATTGATCAGAAAGTAGTATTCTTTCATCCCAACTTTATGAAAGTTCTATCACTTCAAAGGGCTGAATGCAGAAACAGGACAAGGTAGATAGGTACATGCAATATACTAGAAGCTCAAAGAAAGGAATTTCCAAATGAATCTGTGACTTCATCAATATAGATATTCTTCATATTGGAACAAATTAAAACTGATATATGACTTTTATTCTCCTAGGGTGCTGGAAATCTTTTTACCTTCTAAAGGCACTAGTAGAGGATTTAGGTATTCCAACTGTTAATCTTCACTGGCACTAAAGGATTGGCCAGTCTTTTGTTTATGTTGCATTTCCTCAGTAGTGTCTTTTTCACCACTTCTGAGTGCAAGTCACCATTAGAAATAAGCTACAGCTAAATTGTACAACAATGTGCTTCTTCATTAACAATAATTTTCATTCCTTAGGCATTGTGGCATTCCAAATCTGAGTAGAGTTAAGGGTATATCTGTGTTGAATAGATGACTCTTTGTACTGGGGAACAGTTTGAGATTATTAAAAGCACTCCATAGTTTCTTAAATACAACCCATCTGTCTCTTTCTTTTCTTTTCAATTCTGGATCCATCTTATAATTCATTTGTAGCTCTCATCCCAAAAATACACACTGATATACTAACTCCATCTGTGTGTCATAATCTAAGCAAAAGAAATTGTTTTCTTCCATTTTGTTTTTCCTGTGTATATTGTTAGATTATTCTGATTTGAACAATCATTTATATCTAATAATGATCAAGAAAGAATTTGATGTAATTAGCATAAATCATATGTGAACAAGATTTGTAGGAACTTACCATGTAGAGCAAATTCCATTCTCATCTAGATCTTATGCAAAGTAGACTATTGGGGGGAGGGGAAGAGAAAATATTTGACAAGCATCTATCTAACTGTTTTGTGTCTCACTTACCATTACTGATTAGCTAGATTGTGAAAGTAAATGTCTGGATTTGTCTTGAAAAATATATACAATCATCACATTGCATGGGAGACTCCCTGTTGGAGTATCTGATTTTTGCTCTATCAAATCAAAAGTATTTTTAAAACAATCAATAAACAACAAATAGCAATCATATTGTCTGAATTTTTATAAGCAAAAGTGATTTTAAAGACATCATTTACTATAGAGAATTTTCTCTCATTTTTACCAGTATCCTCAATATACATGTAAGTCACCCTAATAAAATGTTATGAAAATGAACGAGTGGGTGGCTAGGTGGTGCAGTGGATAGAGCACTGGCCTTGGAGTCAGGAGTACCTGAGTTCAAATCCGGCCTCAAACATTTAATAATTACCTAGCTGTGTGGCCTTAGGCAAGCCACTTAACCCCATTGCCTTGCAAAAACTAAAAAAAAAAAAAAAAAAAAAAAAAGAGTAAGCCTTTATTGATATTTTTTCAATCCTCTCTTTGGGGGGGGGGGGTGAATATTGTCATTGTCTGCATTCTTTTAGTAATCTGTTCCTCCCTAAGAGACTTTCCAAACTGCATTACCTCCTGTACATATCTTTAATTCCAGAGTATCCATTCCCTATGTGATAACATTTTTTATTTTGCGGTAACTCAGATTGCATGTGTTACTCTAAAAACTCAAAACCTCATATAGACAGACTTTGCCTTGAGTCCAAAAAGTGCCTCATCCTGGTTCTGGGTACTTGACCTCTCTAACCCAGACTGTACAAATTTCCAGGGGCCTCTGAGCTTCATCTGGGGTAGAGAGGTATTGTACTTCAACATAACAACAACTGACATTTCCTTATTGTCTTAATATTTAGAGAGCATTTTCTATTCCTGGAATTTGTCCACAATGACACCCTTTGGGGCCACCCCCATAGCCCACTGGATAAAAATGCTCATATCAACCAACCCCACCTTGGGGAATATGCGTAATAGGTCCTTTGTCCCTCTGCACATAGATAGGGGAAAAAATCATCATAATGGAAGGGGGGGAAAGCCTTTCTCTTAAAAAAATCAGAGATTGTTAAACCTGTAACCTCCCTTGGTAATACAACCTACAGTGTTCATGACAGAAAATTCTTATGTCTAAATCCCTTCAGCCTTCTCCATATTAAATCATCCCCATAACTTTAACTTTCCCTCTAAGGATATGCTTTTCAATACTTAATATACTGACTCTTTCTTGAGCTTCTCTGTCCTTCTTAAGTTGTGGAATACCTTGCTCTTAATTATATCAATATATCTATCCAACAGACATTGACATTGTTGGGCATTATTTGGTATTTTATTTTAAGGGAGGAAGAAATTTTAATGTTATATCTATTTTGTAAAAGAAGAAAAACTTAAAAACAGAAAAAAGCAAGCTTTAAGAAAATTTCATAATCTTATAGGCTCATTTGTTTCATAAGAAAGAATGTAAAAAGAATATGCAAAGAGTCAGTACTGGTTGTCTCAGGTGCAGTGAATATTTCAAGTAAATCTTGTCTCCAAGTTTCCATCACTTGAGTAGAAGGTCATCTTGTGATAAAAGAAACAATCAATAGAAAACAAACTGTGGGGATCCTTTTCATTACATTAAAACAAAGTTTTTGTTTTATATCACATTCATTTTTTTTGCCATTCATTCCCATTACATTCACAATTTAAATTTTTATCCTGGTAAAACTGAGTTCCAATGAGCATAAGATACAACCTTGGAGAATAAAGGAATGAAAGAGACTCAATATGAGACAATGTACAACTTTCGGTGTATATATGAATGCCTGTGTCTTTATGGGTGTTTGGGCTGGGGGTGGGGGTTTGTGTATATTGATTGAACAAACTTCAACTATAAGGATGTGCAGTTTTTTTCAATGTAGGTGTACCCCTCACCAGAACAGTCTGCAATTCTTTAATCCTAATGAATGATTGTGGTCAAAACACAACAGAGAGACAGACAAAAACCAAGAGCTAATTGTCATATAAAAATGAACTTTCTCTAAGCTTAACTAAGCCGATTCTCAGACAATAAAGACTGAAGGCTTTGCCCAAATTTGTTCCTACTTGATAAAAGTTTCAAGAAACTTGTGTGCTGCTACTGAGAACATTCACTTCTACAACAAAAGGAGATAGAATAGTGGAAACATAGGAAAGTTTTGAGCATGGGAGACTTATAAGTAATATTATTAAATTGAATGTGTGTGTATGAATCTAACTAATCTGCTTATATGACCACTCCCTAATCTTGCCCCAACCCCCAAACAATTCACCTGCCTTTTATGTAACAGTGGATGGGGGAAAGTGTGATTGGTGGAGTTAGGAGTAGGAAGGGAACAACTGAGGCAAGAGTTAATGCTCTTGAATTGTTGTTCCGTATTTTTCAGTCATTTCTTGGCATGGTTTGCTATTCCCTTCTCTACTTCATTTTATAGATAAGGAATTGAGGCAAACAGGGTAAAGTGACTCACCCAGGATCTCTTAGAATCTGAGGCTGGATTTGAAATCTCTAAGATAAGGATTCCTGACTCAGGTCCAACTCTAACCACTGAATCATTCTTTCCTTATTTTGCATAATAGATCTGAGGAAAGATTTTTAAGAAGCAGAACAGAAAGACATGAGCATACCAGATCCCTAAGATGAGATGGGGACTAGGTGTTTTTGTAGTAAAAAAAAAAATGAAGGCTACAGTTTTCCTCAAAACTGGTTTTGGGGGGCGGCTAGGTGGCACAGTGGGGGCAGCTAGGTGATGCAGTGAATAAAGCACTGGCCCTGGAGTCAGGAGTACCTGGGTTCAAATCTATTCTCAGACACTTAATAATTACGTAGCTGTGTGGCCTTGGGCAAGCCACTTAACCCCGTTTGCCTTGCAAAAACCTAAAAAAAAAACCGAACTAGTTTTGGAGGTGAGCTCTGAGAAGACTTTGTGTGACAGAAAAACTGAAGCAGCATGATATATTATAGAGAAAAGACTCCAAGTTAGACACAGGAGATCTGCATTCAAGTGTTGTATGACTTTTAGCAGTCATTTGTTCTTTCATAGGAATCATAGAAATTAAAGATTTGAAAAGTCTTTTACTCCAAGATGAATCAGAAACACCCTCTATGACATCTGTGACAAATGGCCATCCAGGCTCCATTGGAAGATTTTCCTTTGGGAAACTCAATACTTCCTTCAATGACAGAATCCTCAATGCATGGTTAGGAAGTTTTCTCTCAAATTGCATTCAAATATGTCTGAAACTTCTATTTCTACCTTGGTGGTTTGAACTAAAAAAAAAAGTCCCATCTCTTTTTCATGTGGCAATCTTTAAAATATTTGAAGACAGCTATCATGTCCTGCTTTCTTCATCCTTCACCCCACCCCAGTCTTGTCCTCTCTGATTTAATAAGAATATTCCTGGTGCCTTTAACAGATCTGGGTATGACAGGGTTACAAAACCCTTCACTTATCTTGATCATTCTCTTCATCTGGGGATACTAATGCTCAGAGAGGCATAGGATGGATGGATGTAGCTAGGCTGCAACTTATTAACAATGTTGACTCACATGTAAAAAATGATATAAAAACAGTATCCCGGAAATGTGTAATGTATAATGAGAGCAAAGGAAAAGTAATGGAAATGTTGAGCATTACACTAATACTTTTAACACGGAAGGTTAAAAGATTTAGCATGAGTTCTTCACGTGGCATCCATGAATTTGTTTAAAAGATATTTTCATAACTATATTTCAAGATAATCATTTCCTTTTTAATCTGTGCATTTTAATGTTCATTGACTGATCCAGGACACACAAAAAAAAGTTAAAAACTCTTCCTGCATTAGAGGAAGCCCTCAGGATCTCTAGGCATTCTTTTTGTGGGATTTAATTAGAAAATATGGAAAGTTAGAAAGGATGGAAAGGTATGAATGAATTGCTTGTTGGGGTAGTAGAGTGCTGTGCTTGGGGTCAGGAAGGCATGAATCCAAATTCTGCTTCAGATACTCCCTAGTTACGTGACCATGGATGGGCAAGTCACTTGACCTCTATTTGCCTCAATTTCCTCACTTATAAAAATGGGGAAAATAATAGTGCCTATCTTTCAAGGTTCTTGTGAGAGAATATTTGTAAAGTGCTTTGCAAAACTTCTTTTTAAAAGTAATGCTGAGGAATGATTAGTGATTAGAATAAATATTATCACTACCCAGATAACAATAGTAATGTTAATAAATAATAATTCAACTAATAAAAATTGTCATTATTACTATTATTACTGTTACTTGTATCACTTGAAGGGAGAGCTCAGGGTCAAGAATGCTCATTTTGGAATCAGAGCACTTGGATTCACATTCTGACTCTCTCATCTGAACAAGTCACTGAACAAGTCTCCTAAATCCTAAATCTCTGTCTATGGGAGGTCACAGACTCTCTGAAGTATCAAAGCAATATTCATAGCCTCTATCTTATAGGGTCTCATGGAATAGAAGATATCAAATGTTGCATAAATGGGAATTGCTTTTATTATTGTTACTATTCCCCCTGCTATGATGAAGTTTCTAGTCCAGCCTACATCTTCCTTTGACAGCTTTGGCAATGCTTCATTTAAAAAAATAAATTTTCTATCTATATCTTTTATTTTTATATCTCTTAAATTTCCTCCTATGCTCCTCTTCCCCTCTCTTTTATGAGCTATCTCATAAAATAGAAAGTTTTTAAAAGGAAAAAGGAAGAAAAAATACAGGCTGATCAATACATTGAAAAAATATCTAAAAATATGTGCAAAGTTCCACACCCATGGGCCACCCCTCACCTCTGCAAAAAAGTGAAATGGAGGAGATATCTACTCCTATCTTTTTGGGGGGACCAAACTTGTTTTTCATAATTTCACAACATTAATTTTGAGCTGTTTTATGATGGTTTCCTTTTACATTGCTATTGTTATTATGTATATTGGTTTTTTTGGCTCTGCTCACCTCAATGTATCATTTCATATTTTTATTTCCAAATTTCTCTTTATTCAATGTATCTGTTCTTTCTTACAGCACAGTCATATCCCATTATATTTATATACTACATTCTCTTTATTTATTCTCAGATGTTTCAAGTTTTTTATTGCCATAAAAGGGAACAAGATCTTCTGTTTTAATTTTCATCTGTGTCCCATCCCACATTTGCTACAACCTGAGTGACTGCCACATTCTGGTATTCACTCTGGTCTTCAATACCTATTCCTGCTAGTGACTCTCCTGCCTTTCTTTCTTAAACATTGGGCTCATTTCAGATGTCCTACTTGAAATTCAGAAAGAAAATGCTCCTGGTTGGTCAGCAACCAAAAAGGCAGCTCCCTGTCCATTTTGTTCTAGGGTTCCCTTCCATCACCTCAGAATTACTCATGTCATTGAGGTCAAACAAGATTCTGACGCATTTTCTTGTGTTTCCCATTTTCCCCTGGGGAAAACCAAGAATGATTCCAAAATATCAGCATGCCATGGAATGTCAAAGACAGAGAGCAAGGTCTAGAATCTCCCAAAAATTATCCCACAAGCTTAGAAATCACTTTCCTGATCAACTCAAGAACTGTTGGGAAGAAATGTTTGTCCTGTAAATGAAATGGGAACAACAGCAGATCTTCCAGCAGAAGGTTATGAGAGATAGTGTAATATTGAGTAAAATATCAAGTCTATGGTTGGGCTTCAGTCAGGGCTCAGATATTGCCTCTATGACCAACTGTGTGACCATGAACTTCTAGGAGCTTTTTTCCTCATCTCTGAGATGGGGGAGGGGGTAATAATAGCTGTAGTATTTACTTCATAGACTTGTTGTGGAGGTCAAATGATCCTAGGCAGCTTGATGATACAGTGAAAAGAGTACTGACCTTAGAGTCAAATTCAGTCTCAGAAATTCTCTAGAAGTGTGACCCTGGCTAAGTCACCTATTATCTGCCTCACTTTCTTTATTGGTAAAATGGGGATAATAATGTACCTGTCCTAATTCAAAAAGATCCAGAGATGACCCCAGGGCTGCTGAGAAGTTCAAGTGAGATAATATTTATGTAGCACTTTGCAATCATCAAAATACCATATAAATGCTATCTAATATTAAATGAGAATGTACAAAAGATGAATTGTAAACCTTTAAGTGTGAAGTTGAATGAATGAAGGAAAGAAGGAAAGAAGGAAAGAAAGAAAGAAAGAAAGAAAGAAAGAAAGAAAGAAAGAAAGAAAGAAAGAAAGAAAGAAAGAAAGAGAGAAAGAAAGAAAGAGCATTTCTTAAGTATGACACCTGGTGTCCTATAAAACCTTAGAGAGCATAAGAAATTTCTCCTTCCCATGTTAGTCTCAGTCTCAATCTATTGCTAAAGCATCTGAACTCAAGGCATTTCTGAACCCTGTTGAATTAGGAGCTCTGACCAGCAGAGAGAGAGCCAAAATCACAAAGAGAATTTTAAATTATCAAAGCCTTCTATGTGTGAAAAAAAGGAGGATGGTAGTGGAAGGAAAGTGAGGAGTGAAAGAAAGATCAAGGGTTGAAGTAAAGAAATAGAGCCAGGGTTCCACTTTGGCTAAGTTTCTCTGGTCTGGGTAAGCAAACTGAGAAATATCACTCCTCCCAAACTGCACACTTCAAACCATATCTGCCCATGACTTTTGTACTTAATCCTCCCCCTCAAAGCCTTAAAACTTAAGCTATAGAGAACTAAACATTTATTAGGCCCAAGTATTGTGTAGAAAGTACTGCTAAAACTTGAAGAAAATAGAAAAATGAGTCAAATCCCTGCCCTCAAGAAACTTGCAATCTATTAGAGAAGATCAGATACACACATACACATATGTGTGTACATGTGTGTATATATATGTATATACACACACCATATATGTAAATAACCATAATTCAAAATCAGAGTCAGAGGAACAGAAATCCAGGAATGAGAAAAAATCATTTTCCTTGAAGGGGATTATGGAAACAAAGTAGTAAAGGATTGAAGTGGAGGAGGAGGGGTGTGGGCAGCTGCTATTTTCTCAAGAAAAGAGAAATTGCTGAAAGCATCAACAAGAAACATTTACTAAGGGCCCCCAGGGCATGGGCCACTGGGCTAACACTCGGGAGACAAAAAGTCTGCAAAAGACACCATCCTTGATTTCCAAGAGGTTTATAATCCAGATGGGGAGAAAGGACATAGATGTTAAAAGACAATCACAATGCTAAGCAAATAGCAACTGACAGAAAGCAACAGAATTTGTTTATTCCAAATGCGTAAGGTAAGAATGATTTCCCCTCACTTTAGAATCACCTGCCTAGGAAAAGCATTCAGCCTGAGAGGAAAATGTCTAAGGAATATGATCAGAATCCATTTCATATCTCCCTCCCAGAACCGTCACCCTTGCTTACAGTGAACTCCTTCCTCACCCCAAGAAGACTGATTTTCTTCTCCTGGATGCTAGTGTAAACTTCCTCGCCCTGAAATTATGTTGTATATTTTAAGGTGAATGTGTTAGTTCATTTGCATAGAATGAAATAAAACTCCTTTACTTCATTTAAAGATTAGTTCCTGATTATTGTAAGTTTGCAATTTATAATTTAATGTGGCTAAAAAGGGGCATGCTGGGAAATATTTAACCAGTGGGGGGGAAGAGAAATGGACAAATGGTTCATATTTAAGTTTAATCTGAATTATTAACATTTTCCCCAACATTTTCTTTTTTTTTTTATTTTTATTTATTTATTTATTTTTGCGAGGCAAGTGGGGTTAAGTGGCTTGCCCAAGGCCACACAGCTAGGTAATTATTAAGTGTCTGAGATCACATTTGAACCCAGGTACTCCTGACTCCAAGGCCTGGTGCTTTATCCACTAGGCCACCTAGCCGCCCCCCAACATTTTCTTAAGTCTAGATAGACAAACAACAAAATAATAAATATGATTTGAAGAATTTGCTAATTTCTAAGATACATGTTGAGTGACTTACCTAGGCACATCCAGCCAGTATGCTTCTCAAGTAAAACTAGAACTCAGGTCTCCCTACTATAGCATACCATTGCTCCATCTATTATGTATGTATGTTTATGGGAATATATAAACACATTTAATGTATACAACATATGCATATATGTGTGTGTGTGTGTGTGTGTATATATATATATATATATATATATATATATACATATATATATATTTACTTAGATGTGAACATGTTGCTTCCTCAAGTAGGTCAGAGATCAGTTCACTTTTTGTTCTTGTGTCCTCAGTACTTAACACCATGCTTTGAACAATGTAAGAACTTCATAAATACATATTCAAGTCAACCAGTATTTTTTTTTTGAGGTTAATACTGAAGTAAGAAAACCTCTGTTGCCAGTCAGAGGTATTCTTCTTTAGTCTCTTCATCATTAATAAATGCTAATTTGAATGCCCATTATTTGGGAAAACTTTAAAAAATTTTTTTTAATCTAAGGCAATGAGGTTAAGTGACTTTCCCAAGGTCACATAGCTAGGCAATTATTAAGTGTCTGAGGTTGGATTTGAATTCAGGTACTCCTGACTCCAGGGCTAGTGCTCTATCTACTACACCATCTAGTTGCCCCAAGTTTTTTTTTAAATAAGTACACATTTGTGACATTTAACAAAACAGAAACATAACTTATTTATTTATATATTTTTGGGAACTTGGTTTTCTTCTATTCATTTCTTTAAAACATTTCACTGATACTCTTTTTTCCATCTAATCTCAACTGTCTTTTAATCAACCCCTTCCACAACAAAGCTGTCCCTTGTAAACACATGTATCATCTGGTGAAACATAAATATATTGCATACTTCACAAATGCGTATCCCTTTCTGCATGAACCTCCATGACTAACTTAGGACACCCCCTTCAGTGCCCTGACAAGTTGAATTGCTGTCCCATTGCATTACTATCCTAGAAAAGTATGTCTTTTCCTTATTATATGCAGATATGTATCTTTTTTTGTGACCTAATAGACCTGCGATTCTATTTTTCTCTTCTGTGGAATATGATAAATATACTGGAATACCATGTCAAAGAGTGATCTGTACATACAGAAAAAAAAAACAGTTGTTGAGATGAAATTACTTGAAAGATAATAAACTGGAGTGGATTCCCTGGTGGAATCTGAGAGTTTTAGGTGTAATGCTGACAGAAAAGGGGAAAGTCTACCACATAGTAGTAGAAGTCATCAGGTTACTTTCGTTCCTAGGCAAAAAAGATCACCTGAGTCAGCCTTTTGGAGATAGTGTGGAAGAAAAGCCAAGAACACCCCTAAGAAGGAAGCCAGGGATGGATTGTCCTTATCATTCTAGACTACCAAGAAAGGGGAATGCCTAAACTCCTCTTTTTGTCTCCCTTCCAAAAAAAAAACATACCAGTGCTTCCTTCTACCATCTTCAGGGAACTGAGAAGGGATGTGGAAAGAGTCTCTGTCTGACTCTCTTCACTTCCCTTCTTTCACCAATATTTGTCACACTTCATGTTGCCCTTTGATCATTTATTTTCTCCAAGGATCCCTTGATATTTTCCAGATTTTACTTTCCTGAAAATATTTCAGATTGTTCAATCAATAAACTAACCATTATTAAATGCCTATCATTGTCAGGTATGGTGGGGAGAGAAGGGGATACAAAATGAGGCAAAAGGCTGCACCTGTCCTCAAAGAGTTTACATTCTAATGGGGGTCATCATGAAAACAAATATATACAAAGCAAGCTATATACAGGATAAAAAGGAAATAATTAACACAGGGAGAGAGAGAGAGAGAGAGAGAGAGAGAGAGAGAGAGAGAGAGAGAGAGCGAGAGCACTAGAATTAAGAATGGTTGGGAAAATATGAAAAGGGATTTTATTTGGAATTTGAAGGAAGCCAAGGAGTCAGTAGACAGAATGAAGGAAGGAGAGCATTTCACACATGGGGAACAGTCGGAGAAAATGCTGGGAGATGAAATGTCTTATTTGTGAAAGTCAGGAGGTTTATATCACTGAATTAGAGAATATGTAGTAGGGAGTAAGGTATAAGAAGACTTGAAAGGCAGGATGGGGCTAGGTTATTAAAGACTTTGAACAGTAAAGGGAACATTTTTTGTTTGCTCCTGGAGGCAATAAAGAGCCATTAAAGTTTATTGATTAAGGAGGTGACAAGAGTAAACTTGTGCTGTAGGGGAATCACTTTATTGGCTGAATGGAGGATGGATTGGAATATAGAGGGACTTGAGGGAGTAATACCCACCAACAGACTATTACAATATAATCTAGGCATGAAGTTATGAGAACCTACACTAGAGTGGTGGCAATGGTGAGGAAGGAGGGAGAGTTAAGGGGGAAAATAATGAGCTTGGTTGGGATACACTGAGTTTGAGGTCGACTGGCTATCTAGTTCAAGGCATCTGAAAGACAATTAGAGGTGCAAGCCTGGAGGTTCGCAGAGGACTATAGCTAGATTTGAGAATCATCAGAATAATGAAATCACTAAGTGAAGTAATACAGAGGAAGAAGAGAAGAGGACCCAGGACAGAATCCTGAGAGACACCTATCTACCATTAGAGTGTGTGATCTGGAAGAGGGTCCAGCAAAAAAGATAGACAAGGATGGGTCAGATAAGTAGGAAGAAAACCTGGCTAGTGGTGTCCTGAAAACCTACAGAGAAGAGAGTATCAAGGAGCAGAGGGTGCTAATATCAAAAGTTGCAGAGAGGTCCAGGAGAATGAGGATAGAGAAAAGATCACTGAATTTGGCAACTAAGAAATAATTGGCAACTTTGAAGTAAGCACTTCGGTGGAATGATATTTGGAAGCCCAGACTACAAAAGATTAAGAGTGAGAGAAAGGAGTTACTTATTTATTAAAAGGACTTTTTTGAGGAGTTTAGCTACAAAGCATTGGAGACATAGAAAGAAAATTGGGATAGAAGGAAGAAATAAGGGTTGTTTTCAAGATAGCATGTTTTTAGGTAGAAAGGAATAAGCCAGTAGACTAGGAGAGATTGAAAATAGGTGAAAGAGTGGGGATAAGAGAAGGGACAATCTGCTGGAGGAAATGGTATGGAATGATAACTTAAAATGAGAATGATGGCCATTTCATCATGTGAGACAGGGGTGAAGGTGAAGGTGAAGAGAATGACAGAAGGCATCAGGGGGATAGGAGATAAAAAAAGGGGGACAAGAGGAAGTTCATGGAAAAAGACCATAAAATTGTTTACCATTATGGACTGCTGGCCACTGGACCAGCAACAGATGGGGGGAAGAGGAAGAAGGAAGAAAGGGAAGGTTTAGGGAATACCTCATGCCTAAAGGCACATACAAATCAATCAATAAAAGACTATATCAAGGTGATGGAGCATCTTTTGTTTCTGTTTCTTCCCACCCTTCCCAAATCAAAATGCCTAGGATAAGTGACAGGACACCTCAAAATAAAATTCAATTTAGAATGTATGTTTAGAGAAATTTCCAATTATGATCAGAGGGGCAGGGGAAGAGGAAGAAGTATAATATTTGTTCTATAGGAAAGGGCTGTGTTGTGAGGGATCCTTTGTGTGTGTGCATGTGAATGGATGGAGAAGAAAGGTACTAAGAGTATGATGAGGGAAAAGATATAAGATAAAGTCAAGAAAGTCAGTGCAATCTTAGGCTTAAAGAAGAGAGATAAAGGATCCAGGAAAATTAGAAAGGTACAATAACCCCAATCAGAGCACATGTGGAATACCAGTTTCAGTTCTGGGCTGCCATTTTAGGAAAGCCACTGATAAACTGGACAGTGTCCTGAGGATAGCAAAAGCCTTGAAAGTAGACTGCATACTCACTGATAGAAAGAACCGGGGTGGGGGTGGGGGGAGAGGGGAGTAGCCTGGGCAAGAAGAAACATGACAACTGCCTACAATTATTTGAAGGAATAGTCTCATGTCAAAGAAATATTTGATTTTCTCTGCTTGACCCTGGAGGTCAGAACTAGGAGTTGTGTAGCAGAAGTTGCAAAACAAAAACAAAAATCTTTTGATTTGACACAAGGAAAGACTTACAAATAATTAGAGCTATCTAAAAGTAGAATAGGTTTTCAAGGAGATAATGAGTTATCAAATGAGATATTTGTAAATGCTTAACAAAATCCCTGGCACATAGTAGGCTAATAAAGGCTTATTCCCCTCCTTATTCCAGTCCCTCACAAGGTTTTCCTTCACTAGGGAGAGCTTTAAGTAAAACCTGCTTGTCATGTAGATTGTAGAGGGAAATCTTGTTCAAGTATAGGTTGCACTGAATGGTCTCTGAGGTCCTTCCCAACTGCAAAAAATGCTATATGATCTCTGCTTTGAAGAAAACATAAAAATACTTGAGAATTATTATGTTGTGAAATCACATTTTGGAAACATAAACCCAACAGCATTTGTGCACCTGAAATGGGAATTGATACAAAATGATGCCTACTTCTCTCAAAAGACAAATAATTTTAAATCAGAAAGTTATGCCTCAACACCTGGGTCCCTCATGAAGCTTTGGTAAAAATGTTTTTCAAACAAGGTTAAGAGTTACTAACTTCCCTAGCATGGCACAGACCGCAATGTACAAACTGAGTGTGTGGGTGCTAGTATCTCAGCAGCAGCAGCATTATTCATCTTTATATGATGCTTTAAAGTATAAAGTTGCTTTCCTCAATCCACTTCTAAGAAGTAAACAATGCAAACATTTTTGTCATGATTTTTTTATTTTATAAATGAAGAAAGGCTTTGACTTGTCCATGGTAACAAAGATAATAACTATGATAGCCTAAGACTCCACAAACCAAATCCATTCTTCACTTATTCATCTTTTATTGCATTCATCCAATAGATAACTTACATGTCCTGATTTCCATTTACAGTGGGTTCCACAGTCTTGAATATTAGTATCTGCTTGTAATTTTTCCCACTGTCTTAACACTGGATGTCAAAAGCACAGCAAATTTCTTCCCTAGATCTGACTGCCTCCCCACTCAAAATTCTTTCCTTAGTCCTGTCTGTCCCATTTCCCCATTCCTTCCAAGCCTACTTCCCCCAAAATATCATTGAAATTTTCTCTATTCTATAATATCTATGTTATTTCCCAAAGAGGATGTGGAATCAGGATATCTAACTAATAAAGGCTTCATATTACTATGGCTGAGGGAAGTAGTGGGAGCTTTCTACTTCCAAGAGACTAGGGTAGATCATCTAGGTCAATCAGCTCCATAGCTTCTAGGAGTTCAAAGACATGAGGGCAGGACCCTACAAAACTTGCCCTAATTCTTAGGTGCAACTTAATAGGTTCTACCTTTGAAATAAGAGAGTTTTGTACAGAAATTTAGTCTAGGGTCACAATTACTCCTGCCTAAGGTTCTAAGATGACCAGTTTCAAATGTTCTGTAAATTCAGGTCAGTCAGAGGAGTCAGATGAATGATCACTCTACCTGCTGTTGCCATTTCTAGAGGAGGAGACTCATCATTATAAACCTTTGCTTCACCCTTTCTGACCTTCAGGATGACTTTGGAAAACGGTCAAAATTAGCAATGACAAGCCTGAAAATAATCAAGAGTTTTATCCTTTTACAAAGAACCCCCTCAGCGTGGCCAGACTATTTCAGTGTCCTACCCACAATTTAAATTCTATTGTGAAAATACGAAGTACAGGGAAGCTCTCACCTGGATACTAACAGAGCTTACTGGCCTCTGGGGAAGCTTATGTATTAGCTGGTTGCTTTTCACATCACAGTCAAGTTGGATATGTTCATTTTTTAATCTGGACCGATTTTCCAGATCAAAAATTAGTTTCTCCAAGGGATGTAAATGAACCTAAGAAGAAAATTCTCATGCAAGTTTATAAAGTAGAGGTCATTTAAGTCTGACTAGCCGTGACACTTGAAAGTGCTAGGGGTAAGTTAAACAAATAACTTAAAAAACTGTTCAAAGATGAAAAGGAGGGGGTAACTAGGTGGTGCAGTAGATAGAGCACCAGCCCTGGAGTCAGGAGTACCTGAGTTCAAATCTGACCTCAGACACTTAATAATTACCTAGCTGTGTGGCCTTGGGCAAGCCACTTAACCCCATTGCCTTGCAAAAAAAAAAAAAACTTAAAAAAAAGATGAAAAGGAGTTTGAATTCACCTTCCCCCTTGAAAATACACTTAAGTTAACATACCAATGCCCCTTACCAAAGTTTGAACACTGGATGATGAATTTGGGAGGTAGAGAGTATAACAACTCACATATATATTAAGACTAAGTAGAAAAAAGACCTATATCAATGAATGCTCAGATCTTTTAAAGAAAGATGATCAAACTTTAAAAGTCAAAAGATTTTTTCCTCTGGTCATTCTTCAGTTCTTTAAAAATTTTTTCTTCATAAGTTTACTTTAATAACTCTTTTGAGAGGCAGCATGGGATAAATAGTTTGTCCTGGGGGGGCAGGAAGACCAGTCTACAAATCTAGGCTCTGAACTTTACCAACTATGATCATAGCTAAGATACTTCACCTTATAGATGAGTTATCTATTTGCTTAAGAGGATGGAGATAGAGATACTGGGTGTTTCCTTCAAATGAAATCACAAATCGGAACCCTCTTCAATCTTATGTCTCATATATACCCACATATACCAGTATGCACATGGAATTTCATCACTGTGATGTTTCCTGTATAATAACAAAGTAGATTGCAACTTTTCTAAGTGAGGGTAGATAAGTCCTGGGAAAGTGCTTCAATCATAAAAAGTTCAAGTAATTTGATCAGGCTTTCCACAACTAATAACTGACACAGGCAGAAATGGATCATAGATCCTAGACCTTCTTTATTTCAAGTCCAGTACTTAGCCATTGTTCCACACTGCCTCTCTTCTGTCTGAAATTGGAAGTAGATCCCTTGAAGAGTCACAAAAGAGACTTTCTCACAATAATCCTGTATGGTAAGCAATGCTTTGTGCAGGAGGAGACTGAGGCTCATAAAAGTTAAATGACTTGACCAAGGTCTTACAGTTGATATCAGAGCTGGGCTTAAAATCTAGGTCTGCTGATGTCAGGATTTTATGATACAGACTTGGGTGAGTTCAGCAGATGTCTATAAAATTGTACCTACCCTTAAGCCACTACTATGTCATAAATACTTTTTTTAAACAGAACCCAGTGCCCAACAGACAGGGTAGTCAGGATATCAAGAACATGATTAACTGTACAACTACAAACCTTGAGCTAATAGCAAAGAATTAGAAAGGAGGCCCAATAAAACTGTCTGAGGAGACATTTTTTTTCACTGTCTTGATTACAAGACTAACTTCAAGAATTTTTCTTGAAAGAGGTGAAAGTTACTAATAAAATGGATGCCATACCATTCATGGAGAATCACAAACTTAAGTCTACAATGTTTGAAAGGATGGTTCACTTGAATGCAACCTGCAAAATGTCAGTCATGCGATTTGTGTGTGTACACATTGAAAGGACAACCAATTTAATACATTTTTAAGAGCTGCTGCTCTTCTTTGGAAGAATTAACAGAATCCTCTGGAAGAAGAAAAAAAGAAACATATTAAGATAATGACCCTAAATTTCAAGGCATGGAAAATACAGATGATAATAGAGTGAGTTTGTTTTTCTGGGTAGAGAGGCAACAAATCAGATTTCCAAACAGAGAAATCAGGAATATCTAAAATATTCAAGGAGCCGTATGAGAAGCGTTAAGATTTTCTTTGCCCTCTGATACATTTTTCCACAATTTGACTCTTTTTTGCAGAAGAAGACAAACTGCACTATGAGGTTTTGGAGACTATTAAAATAAGTCATATTGTTTTCCATTGTTCAAAAGAGATAATTAATCCCATAAGACAACTTCCCTTAGCAAAGTAAACTAAGAAAAAACAGATTTTAAGTGTTCTAAATATAGTCGCAGCAAAAAAGAACAGAAACCCTTAATAAGGAAGCACTGTTTGGAATTTTCCTATTCTCACTACCCCCCCCCCCAAATAATCGAAGCTTACAGAAAAATTAAAAGTTAAACAAAACCCTTTTCCACAAGTGCTTAAGTATGTATGACTGGAAACTGTATCACTCAGGCTTCCGTTATTATCGAAACACTTCATTTAACATATATGCCTTTAAAGAGTTGCTAAGCAGGGCTCAGACCCGGTGAAAGGAACCCAAGCAGGCGTCTTCTTCACTCATAGTAATATCCCCTCCACCAAGCAAAGGCTGCCCGTCTAAACAACTCTGTCCCAGAAGGAAAGAGGATCAGAAACTCTCCTGAAAGGGAGCCACGCATACTTCCCAGGAAATGGCTGGGCTTCAGACAATGTGGATGAAACGAGATGTTTGAAGAAGAGATGAAGCTGCTTCTTCCGCACCCCTTCGCACGTTCCCTGACTGCCTGCACCAAGTAATTGAGATCACATGGAGAATGGCCCAACTCTTAGCTCTTTATCGTCCGAACAGAGCTCCGCTCGCCCCCCACCCCCGCCCACCTCTCCATGCGGAATGGGTTATTTTTTTTTTACACAAATACACAGCCTTGGCAGCATTTGGGCCGGGCAGGGACGCTCTTTTCTCAGTTCCCGGACACCAGAGCCCCATCTCTTCCCCAGGCGCTGTTGGAATTTGTGCGTCCACTCTTCCCACCAGCAGCACCCCCTGGGCCGGGGCAGCTAGGGGGCAGGGGCAGGGGCAGGGGCCGGGGGCTGCGTAGGGCAGGCAGCCCGGCGCTCTTTACCTTCCTTTCGGAGTGCAGCCCTAGGGGAAGCGGCGTCGGGTCCAAAGCCAAAAGCCAGGAGGAGCAGGAAGAGGAGGTGGGAGCCGCCTCGGCGGGATCTACTGGCTAAATCCATCCGTCCTGAATTGCCCGCAAACTTTCGGGAAGTCCGGGGCGAAGAAGAGAAAAAGGCGCTCCGGGGTTTGGGTGAGACAGATCCTGGGCTGGGGGTCCCCGAGATGCCTGGACGGGCAACACCCGCGGTCAGCAGGAGGCTCTGTGAGGAGGGCACCGTAACTCAGTCGGCGGGACTGGAGCCCGCACCCGGCAAGCAGCCCGCCTGGCTTTTGCAGTAGGGGGGCGGGGGGAGGGATGGGTGGGAAGCGGGGAGGGGGAGAGGGAGGAAAGAAGGCAGCCTGAGAGGATGGCCTGGGAAGAGCCAGGCTCAGACTGTCCCTCTGATGAGATTACACTCAAGTCTAATTCAGATGGGCAGATTTCGCCCTCACCCACCCCGGGAGGGCAAACACGCCTCCCCCCACCACCGCACACCCTAATACCCAGCTCCCCCTTCCAACAAACTAGCCGCTTCCCTTTTTTATGCCGTAGCCTCCAGCCCGAAAGATAAGACTCAGTGTTTGGCCTTGGAGAGGAGGATGTCTGAGTCCTTCCTGGCAGCTCCTGCCATCTCACTAAGCCCATCCTGACGCCCGAACCTCCGCCGGTTGACCCTTTCTCTACGTCTTTGTACAGCCCCCCCCCCCCGCCCCCGGCATCTGCCTCCTCCCGCGACTCCCCGCTGCCTGGAACTGTTTCTGGGTCTGGGGGTGTCCGCTCCCAGATCCAGGTGAGTAGAGAGGCAGATGGGGGGGGGGGAGCAGGGGCGCTCGGGGGAGGGCTGCCGAGGTAAGGAGATAAATAGGATTTAACGAACCCAGATGGACGGCTGAATCCTCTCTGGCCCCTCAGTATAAGATATAGGAGGGCCTGGATTGAACTGGGAAAGGTGGAGGGGAGGGCAGGGGGAAGAGGGGAGGGTCGGGGAGCGAGGTCGGCTCCCCTTCTCGAAATCTGAATCGTCTAGGTGGGGGCTGGGAATGGATGTCAAACTCCAGAGGAAGTTGGGGATTCTAAGAGCGGCTGTGGCTTGGGTAGGGCAAAGAACGAGGTAGGGAGGGATTGTACACAAATGAATAGCCTTAGTTCCACGAGTTGACCCCGAAGTCTATCAGGATCTGAGCAACTTCTGTCTCGTTCCTCCCCTGGAGTGGAGTCCACTGTCTTTGTAATTTTCTGGTCCTTGCTTCAGAGTGAGCTTGGAGGAGAGTCACCTGGCAGGATGGGAACTAAGAAATAACCCCAGTGCCCAGATTTAAGAATTGAGAAAAACTTGACTCTAACATTCTGTGATGCCTATTCAGATATATTCAGTGCATATTCAGATATATCAACAGAGTAGCAGAGTAGTGAATATGGAACACTCACCAATTCCTAGGAGCAATTCACAAGAATGGTTACTTTAGAACAGACCCACGGTTGGTCCATCTACTGCTCTTTTTTATTCCAAGAAGGAAGGTGTAATGAAAAATATAATTGGTCTCCCTGGCATCGACTTCAGCCTTTAAGGATCAAACCTCCTAGGGCTTTGAACTCCTGTTTAGTCATATTTCAGGAATCCCCCACCCCCAGGTTAGTTTGTTATGGAGGGAGTCAGAGAGGCTGACAAGTATAAGATTCATTGATATGGTGAGGTAGATTTGGGGGAATTTAATCATTTGATTAATAGCTAACCAGATAATTGACGTTTTCTCTCTCCCCGGCCCCACCCCCTACCTTATAAAGCCAGACATGGGAGGAGTTTATAGGTGTGCAGTGAATAAATCCAAAGTCTGATCCAATTCCAAGATCAGTACTCAGCTGTGAGCCCCAAATCTTTTCCAAGTTGCAGGGAATTAAGGGGGGAGGGGATAAAAGCATAAATACCTTTTGCTAAAGGTCAGACAGACAGGAATTGTGTCAGAACACTTAAATTGGCATTATTTACAAATCTGAAAACAGCCTAGAAGTATTTTACAATCACCATAAATTAAAGAATTTCCCCAAAACACATTATTTCCATTTTTAACAGTAATTGTAACACAAATATGGACAATCTAAATGGTTTATAGAGTCCTAGATTTAGAGGCAAAAATTCTGACCTGGAATCCTGGCTCTACACTTTCTGCTTTTGTTTTGACCTTGGGCAAATAGTTTAATTTTTGCAAAGCCTCCTTTTCTATATCTAAATGGCTCATTAGATAGAATGCTGAGTCTGAAATCAGGAAGACAAGTTCAAATCCATCCTCATATATTTATTAGCTATACAAACTGGATAAATCACTTAACTTCTATTTGTTTTAATCCACTGGAGAAGAAACAACAAAACATTCCAATATCTTTTCCAAGAAAAGCCCATGTATGGTATAGTCCAAATGATCACAGAGTCAGACATAACTAGCTTGTAAAACGTTTGTAAAAATCAAATTAGGTTCTTAAATTCTTAAGGAGTATCTCCTTGATGTTCAATTCACACTTTCAGTAAGACTGATCTTTGTTTGAAAAGGCAAATCTTAAGCTTTTTTGCATCATGAACTTCTTTGGCAGTCTGGTGAAACCTATGGATCCCTTCTTATTTTGAAGATTTTATTTATTTTGAGCTTTACAATTTTTCCCCTAATCTTACTTCCCCCCCACACCCCTCCATAGAAGGCAATTTGCCAGTCCTTATATTGTTTCCATGGTATACATTGATTATGGATGCCTTCTTAGAACAAAGCTTTTAAATGTATAAAGTACCCAGATTTACAAAGGAAACCATAGCAAACATTTCTATAGCTCACTTTAAAAGAATCTCACTTTATTCTCAAAACAATTTTGAGAAGTGGGCACTATTATTATTATTTGCATTTTGCAGTTGAGGGGAAAAAAAGTTAAATGCCCAAGGTAAGTATTTGGGGTTGGACTTGAACTCAGACCTTGGGAAGTCTAGATTTATTACTCTATCCACAACACCACCTACTGGCTGTAGTTCTTATCCTTCATTATTGAAGAAGATCAAAATGACATCACTATGTAAAAGACAAATTACAGAATATCCAACTGTGGCTGATTCAGACCAGAATGGGTTTGGGATGCTCTACCATAGGTCAGGCATAAATAGTCCATGTGAACACTTGGGTTGTTTATTATAAACCTACATATCTTGCATTACCTTTGAGCTGCTTCAATTCTGCCTTGCTCATAGAGTGCAGTGCCCTTTCTGAGAGCACACCATGCTAGGCAGTCCTGTGTCATTGTCTTCCATGCTGCACAATCAATTCTAAAATTATTAAGAAAATAGTTGATGAATGACCCCCATTCCCCTCTCCACTCCCCAGTTAAGAACTTATGGGTTTACAAATAGTTTTGCAGTCAGGAATTGTCCTATGTATGTGAGATATTATTATTGATATTTTTCAGCATCATATGGCAAATTATATTTAAGTCTGATGGAATCTTGGTTTCTGTGTTCTAGACACAGTTTCTTGTCTTTCAGGCTCTGAAAGTACTCTTTCTGCCAATGGTCAGAGGAAAGTCTCTGAAGAAAGCAAAGAGGCATTGGAGTCTTTAGAGAACAGCTGACCCAGTTGGCCTGAGGGTCAAACTCAATTAACAAGGTCTCCTGTAGGATTGCAATCTGCCTCCTTTTTTTCAATATTGAGAAAGAGAACTCTGACCTTTATTTCACAGAATGGATTTCATGGACCTTTGAAGGACAGGGAGGTCAATGATATCCAAACTTAAAAATGTTCAAAAATGTAGTATTCATTGGAGAATTTCCAAGGCAAAGTCAAAATCTTCCATTCATTTTCACTTAAAATTTACAAAGAAATTCCTTGCCATCAAAATACTCCAGTTGACTACCTTGTCATGCTGACTTAGAGCAGGAAAAAAAAAGAGAGAGGGAGAAAAAGAGAAGAAAATAACTATTTGTGATATTAGCAAGTCACTTATTTCCCCAAATATGAGCAGCTAGGTGGTGCAGTAGATAGAACACCAACCCTGGAGTCAGGAGGACCTAAGTTCAAATCTGTCCTCAAGTGTCAAATCTGACAGTGGCTGTGTGATCTTGGGCAAGTCACTTAACACTGATTGCTTTGCATTGAGGGCAATCTCCAAGTTGTCTTGATTCATATCTTTCCACTGCTGCCCTATGACTCTGGAGGAAAAAAGTGAGACTGGTGACTTTGCACAGTACCCCCTCACTCAAATTCAGTTCATGTACTTCATCTTCTTGATGTCATAGCCTTCTTTGAAAATGAAGGACAAATATCATAAGGATTATTATATGATGTACAGTCATTTGCATTTGTGTCTGATTCCCCCACTAGACTATAGGCTTCATGAGGACAGAAAAATGTCTTTTCTAAACTTTTTTCTACTCTAGTGCTTGGTACAGTGCTCTGAATATAACAAGCAAACTAATAAATGCTTTTTGAAAGACTAAGTGAATAGTTCAATGAATAAGTATTATTATTCTAATATCAATCTAACAATATACTAATACTTAATATCCATTCAGTGAAGTAAGACTTATTAGAATAAATTATTTATATTTCTACCACTTTTTTACTTCCATAAATTTCAGTATATTGATTAATTTACTGACCAAGGCTTTCAATACAATAACCTACTGGTTTTCATTTTTTAAAAGATACTTTCCTTGGTATATTTTCAAACATTTTTCAAATAAAATGCATCCTGCTCTACCAACAGTCATAGCAGATAGATGAGAGGTAGGTAGGTAGGTAGGTAGGTAGGTAGGTAGGTAGGTAGGTAGGTAGATAGATAGATAGATAGATAGATAGATAGATAGATAGATAGATAGACAGACAGACAGACAGATGGATGATAAGTAACTTTAGCTTCATTGCTACAAAAGAATTGACAAAGGACTTGCTGTGAGTCTTCTCAACTGGGTCCCCTTGCAAATAAAAATGGATGTCTCTCTCTTCTATGCATGGTATGCCCTAAGCAAAAGCAAAATAGGTGGCATGACAACAGGCACTACAGAGTCCATTGGACCAAAATCTTTGATTCACTGGTATTCTGTAATTTTTGAAAGAGAGATATAACTAGAATACCTCTTTGAATTAAGGCATTGCCTCTAGAACAGGTATGTCTAAACTTTTACCTCTTCTGGTCTGAATCAAGGACCACATATAGACTATATCAAGAAGGTCTCTATTAAAATTTACAAGTTTTACCTGAGAGGTATATAAGAACTCAAAAAACCTGTCAGTTTAGACAACTATATAAGATTACATATGAGTTAAATTGGAGAACATTTTCAGACTCCCAAATGGATGAAGAAAATGAATTTTGATGGTAAGATGGGGAAATGAGGGGTAATAGAAAAAATACAAAATATGGGGGGCAGGGGTTGGGAGGAGGCAGTGAGAGCTAAGTGACTTGTCTGGGGACACATAGTTAGCAAGTGTTTGAGGCCAGACTTTGGCTATGTCATAAGAACAAGAAGCTATCATCGTCCCAGAAATGGAAGAATTCATGAAAATCCTTTGGAAATATCTATGGTACAATTTAAATAAGGACCAACATCACTCAGTGGAATAGAAAGAATCATAGTGAATTGGAGACAATTTGATACTCAAAGCCATCATTTTCCAACACTTAAGAGGTGGTTTCAGAATCAATTAATTAACAAGTATTAATTAAGCACCTATTATATGCCAATGACTAAATGGGGATTAGGTGTCACACCAAGACCACTCCCTCTCTTTTTACTCCTCTCTTTTACTATTAGGAGTCATTTTCCAGATCCAAGGCCCAGGAAGCAAGCTGTGACCTGACCTTGGTATAACAATCTTTTGCCTTCACCGTCTGGATGAATTCTTCAGAAGAAAAATCCCAAAATTGCTTCACACCGTCCCCCAATGGTCCCTGAGATCAAACAAGTTTCTATGGGATCCACGTTCTGGTCTTTTAAGTCCTGTTATGAATCAAACTTGTCTCACTGTTGCTGTTACTCCTCACTGTCATGGCTACAGCTCAATGAGTAGCCCCTAGATTTAGGCCTCACTAAAACAAGTCTCTTTCTAAAGAAAGCACCTACACTTGTGTCTAATTTCCTTTTTCCAACGAAATAAAGGAAACTTTTTTGCTTACGATTACTGTTAACTATGCTTTTATTTTACTTCATTTCTTAGAGTTAAATATGATAATGTGTATAACAGTGGTTGGATAATGTCTGTGACTATTTGGTCATTTATTTTCTGACTTGACAAAAATGAAAAAGTTCTTTCCCTCAAGAAGTTTGTTTTCTATCTGGGGAAAACATAAGTTTATACAAACATATAAGGTAATTTCTTGTGAGGTGGGACATGTGGAGGAAGTAGCAGCTAAAAGGATCAATGAAGAGGTTATACAAGTTTATCTAAAAGGAGTAGGTGAGGAACAAGGACATTCAAGGCATGAGGGACAAGTATGCAATGGCAAAGAAATGGAAGATCACATGTTAAGTATGAGAGATAAGAAGGAGTAAAATGTAGTAGGGATGGAAAGCCAAATGATCAAGGATTTTAAATGCCAAATGGACTATGTTTTTTTGAGTTTGGAAGAAACAGGGAGCCATTGAAGCTTCTTGAAGAAAGGGATGTTGGAAAACAGACATCAATGAATTGTTAGTGGAGTTGTAAATTTATCTAACCTTTCTGGAGAACAATTTGGAATTATGCCCAAAGGGCAATAAAACTATGCACACCCTTTGAGTCAGCAATGCCACTACTAGATCTGTATCCAAAGAGATCACAAAAAAGGGTAAAAATACCACATGAACAAAAATATTTATAACAATTCTTTTTGTAGTGGTGAAAAATCAGAAATTGATAGGATACCCATCAATTAGGAAATGACTGAACAGATTGTGGGATATGAATGTGTTGGAACATTATTGTTCTATGAGAAATCATGATGGATGGGACTTTAGAATAGCATGGAAAGCCTTGCACATACTGATGCTGAGTGAAGTGAGCAGAACCAGAAAAACAGTATATATACCAACAGCAACATAGGGTGATGAGCAACTATGATGAACTTGATCATTTCTGCAGTTCAATAATCAAAGACAAATACTTGTGGTAGAGAAAACCATCCTTATCCAGAGAAGAAACTGTGGAATTAAAATGCAGATCAAAGTTTACAATCTTCAATTTAAAAAAAAGTTGATTTATGAATTGTCATTTTTTCCTTTCAGATTTTTTCCTCCACTTGGATGTGATTCTTCTTTCATGATATGATTAATATGGATCTATGTTTAGCATAGTTATAGATGTAGCATCTGTATTATATTGCTTTCTATCAGAGGAAGGAGGGGGTGAAGGGAAAAAAAGGAGAAAAATGTAAAAAAAAGGCAGTTGAAAACTACCATTACATGTAGTTGGAAAAAGAAAGAATGAAAGATGAAAAGTTAAAAAAAATATCATTTAAACAATTGTGTGGAGTATTAATTAGAGAAGGGAGATAATGTGAGTCTATTTAGGAAGCTATTGAAATAGTCCAAGTAAGATGGGATTGACCCATCAATCACTAATCAATCAAATCAATAAACATTTATTAAATGCCTAGTATGTGTTTGATTCTGCTAAATGCAGTTCAGTTATGTGATTAAAGATAAAGGGATATGTCTATATCTATAGATATCTATATCATCTATATCTCTATCTATCTATCTATGAGAGATGTTGTGGAGGAAGAATCAATAACTTTGCCACTAATTGACTCTGGGAGGAAAGGGAGTCTGAAGAGCAGAGGATTAATTCAAAATTATGAATCTTGAACTAGAAGGATAGAGATAATTTTGAGAGAAACAGAATTTTCAAAGAAGGGTGGGTTTGGAAGGAAAATAATGAGTTCAATTTTGAGCATGTTGAGTCAAAATTTCTATGGGACTTAAAGATGTAAATGTTTAATAATTGATGTAAAATGAGATGAGGAGACTAGGGCAAGATGGTGTGACATCTATAGTCATAGTAATTGAAACCATGGATTTTGTTGAAAGAAAGGGATGAGAAAAGGAAAAAAATGGTTGAGAATGTAACCTGGATGCAGGATATGGCTGATGATCCAATAAAGGAGTTTGAGAAAGAACAAACACACACAGAGGAACAGAACCAAGAAAACAATTAGAAAAGCTCAAAAAAGGGAGGTTGCAGGAGGAACAGATTTTTGATAGTCTTAAATGCTGGAGAGAGGTCAAGAACTACTAGAATCAAGGGAGGTCATTGAATTTGAAAATTAAAAGATCAATAGGCAACTTTGGAGAAAGCAGTTTCAGTTGAGTGATGAAGTGTGAAGCCAGATTAGAAAGATTTAAGAAATGAATGCCAGGAAAGAAAATTAGCATAGACTGCTTTTTCTAGGGGTTCATCCATAAAAGGATAGTATCAAGTTCAAGTTTTTTGATGTATACAATGATGGAAAATCGGGGAAAGCCCACCAAATAGGGCATCAAGAACCTGTGGGGTCTACTTTTCTTTTTATCACACAACCTTATGAGCCTGGAAAATTTATTTAATTCAACAACTTCATGAAAATTGTCTAAACTTTCTTCACCATGGCCTTATTCAGAATCTTGAACTCTTCCTCTGGCTCCTCCAAGCTCTGATAGGTGATCCCTTTGTCCTATCTTGATGAGAACTGAACCTCCATGACTGCCACATCCTGTAGTCTCCTTCCCATCCTCCTGCACAGGCAAGTACCCATTATATTTTGACTAGTCCCTGTAGAATGTAAGCCCCATGACTCTATATGTAAAGACTTTCCCTGGTGGAATGAGTGAATGAGAACAATTTATTCTGATGACCATGAAGGCAGATGAAGCAAGTGCTGTGGAACTCTT